>NC_037679.1:66689937-67033317 GCF_003255815.1 Theropithecus gelada | reverse complement strand
ATGGATAGGAGACACCACTAAGAGTTGTAAACTGAGGGCCATGGGCTAATTCCCCCAGCAGATGTGTCATTTTTCTAAACAGTAAATTGTATACAAAAATCTCCATCTCTGGCTGCACTTGAAAATTGCAAGATCTGGCTACACCAAGCCCACCTTTTCTCATGTAGGTGCATCGATATTAACTGAGTAGCAGCTCTTCCTTTTAAACAGGCAGGAACTCTCCACTTAGACACAATCCCCACCATTCCCTACTATTGTGTCTGGCTCTCTCATTTTTTATAGGAATGGCCCCTGTACAAACTTGAATGTTTGTCCCTTAGTATAGGAGCTGAATTGGAGAAGGCAAGACCGGTTACAATAAGTGCTGGATATCTACAACCATCTGATCTTCAATAAACGTGACAAAAACAAGCAACGGGGAAAGGATTCCCTATTCAATAAACGGTACTGGGAAAACTGGCTAGCCATATGCAGAAAACAGAAACTGGACCCCTTCCTTACACCTTATACAAAAATTAACTCAAGATGGATTAAAGACTTAAATGTCAAACCCAAAACCATAAAAACCCTAGAAGAAAACCTAGGCAACACTATTCCAAACATAGGCATGGGCAAAGACTTCATGACTAAAATACCAAAAGCAATTACAACAAAAGCCAAAATTGACAAATGGGATCTAATCAAACTAAAAAGCTTCTGCACGGCAATAAATAAATAAATAAATACATACATAAATAAAAAACTATCATCAGAGTGAACAGGCAACCTATAGAATGGGAGTAAATATTTGCAATCTACCCATTTGACAAAGGTCTAATATTCAGAGTCTACAAGAACTTAAAGACATTTACAAGAAAAAAACAAACAACCCCATCAAAAAGTGGGCAAAGTATATGAACAGACACTTCTCAAAAGAAGACATTTGTGTGGCCAAGAAACATGAAGAAAAGCTTGTTTAAAAGGTAAGGAAATTCTGGTGGGGAGAAGAAAAACCTGTCAGAGAATATAGGCCTCATTCAAGCTGTCCCACTGCCCCAACCCACCTCTGCCTCTGTAACCCTCCAGGTCGAGTGCAAATAAAATGAACTCTCATGAAAATCTCTAGGGTGAGGGTGGGGTGGAACGCACTCAGCAGAGTAGCAGGACAAATGGGTCCCTGCCTGGCTTTGTCATTAACCTGAAGGATCACCATGGATGAGTTCCTCCATGTCTCACTTTCCCCTTCTGTAAAGTGAGGCTGCTGTGCTGAGTTATTGACCTCTGCTCCTTGTCACTTCTCCCAAGGAGGAGGCTGAGTAACTAGAGGCTCTCTGAGCTCTGAGGAAGGACAGAGTGAACCTCTTCAGTGGATTTAGACACCCTTCCTAAAATCCCCATCACCTGCCTGCATTTGTTGATGTAAATTCACATTTTCTGAATGTTAGGTCAAGGGCTTTGCCCACTGTGCCTCTCCAAGCCAATCCCTCCAGCAAATGGTTCCAGGCTAACTGCACCCTTAACCGCCCCCACTGGGAGAAATTCACTAACATTAACACTCATGCCCCTCCTGAGGGCTTGGACCTCTGTCTGCTTCCAATTCTTCCAGTCCACCCACAACTCAAGACTTTTCATTCAATACATGTTTATTAAATTTGTTTTAAGCACCTTTTATGTGCTAAGAATTATGCAAGGCCTTAGGGCTATGTGTCAAAGGCAGTATAGAGAGAGTTCTGTCACTAACCCCCACTGCTATCTGCCACCACCACTCCTGATGGGCAAAGGAGCGAGTGGAGGTGACGATCATTTATTGAGCACTTGCTATGTGCCAGGCATTTGGCTTGTTCGTTCTTCCACTGACTTTTCACAAGACTGCATAGATTCTATTACCATCCCATTTTGCAAATGAGGAAAGTAAGGTTCAGATAGGTGAAGCCTCTTCACTGAAAGTCACCCAGCTAAAAACAGTAGAAGGTGAATCTACACAGTCCCAATTCCCTTGCTCTTGAGTACAAAACTACACTGGCTCCTATTAGAGTAATAGTAATAATAATAATAATAATAATAATAATAATAATAAAATACATTTTAAAAAATCAGAATTGTGTAAGTTCATTTTTTCTCTCTGGTCCTACTGCACTTGGCACATAAGAACATTTATCACATTGGTCAACAACTATTTATAAATCAGTTTAAACTCCTGAAGAGTAAAGATGGATACTTTTTCATCTCTGCATTCCTAGTATACAGTAGGTGCTCAAAACAAATTAGATGAATTGAGTTGAACTAAATCTAATTGACTAGAGTCAATGGAATCAAATGGAATTGAATGGAACGAAATTAAATTAAACTGAATTGAACTCTGGCCACTAGGTAGGTGGAGACTGAGATTATGGGTCAGAGAGACCATACAAAATGCTTTAACCCCTTGCATATTGGACCTGTATTAGAATTCTTTTGAGTTGCAAATGATAGAGACCCAACACAAACTAGCTTCAACTAAAATTGTAATATACTGGTTCATGAAACAGGAAATCTCAAAGTAAGTTTGGGATTCAGATATAGCTGGATCCAGGAGTTCAAGTTAGACTGTGTCAAGGAACTCTGCCTCTTGACCTCTCTTCTGTGTTTGGCTCGCATGATATGATGGAAAACATAGCCATTGGCAACCTTGGAGTCACCTGGTTCTGAAAAGATGCATCAGTAGGAAAATCATCTTTCCTAAGAGCTTCTATGGAAAAATCTTGGAGAGAGCTCTGATTGCTGGCTTGGTTCATGATTGCACCATTGACCCAATCATTGTAGCCCGAAGAAGGAGATATTCTGATTAACTACATGTGGCTTCATGCCCACATTTGTGGCTGGCAGGAGGAAGCCAAGCCGCTTAAAATGGGCTCACCCCAGGGAAGAGGGGTTTGCACTCCAGGAGAAGAGGGTTGGGAAGTTTCCAGCAGGAACACATCTCAAATCTCCACACTGAAGACCTTCCCCAGACAGGTGTGGGTGAGCCCACTAAATGCCCCTTTCCAGTAGTCACTTGAAATATAAACTCCATGTTTTCCTAGAGCTTGCCCAGTCAATCTGTCTTTGGCTACTTCCCTCCATCCAGGAATGTCAATACCTTGTTAAATTGATTCTGAATAGAGATAAGATTGTGGAACATCTCCCTCCCGAAGCAGGTGCCAAAGGAACATGATTTATTTTCATTCATCTAGAGGCCAGAACCAGGAAATTGCTTCAGATCCAATTCTCAGAGCTCAGAGCAGCTGCCTGGGGCATAGCTCTTTCTGCCTCTCTGAGAGCCAGTGACCATGGTGGGACAACTGACTTTGAATATTTTAAGAATTATTTCCCTAGTTCAGAAACATCATCTTGAAGATTTTCACAGTCAGAGAGGATTCCTGATGCTCTCATACACACTTATGGGGCTGCCAGTGGCATGTATTTTCTGGAAGGGACTTTGCCCAAAAATAGCAAAGCTTTTACGATGTAAGTGTGATAGAGGGAAAAAAAATCTTAACATTTGACTGTTAACATCTTCTTACTGTCCTCCACCTGCTAAAGACAGTTTGGTGGTTGCCCCTTTAACATTTCCCCTTCTTCTCCCAACAGGGAGAATTCTTAACCTTCTGGGTTACTGAGTTTTTATGATGCAACATTTGGTATAGAAATAACTAGGTTAACAGAGGACAGGGAATTCTCATTTTTATAAGATGAAAAAGAATACAGGTGAAAGGAAATGGGAAGGGGAAGCAAAGGCATGATACTAAGACAGTTGGGTGTCAGAAAAAGTAGAGTCATTCAGAGAGAAGTATCAAGAAAATGACAAAGATGCCCCGGTGCCGTGGCTCACGACTGTAATTTCAGCACTTTGGGAGGCCAAGGCGGACAGATTACTTGAGCCCAAGAATTCGAGATGAGTTTGGGCAACATGGTGAAACCCCATTTTTACACAAAATATAAAAATTAGCTAGTCATGGTGGCATGCACCTGTAATCCCAGGTATTCAGAAGACTGAGGTGGGAGGATTACTTGAACCTGGGTGTTTGAGATGAGCCTAGGCAGCATGGCAAGACCCTGTTTCTACAAAAAATAGAAAAATTAGCCAGGGGTGGTGGCATGTGCCTGTAGTCCCAGCTACTCAGGAAGCTGAGGCTAAGAGGATTGCTTGAGCCCAGGAGTTCAAGGCTGTAGTGAGCTGTGATTGCACCACTGTACTCCAGCCTGGGCAGCAAAGTGAGATCCTGTTTGCTAAAATGACAAAGATGTGAGAAAACAGGAATGGGGAAAGATGATTTTTTAAATGTTTGCTAAGGATTACAGAGTTGCATTTGATGTCCCTTGAGAGGCTTTATTTAGTAAAGATCTGTATTGCTTTCAAGATAAATGGGTGGATAGATAGACAGATAGATAACAGTATCATGCCTACATTCCCCTTGCCTCTATTTATTTGACCAATTTTCTATTGGTGGATATTTAGGGTTTTTCCTCCCATTTATTGGTCTTAGACACAACACTGTGGTGAACATCCTTGTAACTAAATCTCTGTACACATTCAAGATGATTTCCTTAGGATTAATCACAGGGGCCACAGTTCAGGTATGTAACCCATATAAAAGCCAAGGCCCAAAGGACTCAATCCCAATATTTTCTAAGAATGTAAGTCTATGAAATCTATTTAAGTTCCATGAGTCTCCATTTTATCTGTCAAATGGGGCTGATAATTCCTACTTCACAGGTCGTCGTGAGAATCAAATAACATAACATGTAAAATTGTTTTGATGAGTTGGAGCAAGATCTGTAGACCCAAAGCTTGGTCTTGGCAGCATTTTCCCATCAATGTATGTGTGGTAGGACATGTCTCAGTGGGTTTTCTCTAAGCATCATAGGTGATGCCATCCAGGTAGAAGGAGAGGCTCTGTCTACCCATTCTTCCCACCTTCTCATCAAGGGTAAGTGTAGCAGAAAAAATGCCAGTTACCACTAAAAGCTGGAAACCTAAAGGAAACCACTAAAAGAAAATCCAGAAACCATTAAAAGCTGGTAATATGAGTAGATTTGATAGGGTTGCCTGGCTTTTGAACATGAGGGCAAAACAAAACATATACTCTATCTACCTATCATCTATCTATCTATCTATCTATCTATCTATCTATCTATCTATCTATCTATCTACCTACCTACCTACCTATCTAATCTCTATCCCTATCATCTCCCCAAGCCCCTCTCATTTTTTAATAAAGACAGATATTATGTATTGGCTAATTATTATGTGACAGGCACGAGGATGAGCACTTTCCATCCAAAACTTATTTGGTCTTCCCAAAACCTTTGTGGAGTAGGTATGTTTACTATACCCGTTTAACAGGTAGAGAAGCTGAGGCTTAGAGAGATGCAGCGACCTACCCAAGAAAAAACAGCTAGAAAGAGGTGGAGCTAAGACTTGAACCCAGGTTTGTCTGACAATTTCTCTAAGAACCTAGTCATTCAAGAGTCTTCCATCTCAGTAACAGCTTCACCTTCTATTCAATGGTTCAAGCTAAAACTTGAGATTTATCCTTATTCCTCTGGTTCTCTCAATCCTAGATCTAATTGGGCACTAAATTCTATCAGCAATAATTCCAAGACATATTATGAATCTATCCACTTCTCTCCATGTCCACTTCTAACATGCTAGTCCAAGCCATCATTATCTCTTACCAGGGTAACTGGCTTTCACGCCTTTGCCTTATACTCCAGTCCCCTCTCATCGGACAGAAATAAAAACACAAATAAAAGTGCATTCCTTTCCTACTTAGCCTTGAATTAGGTTGCAAATCACAATGAAAAGTCCAGTCTTTCTCATGGCTTACATGAACCTCTGTGCTCTGGCCCCTGCCACCCCTCCTCATGCCCCACCATCATTGCTGTCACCCCCTGGGATTCAGCCACACCAGCCTTGTGTCCCTTCTGCAGGTTCACTCAGACCATTGGAATCTTTGCCCTTGCTGTTCCCTCTGCTTAGCCCACCTTTCCCTCAGATATTTGCCTGGTTTGCTTCATCACTTTGTTCAAATCTGTGTTGAAATGTCCCATTTTCAGAGAGATCTTTCCTGACCATCTTCTCTAGATTGAAAACTTTTCCCCACTCCTTGAGAGATGTAGGAAGAGTGAAAGGAGCTGGGAGTTTCCGAATTTCATTATAAGCCTTTGTATGCTATTTTAAGTTTTAAACTATGTTCATGAATTATCTTAATGAAAATAAAAATTACAGACCAGGTGCAATGGCTCACACCTGTAATCTCAGCACTTTGGGAGGCTGAGGCGGGTGGATCACAAGGTCAAGAGGTCAAGACCTCCCTGGCCAACATGGTGAAACCCCAACTTGGCATGGTGGCACATGCCTGTAGTTCCAGCTACTCGGGAGGCTGAAACAGAAGAATCGCTTGAATCAGGAGGCGGAGGTTGCAGTGAACCAAGATCGTGCCACTGCACTCTAGCCTGGTGACAGAGTGAGACTCCATCTCAAAAAATTTAAAAAAATTACAAATGGATGGATAGATGAATGAATGGATGATGGATGGATGGATGGATGGGTGGGTGGATGGATGGATGGATGGATGATGGATGGATGGATGGATGGATGGATGGATGGATGGATGGACAAATACATGGTTTGATGCATGGATAATAGGTGAATGATGGATGGGTAGATGATGGATGAATTAAAGAAAGAATGGGTAAGCAGATGGGAAATGGATGAGTGAGTGGATGATGGGCAGATGGATGGATGGATGGATGGATGATGGGTAGATGAGTGAATGGCAGATGGGTGGTTGGATGGATGGATAATTGGATGCATGCATGGATGATGGATGAATGGATGGATGAGTGGATGATGGATGATGGAAGAAAGAATGGATAAGTGAATGGGAAAATGGATGAACTGATGGATGAGTGAGCAGATTCTGCGCGGATGGATGGATGGATGGGTGCATGACTGAAGGGTAGATATTGGATGAATGAGTAGATGATGGATAAATGAGTGGATGATGGAAGGATGGATGGATGGATGGCTGCATGCATGGATGATAGATGGATGGATGGATGGATGAGTGGATGATGAACGATGAGAGAAGGAATGAATATGTGGGTTGGAGAATGGATGGAATGATGGATGAGTGAGTGGATCATGGGCAGATGGACGGATAGTTGGAAGGAGGGAGAGACTCCAAGACCAAGTTCTTAGCCACCTCCCTGACCACCATAATGCTTCCTTGTTTTCTTGCTTTCTCATTGTTTATTGAATCTAACCCCTTCTACCACCCTCCCTGTGCTCTGAAAGTTGACTAAGCAGATGAGCTCAGACCAGAGACTCGTTCTCTGCCCCTGCCCTCACTTGTTCTTCTGGGTTTTGGGATCTGGCCACACTCTCTGGAATCATGGGCCACTCTACCCTAACCCTCCTCACCCCAAGAGTCCACTCAGGGCTGCTTAGAAACCCCTTCTTTCCCAGTTCCTGTCCTGTGAAGCAAAGTCCCCAAGTGTTGGGCCAGTGCCTCTCCCACAGAGCCTGCTCCGCATGGGAAACTCTAGATTCAGAGGCAGTGGATGAAGGAGCGGTAGTGAAATTGATTATGCTTTTGAGAGCCAGTGATGGCTGGGCTGCTGCTGGAGATGGCAATCCCTTCCCACCTTCTAGGTTCCAAGAGTTTATCTGGGAATATTTGCTTTGGCATTGGCAGAAAGCTGGCAGGATGGGAGCAGTTTAGAAGGCTGCTGGAGGGCAGGGCCAACAGGCAGCTGCTTTCCAAGTGAGTCTTTCTTCTCTTTGCCAGCCTTGAGTCTCCTAGCAATGGAGGTTTCTCTTGCTCTCTCTCCATGTGTTTCTCTACTCTCTGTTCATTCTCTCTCTCTCTCTCTCTCTCTCTCTCTCTCTCTCTCTCTAACTGTTCCCAGTCATCTTTCCATCTCTCTCCTCTCACACTCTCTTCAGCAAGGTTGTACAAGGTGGCCTAATAGTCTGAGAGGCCTCCAGATGAGGGACAACCTCTGCCCCCAGCATCTTGTGGAGATCACGTGGCTGAAGTGTCCACAAATGCACCTTAATGATTCAGAGATCATAAACATGAATGGATTCAGAGGTCTGCGACTCCCACCCATCCTCTTTATGTGCACTTTTCTGCAGAAAGTTTCACCACATTTATCAAATTATCAAAGGGGTTGTGTAAGAATTCTGGAGTCAGTTTCTAACAGATCCTTGTTGAATTAATAAATGACTTGAGATAAGCCTCCCCATACCCAACCAAGCCTCAGTTTCCTCTTCCTTAAAATGAGTAACTTGGACCACATTAATGACTTTCAGACTGTACTCTTCAGAGTCTCAGTGTCTTGAGGCTCTGTTCAGATGAGAAAGTGGATCTGGAATTCAAGGGCTCAGATTCCCACCTCCGTTTCCACCAAAGGGATTCCAAGTCCATCTGAACCACACACACTGGGCTGCCAAGGCAGGTTTCACCGGCACAACAGATTCTGAAGGTTTGTTTTTTTTTTTTTTTTAATGCTGAAATGTTTATTACAGACATCTGAAATTTTCTTGGAAATGCATCATGGATGAAGAGACGTAATAAAGTAGTACAGTAAAATGTTAGCAGTAGATTTTAGGTTTATGATCGGCCGATCATTGGGATGTTCTTTTAACTTTAAACATTTTCCTAATCAAATATCAGATAAAAAAAAAAAAACCCTGTAACTACGCCTTCTGCAATTTTTACTCTATCTCTTCAGTTTCCCTCACCTCCCTGGTCACCCCAGTGTTTCTCTTCTCCTCCTCTGAGAATCCTGATTCACAGAGAAACAACAAGGAGAGAGTGCACATGTCTGGCTTCAGGTCCTTAGGGAACCGAATGTGGCTAGAATGAAGGTAACTGAGGCAATCACCAAAAAACCAGGGTCTTCACCACCCAGACTTTCAGAACCAAGAGACTGTTTCTGACGAGACGTCCATCCCCTGGAACATCAGCCCATATTCAGATCAGATGAGTCTGTGGGCCTAGAGAATGCACCAATTGGTCTTGTTCTGCCTCCTGGGCTCCTCCACCTGCAACAGGAATGCTGCTTTCCATGGCCTGGCCTCATACTCCTGGGATCTCCTGCCTCCTCCATTGAGGTAAACCATGTAATAATGACAGTAACAGCAGTTATTGTTACAACAGTAAGTGGTGTACTCCCTGGGGAACAGCCATGCTAAACTCTAGCGGACCTCAACTAGTTTGTCCTTAGAATAGACCACCCGTCAGATATTATTGTTCCGTTAAATTTACGCCACTTACTTGTTATGTGAGTTGAGCAATGTAATTAACCTCTGTGAGCCTCCGTTTCCTCATCTGCAAAATGGGGATAATGAAGATGTCTGCCTCATCGGGTTGTTGGAGGATTTTTCCATGTATGCAAAGTACTTGGCGCAAAGCCTAGCTCCTAGAGGAGGAAACTGACTCTTTAGAGAGGTTAAGTGATTTGCTCAGGGCTACACAGCAAGCATTATGGCTCAGGTTTTCCTGGCCCTAAAAAAAAGTGCTTTCAGCCAGTATACTATGCTTCAAAACCAGAGCTCTGTGCAGCTGAAAGCATCCAGGGAAAATCTTGCCTTCCTTAATTAGATTAAAAGATTCATCACGAGTATGTAAACCAGCAAGCCATAATCCACTGACGCTGCTGCATTTTAAACAGAATTTCAGAGTAAGTCGTTCAGATGGGATGAAGCAGTTGGTGGTTGCTGGGGGCACACGTGCAGTAAGGAGGAGGAAAGCAAGGGCTGAGGGGTGTTTGTTGCAGGGTATTTTGGAGTAGGCAGGAGACATTGTAAGGCCCCCTTAGAGAGGCTGAGTTCCTTATGGGATATGTGCAGGCTGCATCTCTTAATGATCACTCCAACTTTGAAAGCAAGAAAGAAAGGAAGAATCTCTCAACTCCAAGCTTCCTGAACATGGTTTGGTGTCACGCCACCCAGGGGACTTGACAAAAGTGGACATTCTTTGGCCCCATCACAAGACCTGGTATTAGATGTGGGGTCTGAAGATCTGTATTTCAAGAGCATTATAAAATGTTACTGAGGCAGCAGAAGACCACCACATTGTGTCCTTGAATCTTCAACACACTTCTGAGGGCATAGGGCTTTTTACACCGATTTTGTTGATAAGGTTATTGAGGCTCAGAGAATTTAAGAAAATTTACCCATGCCCACACAACTAGTATACCAGGATTAACTCTGCTCTAGGAGAAAATGCAAAATTTAGGGATCGCTTAAACAAGACAGTAGTTTATTTCTCTCTCATGGAATCAAAAGCTGGAGTTAAGAAGTTCAGGGACCCAGGCTCCTTTTAGCATGTTACTCTAGTGCCTCAACATGAGGCTTCCTCCTCATGGCTCAAAATGGGTGCTCCAACTCCAGCCATCATGCTCACCTTCCAGCCCACAGGAAGGAAGAAAAGGAAGATGCATCCTGGAAGTATTAGATACAAATGGCTCTTCTTTTTGGTAATACATCATCTCATATTTAAAGAACAGAAGAGTATAAATTTGTAAGGCCTTGATGATATGTAGCATTACTTTATTTTTATAAGATTATCATTAAAACGTTTGTATATTATATATACGAATCCTGACAAGAGCATTTACTCCTGAAAATGGAATAAACACAGCAAAATTTCGACTGATTTGCAAATCGGCAAACAGATTATAGCAGTATTTATCCATGGTGGACAGGACCTCATAGCTCTAGGTATTCGGGAGTGCATGGAGATAGAAATGACCTCAAATTTTTTTGCTCCCTGTCCTTCTGTCATTGGCCGTAACTTACTTATATGGCCACATCCAACTCCAAGGAGACTGGGAAATGTAGTCTTTATTAGCAATTTCAAAATCAGAGATTCTCTTATTACAGAAGACCAGGCTAGAGCCCTATTCTTAACCCTATCCCTAAACTCCCCACCCTAACTAAGAAGACATGCATAATGGAGCATGGAAAATAAGATGATATTAGCAGCATTTGACACCAAGAACAAGAATTTAAACGACCAACTGCCACATGTTTTTCTTTTTCTTACTTAACCTTAACAACACCCAATGAGGCAAGTACTATTATTATCTGCACATTCGGATGAAGGAACAGACTCAGAGGAGATAAGTTGCTTACTCAAATCAGTTAGATGATCTAACAAGGCAGTTAGATCAAGGATTCAAATGCAGGAAGGTTTAATCCTAAAGCTAGGAGTTGTCCTTCCCTATGCAATGCTGTAATGCCAGCAGAAGGCGGGAAGGAGAATCCTCTTTAAACAAGGCTTCACTGTGGGGAAGATACCTTCCACTCAGTTCTGAATCCATGCATTTGGAGACAACCATCACAGCTTCCCTATCATCCTGGGCTGGTTCTGTCATGTGCACCAACCCCTGACAGTATTTGGGGAAATGCCAAGATTCCGTATGTGTCCCTCATGCTAATGAGACACACAGGCCTAGCTGCTGCCAACGGAGACACCCGCTGGTATTCTCAATCCAAGCACTGCTTCTCATCTGGTATACTTTATAGTGGCCGTCCCTATATTGTTTGCATCACAGGTAACCCCAGGGGCCTCAGAATCAAATGCTTCTGTCTGGATATCAGTATCTTCTGCCCACTTGGAAGGGATGTTTCTTCTCTCAAACAACTCTGTTTTCTCCCTTCTGAAAAATGTGTTCGTTTTCTTCTCCTTCTTGTCCTTTTCTTCCTTTTCCTTCTTGGACCCACACAATGAACTGAATGATACATATTCCCAGGGACCATACGATTGTCACTTGCTTCCACAAAAGGCAAAGGCATCACTGTCCAGTGAAGGGGTGGACAAACTTGATCTGTAAAAGGCTGGACAGAACATACTTTAGGCTTGCCAGGCTAGTTATGCCGGCTCCACTCTGCCTCTAGCAATGAAGCAGCTGTAAACAATATGTAAATAAATGGTTGTGTTCTGATGAAACTTTATTACAAAAACAGAGGAAGTCCTGCCTTGACCCAGGAGCCCTAGTTTGCTGCCAACTAGCCAGGTGGTTGTCGACAAAATCCCAGTTTGCCCATCTTTTAGTGTAGGATGAGGTTTATCTACCTAATCTCCTTGGTCCTCAGTTTTCCCATCTCACAAATGGGGATAAATATTACCTTATTACGGTAATAAATTCTCTGATCTCAAAACTTGCTCTGACCTCAGGGACTTTGAGTTTTCCTTGCTATCCATCCTAAGTGCCCCTCCCTCCCACCCTGGCGTGCTGGCTCCACCTCATCATTTAGTGCCTTAAGCCACCTTCTCAAAGCTTCCGCACCATCCCCATCCAAGGTGGTAGAACTCCCTACCTGGCACATGGCAGATACAGAAGCTGACTTGTTTAAAGCTTTGAGGTTGATTCTTTTCCAGATGAGGAAAGATATGATTTCTGCAGCTCAGAAACTTCCTGCACTGAGGATGTCACTTTCTCCCCTTTGCCAAAATCCCCAGAGCAGGTCTGTTGCAGGATTTAAAACTCAAGACAAAGAAAATCAACACACCTTTTTCCATCATGTGCTTTTCAACCCTGGAAACTTCCTGTCTTAATTTAAGTGTCTACCTGGGCTACCACAGAAAAGAAAGTGAAGGAGCCACCTTCACGGCCCTTCAACCAAGCCAAAAGTGCAGAGTTCCACCGTCTGGTGACCCATCCCCACCCTGCTGATAAGCCTTCCATGAGTCACTTGGAATTTTCCACCTAGATTTATGAAATCCATTTTCCCTGAGACAGGCTAAGCAGTTTATAGAGAAGCAATATCATTAGGTTAATGATTCCCCATAAATTATTACCCACACCGCCTAGTTAATTTCACAAATGGAGCCCTAATAGTGGAAGATCAATTGCTGGCCTTTCGCAATTCCCTGGGACAAGCTTGGCTTAGGTAGGTGGGGCCCCCTAATAAGGGTTTACTCATCAGGTTGAATCCCCACTCCATAATAATCCTCCACGGGGCACTTTGGGATTCCTACTGCAGCCTAGATATGACTTCCCCATCAGCGATGCCCCAAACAAACATCAGAGCTGGGAATGATTTCTATCTCATTTCATTCTCGGCCGTGACTTTTCATTTCCCTTTGAGGTCTGATTTATTTAGCTGTTTATGAAGTGACCCATTTCGCTTGAAGCAACAGTGATAGGCATTTGATCAAATAGGGCTGCAAATCTCATCTTCCACCATCGGAATTTTTATTCCATCATTACTTAACAAGATAGAATTAAATTGAGGAGGAAGCAGGCTCTTGCATGTGCATTGGCCTCATTTTGTTGGTTTTATGCCCTCTCTTGGTGTTGCATCTTTTCCACATTACCAAGTGTTCCCAGGGGAAAACAGGCCCATTTCTGATACCTGAGGAATTTTATTCTCCACCCTGATTTGCTTGGGTTCAGAAAGCTGAACCAGAAAGCTCTGCCAGAAAGCTGGCAGAGCCATGTAAAGGATGCAGATTTCACGAGCATCAGCTCATCTTTAGCTGAGGTGGTTCCCACAGGGAAACACTCTGGAAGCATTTTCCACAGGCTAGCCACACTGCCAAAAGTCCAACCTCCTTAGAATCAGGTCTGTGTTTTCAACTCGTCTTAGAAGTCTTCCTATTACTTACCCAAGCAGACATAGCGTGACATAGAATGAACAATGTTAGCATCATCATTCTTATCAAAATTATCAGAAATTAATTATCAAAAATTCTTGCAGGTGCCAAGCACTACCCTAAGTGTCTTTACATCTGTGTCCCCATTCTACAGATGAGAAAATTGAGTAAGAAACAGAACTAGAATTCAATTCTCATTTATTCATCACCACAGTTAGGTTCTTAACAATTGCATGATTCTGCCTCACAAAGAAATACTTTCTCTCCAAAAAGCGAGGGGAAGTAATTAATATCTACTGTATGTCTAGGTAGTGGATACCTTTCCACATTATCATATTTAATTCTTAAATTCCCCCTGTGACATATACATTTATTTGCCCATTTTACAGGCAAGACAGCTAAGACTTAAAAATACTAAGATAACCTGACCCTAAATCCAAGACAGTAATGATCTCTATCCAAACCAGGGATCTTCAGAGGAAAAGTATCAAGACAGCAGATTCTACAGCAAGGTATCTCAGGGTACAAAGTCCCGAGCTGGCCTTCAGGGCATTCACCAATTATTTATGCAAAACATAGTGTGCACATGTACATGGGAATGTTTTCTAAGGAATGGTCCACAGCTCTGAACACACACTTGAAGGGGTTTTAAACCCAAATAGAAGATGAGAAACTGCATCTTATAAATATTTGTTGACTTCAAGGAAGCCATCGGTGATCAACACAGATTTTCAGTACCTACTCTTCATGGGGTGCTGTGAAAAAACTGAAAAGATAAATATCCATCCAAGTCTTCAAAGAGACAAATATTAGGAGGAACAAAGTCAGCTCTTGTCATTTCCTGTTTAAAAATTTTCACTGGCTTTCTATCCTACTGAGAATAAAACCCAGAATTTTCACTGTGGCCTACAAGCAAGGCTTAGCAGAAGCCTCCTCCACCCCACTCAGCTCTTCACCTAGCTGGTTTCTTCTCATCCTTCAAGACTCAGAATGAAGACTGCTTCATAAAAACCCTCTTTGAACTCACGTGACTCTAGCAAATGTTGGGTTCCCTCTAAGCAATTATTACAATCTGTGATGATTTTATCTATGTGTTTACTTACACATTGTCTGTCTCCCCAGCTAGAATATAAGCTCATAAGGGTAGAGGCTTGCCCATCCTGTTCACCAGCCCCCAAGGGCCTGGCAGGGGGCTTGGCACAGAGTCGGTGATCAACAATATCACATGGATGCATGGGGAAATTACTCCCCTTCTCTAAGTCTCAGTTTTCTCATCCGTAAAGTGAAGAGTCAGGCTATGGGTGGTTTCCAAATTATATGCCCCAGGAACCAAGTGGCCTCTCAAAGCACCTTAGGACCCCACAGACAGAAAGAGATACAAATAGTAATGTCCATAGTCTCCTAGCCTCACCCCATCCAAGTATTTTAAGTATTGCCACTTGCAAGAAGATCTCATTTGTAAGAAAAATAACCCTTCAGTTTAAAGGCAAAGTCTTGAATTGCTGGACTCTGAGAAACTTGCTAGCTCTAAAATCTATAACCTGTAGTCAACAACCACAATTAGTGGTAGAGAAGAGAAGAAACCTCAGTAGTATAGAGAAGGGAAGAGATGCCATCCAGCTAGGCTAGTCCCAGAAGACCTGAAAGAGGAAGGACTTGAACATGATCTTGAAAAATAAGTCAGGAAAACAGGAACAGGAGGCATGGCGTTCTGAACGATGGCAGTGAACAGTGCCTAGAAGGGGCATTGAAAGAGCAAGAATAGTTCTAAGACAATGGTCTCCAAAGGATAGTCCCTGGATCAGTAGCATCAGCATCACCTGGAACTTGTTAGAAATGCAAGCTCTCAGCCACAATCCCAGACTTACTAAATCGGAAACTCTGGGAGTGGGGCCCAGGAATCTGTGTTTCAACAAGCCCTCCAGACATTTCTACACATGCTCAAGTTCTAAGGTTATAAGGGGAAAAAGGGTGGGATGTCTGCCGAAATCCAACTAGAAGGCAATCAGGACAGAATCCTGGGGCATAACTAATTTCTTCTTAGCGTTTCGCAGCCCTGGCTGCACATCAGAATTACCTGGAGAGCTTTTCAAACTCCTAATGTCCAGGCCACATGCCAGACCAATGAAACAAAAGCTCTGGGGATGGGAGCAATTAATTCATATTTTTTTAAAACCTCCCCTTGTGATTGTGCTATATAGACATGGAGGAGAATCAGGTGTCTCTATTTCATATAGACTGTGTGGCAAGAGTAGCAAGGAAGTAATACACCTGGAAAGTTTGCTTGATAATTTAGCCTTTTGAGGTTCACCCAGTTGCTGCAGAGAGGTGATGGTGATACTGCTCAGGAAGGATAATTAACATGATACAAAAAAGAAAATGCAGTAATAGAATGAATGCATCGTACATGTACCTCATAAGTAGTTCTGTGCAAGAGAGAGAGGGAGAGTCAGAGAGAAAGGAGGAGAGAAGAAGAGAGGAGAGAGGTGATTGTCTATGTTTTCTCTTGTTGGTAGCAACAAAGTGTATTGGGTCAGTAGAATTAGATGAAAGAGTCTAATGATAAAGAAGCAGACACTGAGCACTAAGGACATCTCAAAAGAAAGGAGGTTGCAGAGTGGAGTTTGGAAGGATGTTTTGCAAAAGACAAGGAAAAAATCATACCAAGTATCACCGTGGTCAGGACCCTGAGATCTGGACTTGGACTTTCTGAGTTCAAACCCCTTCTCTGTCATTTCATTTGTGACCTCAGTCACATTGCTCAACCTCTCTGAACTAGTGTCTTCATTTGTGAAATGGGAATAACAATTGTTATCTCGCAGATTTTGTGTGATGAATAAATAGGTTAATCTATGCAATGTACTTACAGCAGTGCTTGGTGCTCAGCAATGAATAGTTAAATTAATTGTTGTTTTTGATTCTAGGTTGTGGTTCTAAAGGTATACACTGAACCAGGAGCTCAGGCATGAATTCTTGACATGGGACATTCTTCTTTTCTTCGCCCAATAACATGGCTGTGACTCTTGCAAGGAAGCCATGTGTACATTAATTCATGTAGTCGCAAGTGTCCTACCTGTGTTGAATTGTTAGCAATTGCTATGATTGTTGCTTCAACTGCTCTTCTGCCTCTGGCCATCATCAAAGAGTGTCAAGTCACCCCTAAGGGTATAGGAAGAGCTCAGAGACTTCCAGCCAATATAGTAGCTGATCTGACATGAGGAGCCCTTTCATACTCTGAACACATAGGAATACTGGATAAAATGTAGCATCAAAAGCTTCAAATACATAGCTTGGATCAAAAATAAAAGAAAAGAGAAGCCCAGTTGTCATAAAGGAAGAGAAAACTAAATGAGCCAAATGGTCCATGAGATATCAGAACTTTATACCCCTAGAGAGTCATAATACCAATGCCTGGAGAGCAGAGTCGCATCCATATGAAGGGATCTGTAAAGATCAAAGCAGGAACCATAAAGGGCTTTCCATCCATGAAAGTGGCACTAGAAAGCTCTACCTACTGGCTTAGGCTCAAGGCATACAAGTGGGTTGATCACCTCAGACTGAAGTTGGTAAAAGATCCCCTGACAGAAATGGAAACATCAAGCCTGTACCATGAGCTTCCCCAATCTTGAGCCCCTGGGAATCCCAAAGAAAAAAATTCCACTAAAGATGAGCTCACAGTTAAAAATTATAGAACACATGAAGAAATCAAGCCCCCCTAGCCCCGCATGAAAGTCAAAAGATGCAACTAATGAAACAATTAAAACCATGGGAAACATGCATGCAATCTACTTAAAAGTCTCTTTGAGTTTGAGTATGTATTCAGTAAAATAAAAGAAATAAAATAGAGTCAACTGTGGCTATTGAGAATTAATCATAAAACCTACAAAGCCTGCCCAAAGGAGATTTATGTGTTGAACGTTAGATTGTCACCTGTTCGGTTTCTGCCTACCGGTTTTAAGAATGTGGTGAACAGGAGTGAGAAGAGAACACTCTTAAATGTATGTGGGCTGGTACAATCTTTCTAGAAAAGGCAAGTAACCAACATAGAGGAAGCCTTAAGTACACACTTTGGAGAGGCCCACTTTTAGGGATTTATTCTAAAGAAAAAGCAATAGATAAAGGGAAAGATTCGCTACAAGGACATTTTTTTCAGTGCTAAAAAATTGGAAACCTCCAAACATCCAGCAGCAGGGAATTTGTCAAATAAATGAAGATACATCCAGATGTTGGGATTCTAGGCAGGCATTAAAGTGGATGCCGTAAAAGAATGCTTAATGGCATGGAAGGATGCCCATGACATTGTAAGTTAAAAAAAGCAGGCTATGGAACTGCATGAGCAAGACAATTCCATTTTTATAAATATAGGAAATACTGTGGTTTAATACTTAATTGCAGCAATTCAATTATGAGAAATGAATATAATGCTGGAAACAAATGTTACAAACAGGATTATCTTTGAGTGATAATGCATTATGTCATTGATGGAAAGGCACCAATGGCCCAGTTGAAAAATGAAAATTGTCTTTAATAGAAAAAGATATGGAAATTTTTAGACCATTATATGATGCAGAAAATAACATTGTAAGTGATTATGATAGGTGCACAGATCAATATCTACATTATATATTCTGGTGCGCAGATCAATGTCTACATTACATATATGGCTTGAAGGCAACCGGGGAAGGCTTCTCAGAGGAGGTGACATCTAAGCTGGACTGTGAATGCTGAGAAGTTTACCAGTTAGACAATGTGGAGAAAGCAATCCAGAGAAAGGCAGAATGAATGAATAAAGAATTGATGAATTGCCCCAGCACTTTCGGAGGCTTAGGCAGGAGGATGACTTGAGTCCAGAGTTTGAGACCAGCCTGGGCAACATAGTGAGACCTCATCTCTACAAAAAAAAAAACAAAACAGAAAGGCCAGGTGTGGTGGCTCACACCTAGCTGCTCAGGAGGCTGAGGTGGGAGGATTGCCTGAGCCTACGAGCTTGAGGCTGCAGTGATTGTGTTCCTGGACCAAACTGAGGGTCAGGCTGATATTTCTTGTGGACCAGTAACAAGATGCAGATGAACTGAGGAAGAAGAGAGTTTTTATTTCTGTAACCTCTCTACAGGGAGAAGGCCTGAAAAATATCACCAAACCAACTCAAAGTTACAAAGTTTTTCAGAACTTATATACCTTCTGAGCTATATGTCTACGTGTAAGTGTGCATTTACCTAAAGACATAAGTGATTCACTTCTTTTAATCTATAACTAGGATCTAAGTCCTGAAGACCTTCCTCCAGAACCTCAGTAAATGTACTTAATCTAAATGGGTCCAGGTGCTGGGATGATTACCCTTATCTTATCTCCTGCTAAATCATGGAGGTTTGGGAAGTTCCTTCAGACCCCCAATAAACTTGTTTGTGGAGGCCTAGGGAGTTTCTTCAGACACCCAATAAAACTTGTTTAATCCTAAATGGGTCCTGTTAAGAATTCCTTCCTTATCTTGCCATGCTTCAAGGCCCAGGAAAGGCCTGGGCAAAACTCTTGGTGGACTTGCGTTACATTCCAGCCTTTATATAAGGAGACTGGCTCTTTCAGCTTTTAATATTTAACTTCACCACTCAGTCAGTGCTAAAATAGTTGTTATAGAGACCTGCGTTAGTGAGACCAGGCCTGCCACAATTGCACCACTGCCCTCCAGCCTGGGTAACAGCAAGACCTTGTCTCAAAAATAATAATAATAATAATAATTGATGGATTGAGTGAATGAAGACAACATGAGAAAATTCTTGGTGAAGAAACATGCCCAATGAGAGAGGATAGTGTCATCTTTGTGAGGTCCTAATGAGTAAGCCCTTGGAGAATGTCAGGAGGAGACTGTGGGTCATAGTACCTGTGATGACATGCACTACTGACTGTGTAACTTCAGAGTAATTGCAGGGAAAGAGCATGAAGTGCATTTTTAAGCATGGGAAGACACCTTCAGCAGAAGTAATAAATCTGAAAATTCTTCTAGACACAGACCTTCACGTGTGTGAAGTATTTTAGGAACAGCCAAAATCATGTACAATGGGGAAGTGCATCCTAACGTGGTGGAACATGGGACCTGCCTTTTCTCCTGTCTGGGATCAGGCCAGAGTTAACGCTTTGGTGGCCAGTCCTCTTTCTGAATATGGAGGAGAACTGAGAGGTTTAATAAAAGTATATGGGAAGAGATGGAGGAAGGAGATGGCCAGTCCCAATGGAAAGGTTTCCACTGTGAGGCTTCCCCGGAAATCTGGAAATGTATGGCCACAGTGAACTGACTGGGAAGCTTTCTGGCCTGCAAGATTCTGTTAGATTGTGTGTGTGTAAAAGTGATAATCAACTGTCTTCAACAATTAAAATACAGGCTCACCTGAAGGCAGAGAAGTGAATTGTTTGACCTCTTAAGACCTTCCTTCAGCCTTATTTTGCAGGATATAGCATGGCTAAGGGAATGAGATATAGTAAAAATATATATCTGCTTTATTCTCAGTTCCTGGCATAGTATTTCAAAATACCCTGGAATTTCCTGAGTGATAGAAGTATCTTTTGTTATTCATAATGGGCACCTTTTGACCATACCAGAATTTAGGCTAATGAGACAACTTATGGGACGGGTGGGGATCTAGGTAGCTCAGGATAGGGGCTGGTTGCTGGAGGAACCAAGCACATAATTAGAGGATTGAACTTTTCAGCCCCACACCCCATCTCTGGAGAGGAGAGAGGGGATGGGATGGGAATTTAATTCAATCACATAGTTAATGATTTAATCAATCGTGCCTACATAATGAAACCTCCATAACAAGTCTTGGACACCAAGGCTTGGGGGCACTTCTAGGTGGATGAACACAGCGATGTGCTGGAAGAGTGCCACACCCTGGTTCCATGGGAGATGGTATGGGATCTCTGCGCTCCTTCCCCCTGCGTTGACTCCCAGATCTTGACCCATACATCTCTTCCATGTGGGTATTTCTGAGTTGCCTTCTTTAATAAAACTGCTATTGCTAAATATAATCCCTTTAGGGAGTTCTGTGGGTCATTCTTGTGAATTACTGAAACTGAAAGGGGGTCATAGGAACCCCCAAATTGGTGACTGACTGAGCAGAAGTGTAGGCAGCCTGGGGACACCTGGGATTTCCTGTTACTGCCTGAAGTGAGGATAGTCTTGTGAGACTGAGTATCTTAACCTATGGGACCTGTGCTAACTCCAGGTAGTTAGTGTCAGAATTGAATTGAATTGTAGGACACCCAGCTGGTGGTGGAACATAGGGAATGATGATGACAACTCATGTTTACTGTGCACTTACTATGTGCTATGTGCATACAAATCTTTTATGTGCATTTTCTCAGATAAGAACTCAGACCCCAGCCTGCTCCCCAGGGTTGATGGTTGCAGGTCTTCTCTTTACAGCAGGGATAGATCCCTCTATGTTTATAGGTTTGAATCAGGTTATACACTCCTCAGGATGGCTTCAACTGGTAAGGGATTCTACAACTTGTGTTTTTGGTTTTCCTCTCTACCTGCAGCCCTTCAAGCAAGCAGTTACAGATCTGTAAACACTCCAGGGATGCTATTTAAAGACAGTCCTTTGTGAATCAAGGAGCGCTTCTGAAACACAAATGGATGTAATCACCTCCTAATTTGCCTGGTTTGTGGGCTTGGAGTTGCTTGCTTGCTTTATTTAGACTGTTTTGGATCCTGTTGTGGGCTGAGAATCAACAGCATCAGCTATAAGTGTGTAGGCACTGGCTGTATTATGTTTTGTTCTGTGCAATACCAAGTGTGATGCCAAATGTATGATTTTTTTTTTTGCAATACCATAAATTACATATCCAAGTGAACATTGTCCTTCAAAGTTCTCGTCTTGAGAAGGTACTTTCCCTGCACCCCCACCCACCTCTGCTTTGAGTAGCCAGAGCACCCCCGCAGCACCCCTCTTCTCAGTCCCTTTCCTGAGCTTCTGAGGGTTCTTCTAGGGCAGGGACTGTGCTGGTTTGACTTTGTATTCTTACCCATAGCATGTGATTGGATCCTACTCACTCCCGCTCTCCCCTGCAGGATCTCCCCATTTCAGTCAATGGGCAAGAATGCAACCAAAAAGAGAGTTGCAGGTGTCAGAGGCATTTGAACCAGAGCAACTCCATCTTGAATAGGGGCTGGGTAAAATAAGACAGATCTGCTGGGCTGCATTCCCAGGAGGTTAAGGCATTCTTTGTCACACGATGAGATAGGAGATAAGCACAAGATACATGTCATAAAGAACTTGCTGATAAAACAGTTTGCAGTAAAGAAGCCAGCCAAGATCCATCAGAACCAAGATAGTAATGAGAATGACCTCTGGTCGTCCTCACTGCTACACTCCCACTAGCACCATGAGAGTGTACAAATGCCATGGCGACATCAGGCATGGTCTATAAAGGGGAAGGATGAGTAATCCATCCATTGTTTAGCATATCATGAAGAAATAACCATCAAAATGGGCAACCTTGGGGTTGCTCTGCCTATGGAGTAGTCATTCTTTATTCCTTTGCTTCTGTAATAAACTTGTTTTCACTTTATGGATTCACCTCAAATTCTTTCTTGCACGAGATCCAAGAACCCCTTCTTAGGGTCTGGACTGGGAGCCCTTTCTGGTAACATTCAGGTGCAAGGTGATGGGGACTTGGAATAGGGTATTGGCCGTGGTGATTGAAGAGGCAGACCAATGTGTCACCCACTCATTGGATGTATGGGATGTGGAGGTGAAGGAGAAAGAGATCCCTCTTACAATCTCTTACTACAATGCTTAGTGACCCTTCAGAGCCCTTGTCATGCTTTGTGATCACAGTCATTTGTGATTGTTTTTCCATTGCCTGTGTCTTAGACTATGAGTTCCAGGTGGGCAGTGGGTAGCAGCTGGTATACATAAATGACAATTTATGGAATGAATAAATGACTAAACAAATGAATGAATATGTTCTGTCCTGATAGAAGCCCACCCAAGCCACATGCTTGCTGCATCCAGCAGCTGGGCTCCCTAATTTGGTTTCAAGCTTGAAAGGTGGAAGTTCTCACAGGGTCCCTCAGCCCCCATCATAAGGAGTCCAAGTGCAGAACACAACTGTTCAGATTCATAGAAGACATCACGATCACATCCCGATTTGGGGCCAAACTGAGACTGAGTAATCATCTCAGCCCAGGAGTCTTACAATTCTGGAGCCCAGGGACACTTTTGAGACTCTGACAGAAGCTACATGGCCTCTCTTCTTCCCCAAGTGCACATATGAACATAATTTTGCCCAATAATGCAGAGATTTCTTTGACCACACATGGACCAGCCCCAGAGTTCTGGGTTAAGAATCTATGATCTCTAATCCAAGACTCTGGTTTTAAAAATGAGCCCAGAGGGCCGGGCGTGGTGCCTCACATCTGTAATCCCAGCACTTTGGGAAGCTGAGGCAGCAGATCATTTGAGGTCAGGAGTTCAAGACCAGCCTGGCCAACATAGTGAAACCTCATCTCTACTAAAACTACAAAAATCAGCCAGGTGTGGTAGCACACACCTGTAATCCCAGCTACTCCGGAGGTTGAGGAAGGAGAATCACTTGAACCTGGGAGACAGTGGTTAAAGTGAGCCGAGATCACACCATTGCACTCCACCCTGCCTGAGCAACACAGAGAGACTCTGTCTCAAAAAAAAAAAAAAGAGCCCAGAGAAGGGAAGTGACTTCCCCAAAATTAGATAGATGAAACAAAAAGAAAAGAATCCCTTCTTTGAAATGCGAGTGGTCAGGTCTTTCTCATTTTCCCAGACCCCTCACTTTCTCTGGGCAGAGACAACCAGCATATTCATTCAGAGCTGAACTTTTCCATTTAAAATTCTTTATTTAGCATATAAATGCATCTTCAGAAGTTTCTTTTGGACCAAAACCTCCCCAGGCGAGGTTTGGAGCTTTAAGGAGAGAAGAGCCGCACACTGATGTGTATGTGTTGGGAGAGTTTGGGGGAGGGTGGTTTCTGTTGTTAGTTGGGGGAAGTATTTTTCATTTTTATTCTCTTTTAAGACTGTTTTCCCAAGTGTTTTCTGGCTCAGAGTGGACCAGAGCTCAGTTCTGCTCCATAGGATTAGTTAACAATCTTTGACAGTGCTGCATTCTCAGTGGAAGTCAGGCTTCCTGCAAAACACTGAATTATTCACACCAAACAGGTCACATTTGCTGAAGTAGTAAGTAGAATTTTGTGTGTCAAAGAAAGACTCATTAAATTGAATGCTTCAGTACAGCAAGCACCACTGGGATTTAATTTATTGCTGCTGCTTGACGTCTGCTTCCCCAAAGTGATGGGGACTGCCTCTGCCCACGTGGGCACAGAGAGTGAGCCCATTTCTGGCTGTGACTAGAACACTTGTCTCATGAAGGTCAGTCCCAAGCTCTGTCCTTCACCCATGATATCGGTGTTTGGATCATAGAACCTGCTATACTCAAAGCCCTATGGGGTAGAGATAACACTGGTCATTTTTTGGATGAGGTGGGCGCTCTTATCCTAGCACCAAGTAATGCTGTCTTTATAAGAAGTCATTTGGTTGCAATAAATGAACATTTTATTATATTAACCCAAGCAAAAGGAGCTGACTGGTGGATAGAGGTGGATCTCATCAGAAGTCATCAGAAGACTATGTTCTCTAGCCTTCCCTCTCTCTCTCTCTCTGTAGACGTGCAACAGAAGGAATGAATACATGAACAAATGGATGTAATACATGAATAAATAGGAATCCAAGTGCATGAACTATGGTAGGTGGCCACACAACTTCTGCTTAAATATACCCCCTGACAACCTGGATATAGCCTAACCTGAGTTTCTGCAGGAGGTGCAAACACATGTTGCTGTCCATGGTCCTAAATAATCACTGAGCCCAGTGTTTGTTTGTTTGTTTGTTTGTTTGTTTTCTCCTAGCACTGCCTCAGCACATCCCAACTGAGCATCAGGTGGCCTATAGAGATGGAGGTAAAAATTGCTGAGCTGGAAGTCTTGGCTAATGCTAGCATCTGCATATTCAGTTCTAAGCAGTTCCAAGCCCTTCTCAGTTAGAGTCTGCAATAAGTGCCTTGAGTAGGCCCAGGGGATCAAGCAACCCAATTAACCTGCATTCACCCCAGTGTAATGTGCCAGTTTTTATGAATGTGCGTGTGCATGCACTCAGCACCCAGGTATCCAGAGGGTAGCCTCCTGTTCACGTCAGCATGTCTTCAAGCAGAATGCTCCCACTTTCTTTGGCCCCCACATCTCATCTTGCAGAAATAAATGGAGATTTGCAATCCAGTGTGTAGTTCATCCTTCTTAAAATCTTGCAGCTGTCACCAGAATTCTGTGGCCCTGTCAGCTCCTCAATTGGGTCTGAGAAGGGAGTGTTCAGGTGCACTATTGTTGTTCTAGATATAGATTTTGAATGTTGGAACACCCAGGATTAATCCTTGCTTTCCCCTCCCTCCCAATCAGCTGGAGCTACAGTGACTACTTTGAGGGCATTTCCCCTTAACCATCGTCCCCCCCTCTGAGAGCTGCATTTGTGTTATGCTATTGTCCTGTATCAGAGCCCTCCCCTCTGCCACTGGTGATTGGGCCAGGCACTTATGCCTAATGGCCAATCAAACTATCTTTCTCAGAAATTTGGGATTAAGACTGAGAGGTGCTGATTAGTCTGTGGGTCAATCAAACCACCTTTCCCAGAAATTTGGAATTAAGATTGAGAGGTGCTGGTCAGTCAGTGCTATCTGTTGGTAATGGTATAAGCAGGGTAGCTAGGGAGAAAAAAAGAGTGCCTTCCTCAGACCAGTTTTCAGACAGGTTGAGAGAGAAAAGAAGAAAATAAAGAACAGAGTTGGGACCCAGGGAACATGTGACAGAGTTATTGCTAGACAAACAGAGAGGTTTCCCTTAGACCTGGGATAGCAGGACCCCTTCCCAGGCCCCACATATCAGCAGAATTAACACTTTGGAGATACTTCTTCTCCTTCTGGAAACTTTCTAAGTCCTGTCTCTAGAGCCTGAAATGTGCTGGATCTGTCAGTGCCATCCAGGCAGCGTACCCCAAACTCAGACCAAGTGTATGAACTCCAGTCTCTGCTCCTACCCCGCATGATTCTCTCTGACCCTTTTCTCTATGTACTGTGTCAACCAGATTCTCCAAAGATTAAAGTTGCTCTGGGTCCTGTGGCCTAGTAAGCTGATAGTCTCTGCTAGCCCCAGTGTGGTATTTCCTTAATGGCACTGGGTGCAATTGGTCCACAGAATGGTGCCAACATGCTGCTTTAGGCTGATGCACATTGTTTACAGAGACAGGAGATCCACACTTCCAGTCCTTCTGGAAGCTCTATGAGGAATGCAATACCTCTCTGTAAAATCTTGCTGTTTATTTCAGCCAGTCCAAAGGAATTGTTCTCTACAGTCCTGCAGGCAAATATTGTGTTGAGTAAGAGAGCAGCTTCCACAAGACCCTCCCCACTTAGAGCTTCCACCACTGCATCTAAGAAAGGGGATCATACTCCTGATATCTCCTTCACAGAGCTGGTTCGTGGGTTTAATGAGCTCATTCCTTCATGCCTTTATTCATTTATCAAATACTGAGTACCTACTGCATGCCAGACACCAAAGATACAATCGTGGCTAGGCATGGCCCAAGCTGCTGCTTTCATAAACTTTACACCTAGCAGGAGGAGACAGAAAAGACCACACGAATACATATAAGTGTTAAGAAGAAAAATCAGGCAGAATTGATAATTTCTGGGAATGTGATGTGTGTTATTTCCTATAGGGTGCTTGGGAGAGGCTTTTCTGATAAGATAGCATTTGAGCGAAGACCTGAAGGAGATGAGGAAATGAGCCATGTGGACATCTAGGGGAGGATAATCTTTGCAGAGGAAGTAGCAAGGGCAAATGCCCTGGGGCAGGGGCACATTTGGCATAATAGAGGAACAGCGCAAAGGTCCATGTGGCTGGACCAAAGTGAAAGAAGAAGGGCATGATCAGAGATGTGATCAGGATGCGAGGTGAAAAGCTGATCCTGTAGGACCTTGAGGGCCACCATAAGGACTTTGATTTTTCCTCTGAGTGAGACGGAAAGCATGGGAGGTTTTTGAGCTCCCATGCTCAAAAAGGATGTTATTTTCACAAGATCATTCTGGCTGCTGGGGTTAGATAAGACTGAAAGGGGGTGAGGTGGAGGTTGGAATATGGACAGAAGCAAAGAGATCAGTTGAGGCTATTATAATCATTCAAACAAGACATGACGGTGGCTTGGATCAGGGCAGTATCAGTGGAGATGATGAGTTCTGAGATTCTGGAAATATTGCTTTCGATGGCAAAAATTTCAATTACTTTTGCATCAGCCTAATATTTTGAAGGTAGGGCTTGTAGGTTTTTCTAACGTGCATTGTGAGAACTGAGCACATAAAGCACACACCTACCACTGTGCTTGGCTAAGGGGTGGAGGTCTGGTGTGTTCGATCAAGGATCCCCCACAGTCTCTGCTGAGGGAAATGTTTCATCTCCTCTTGGACATGGGCTATGGCACTAAGACATGAGCCTTGACCTCCACTCTACCCCTAAGATTAGAAAAGATAATAGATGCCATCCCTACAGCAGCAGATAGTAAAATAAACTGATGGTCCTTCTCCTAGTACTCCTCACTAGGTACCATATTTTATCCTACTGTCCCCATGAGTAAGAAAATATGACCATTTTTATGGCATCCACTGATCTGTGTTCCCAATTATTGCATGCAATCTTTTATTCATATAATAAACATTTACTGAGCTGCTATGTGGACCAGGCACAGATAATACACAGATTCCTTACATACAGACCCTTCCCCAAAGCAGTTCATGGTCTGGTGAAGGAGACAGAAACTTATCAAAAACAAATAATTATAGGAAAGTGACGTCAGCAAGATGGACAACTAGAAGCCCCTAGTACTCATTCCTGTCACAAAGACACAGCCAGAAAAATAGATAAACAACTATATTTTAATGAAAATAACTGAGGGAGATTGCTACAGTGCATCAGAGGAGTAACAGAAACCCTGGTGAGGACAAAAACTTGAGATGGCCACATAAAAAAGAGACAAATTCTGGGCCTCCACCACCCCATTCCCCAACCAGGATTACCTGGGAACCAGAAAGAACTTCTCCCTGCAGTGAGGAGGTAAGCAAGAGGATCCCAGTCACTCCTATCAATACCTTTGACACTACAGACCTCACCACTGAGGTTCCCTGTGGTCCTCACAGGCACTAAGACTGGCTGAGGAAAGTATCTGAAGTCCGCATGGCTGGGATTCCCCTAGAAAAGGGGTCAGCAATGTGCCCCCCTCCCTGTAGCCCATGTGGCTACTGCACTATGCCATCTTGGAGTTGTAACCATGGCTAGAGTGTGTCTTGTTCTAGGGGTGAATAGCCATGGTTCCCATCATCCTTGAGGCCAAGCCATTGCCAAAACACCACAGCCCAGTGGCATATCTCCAAGCCAAGCTGCAAGCAGCTGCTACACTCTTCCTCAGGGGGCCAAAAGGAGGTAGAGCCACCCCACCTACTCTTCCTTTAACTCCCTTGAGCCAGAGATGAAGGAGCACCCTGCCTCCTGAGAAAACAGTACCCTGGTCATTCAGAGCAGTCATGCCTCCTTGGTGCCTAAGTTGAAGCAGCACCTTTTATCCGAGGAAATGCTGCCTTGGCAACCCAGAGTGGTTATGCACCCCAGTACCTAAGTTGAAGCAGTGCCATGAATCTCAAGGAAATGGTGCCTGAGACCTCAGCTGAAGCGGGATAGCACCCCCTTGGGGGAATTGGTGCCCTGGCTGAGCTGAGAAACTGTACATCCCAGGGCTTAGCTGATGTAGTACCCTGCATCCCAGGGAAACAGAATAGTGGCTGATCTGAGACACTCCAGCCACTAGGCCAAGCAGCTCTAATACCCTGCTTTCCTGGAGCTGGACTTTCTTCCTAAAGTTGGAGCTACTGACTCAGCTGAGGAGTAGAGGAATCACTGTGTAGTTCCCTGTCCCTACTAGGATACAAACAGCTGTTTCCACCATTCAGGGGTACTTGTTGCCACTATACCTGGCCTCAAAGAGTCTGGGATACTTTCCAGCTTTGCAATCTAAGGGTATAAAGTTACTACTATGTGGTGCTTCATCTCCTGGGACTTGAGTTGCCACTAAGCTCTATTGCCTCCAGTTCTTAAAGTGCAACCATGCTCTGCTCCTTGAGCCCAAAGCTCCAGAGCACCCCTCCTTCACTGGTGCCAGGCAAGTGCTGAGCTCTTCTTCCCAGAGGTATAACCACAGCTACAACTAAGTTCCCTGGGCCCAAAATGTTAGGAGATGCCTCAGAGTCACAGATCCTGGCTCTGTAGGCAAACTACATCCAACCCTGCCACCAGGGATGCCACCCTGAACCCCAAGACCTAGGTGCCACAATAGATTCATGAGACCCTGAGCCTAACCCCGCTCCCCCCACTAGCCCCCGCCGCCGACAGCTGCTCCAAACACCTGCACCCAGAACCCAGTCCTTCTGTAGTGGTTTGTAGATTGTATCAGATCTGACACCAAGAGGGATTCCCTCATTTTAGTCTCCTGCTGAGACACCCACAGTTATTGCTGACATTGAACACAGGTGAAGAAGTTACACACCACTGCACCTATCTGGAAACAGACTCACCACCCCCTTCCCAACTAACACACTAAAACCCAACTGCAAGTGAAAGACTTTCTCTATGGAAAGTCAACAAGAAGCCATTGTTTTACTGGAAACACTCTAGAAAGTCTACAAGAGGCAATTGTTTTACCGGATGCATAGACATTAGTGCAGGAACACAAGAAACATGAAATAAAAAGGAAATATGACACCAGTAAAAGAACATAATAATTCTCTAGTAACAGAACCCAATGAAAAAGTAATCAACGATTTGCCAAAAAAAAAAAAAAAAAAAAAAATCAAAATAATGATCTTAAGGAAACTCAATGCGAAAAATACAGATAGACAATTTAAGAAAACCAGGAAAACAATTCACGATATGAATAAGAAATACAAAAACTAGATAGAAATAATAAATAAAAGAATCAAACAGAAATCCTACAGCTGAAGAATTCAATGAATGAAATAAAAAATACAATGGGGAGGTTCAACAGCAGACTTGATCAAGCAGAAGAAAGAACTTCTGAACCTGAAGATAGGTAATTTAAAATTGCCCAGTCAGAGAAAAAAAAAGACAGAAGAATGATTTTTTTTAAGTGAAGAAAGCCTGCAAGACTTATGAGACACCATTAAGCAAACAAATTTTTGTATTGCAAAAATTCTGGAAAAATAAGAGAAGGGAAAAATCCATTTAATGAAATAATAGCTGAAAACTTCCCAAGTCTGGGGAGAGATATGGACATCTAGATCCAAGAAGCCCAAAAATCCCCAAACAGAATCAACCAAAAGTCCACCTCAAGGAACACTATAGTCAAAATGTCAAAAATCAAAGACAAAAACAGCAAAGAAAAGCATTGTCACATATAAGAGAATTTCCATTACACTAACAACAGATTTTCTCTGCAAACCTTACAGGCAAAGAGAGAATGGTATGATATATTCAAAGCACTAAAAGAAAAAAATAAGCAAGTGAAGAATATTATAGTCAGTAAGGCTATTCTTTAGAAATGAGAGAAAAATAAAGTCTTTCCCAGACAAGGTAAAACTGAGGAAACTCATCACCACTAGACTGGACTTACAAGAAATGCTCAAGGGAATCCTACATCTGGAAGCAAAAAGATGATAATCACTATTATGAAAACATGCAAAAGTATAAAACTCATTGGTACAACAAATACACAAAGGAGAAAGAGAGAAGAATCAAACCTCATCACTACTGAAAACCACAGAACAGCAATGATAAACATTAGGAGAAGAAAGGAAGAAATTATTTAAAAAATAGCCAGAATATAATTAATAAAATGATAGAAATAAGTGCTTACATATTATTAATAACCTTAAATGTAAACAGATTACATTCCTCACTGAAAAGATATGGACTGGCTGAATGGGTTAAAAACAAAAACAAAAGCAAGACCCAACTATATACTACTTACAACAAACTCACTTCACCTTTAAAGACACATATATTCTGAAAGTGAAGCAAGGAAAAAGATATTCCACTCAAACAGAACCCAAAAGTGAGAAGGAATAACTATACTCATATCAGATAAAAACAGACTTTAAGTTGAAAACTGTAAAAACAGGCACAAAGCATCATTATATAATGATAAAGTGGTCAATTCAGCAAGATATAACAATTGTGAATATATATGCACTCAATACTGTAGCACTCAGATATATAAAGCAAATAGTATTAGATCTAAAGAGGTAGATATACTCCAATACAATAATAGTTAGGGACTTCAACACCCCATTGTCAGCTTTGGAAATGTCATCTAGACAGAAAATCAACAGAGAAATATTCGATTTAAGCTGAATTTTAGACGAAATTGACTTAATATACATTTATATAACATGTCATCCAACTGCTGCAGAATATACAATCTTCCCATCAGCACATGGAGCATTGTCCAGAATAGACTATATATTAGACCACAAAATAAGTCTCAACACATTTATAGAAGTAGACATCATACCAACGATCGTTTCTAACCACAATGGAATAAAACTAGATATCAATAATGAGAGGAAGTTTGGAACTGTACAAACACATGGAAATTAAAAAACACGTTCCTGGCCGGGCGCGGTAGCTCAAGCCTGTAATCCCAGCACTTTGGGAGGCCGAGACGGGCGGATCACGAGGTCAGGAGAACAAGACCATCCTGGCTAACACGGTGAAACCCCGTCTCTACTAAAAATACAAGAAAATTAGCCGGGTGTGGTGGCGGGCGCCTGTAGTCCCAGCTACTCGGGAGGCTGAGGCAGGAGAATGGCGTGAACCCGGGGGGGCGGAGCTTGCAGTGAGCCGAGATCGCGCCACTGCACTCCAGCCTGGGGCACAGAGCAAGACTCCGTCTCAAAAAAAAAAAAAAACATGTTCCTGAATGACCAAAAAGTCAATAAATTAAGGAAAAACTTAAAAATTTTATTGAGGCCGGGCGCGGTGGCTCAAGCCTGTAATCCCAGCACTTTGGGAGGCCGAGACGGGCGGATCACGAGGTCAGGAGATCAAGACCATCCTGGCTAACACGGTGAAACCCCGTCTCTACTAAAAATACAAAAAACTAGCCGGGCGAGGTGGCGGGCGCCTGTAGTCCCAGCTACTCGGGAGGCTGAGGCAGGAGAATGGCGTAAACCCAGGAGGCGGAGCTTGCAGTGAGCTGAGATCCGGCCACTGCACTCCAGCCTGGGCGACAGAGCGAGACTCCGCCTCAAAAAAAAAAAAAAAAAAAAAAATTTTATTGAAATAAGTGAAAATAGAGACAAAACATACCAAAACCTACAAAATAGAGCACAAGCAATACTAAGAGGGAAATTTATAGCAATAAATGCCTATATAAAAAAAGTAAAAAGATTTCAAATAAACAACCTAATGATGTATCTCAAGGAATTAAAAAAGCAAGAACAATTCCAAAATAAGTAGATAGAAAGACACAATAAAGATCAGAGCAGAAATAAACAAAATTGAGACTAAATGAAACAATAATAAGATCAACAAAATGAAAAGTTGACTTTTTGAAAAGATAAAAAAAGTCAACACACCATTAGCTAGACTAACCAAGAAAAAAATAGAAAACATCCAAAGAATAAAATTAGAAATGAAAAAGGATGTATTAAAACTGATATCACAGAAATATAAGGGTCACTAGAGACTATTACAAAAAAAACTGTATGCCAACAAATTAGAGACCCTAGCATAAATGGATACATTTCTAGTTCATACAACCTACAAAGATTGAACTAAGAAGATAAGGAAACCCTGAAAGACCAATTACAAGTAACAGGATTAAACTTGTAATTAAAGTCTCCCATCAAAGAAAAGCCCAGGACCCCATGGCTTCACTGCGGAATTCTGCCAAACATTTGAAGAACTATTGCCAATTTTTCTCTAACTCTTCCAGAAAATTGAAGATGAAGGAATGCTTTCAAACTCATTCTACCCTGATATCAAACCAGACTAGGACACAACAACAAAAAAAGAAAACTAAAGACCAATATCTCTGATTAACATACACACAAAAATCCTTAAAACAAAAAACAAACAAACAAACAAACAAAACTAGAAAACTGAATCCAGCAGCACATTCACCATGATCAAGCGGAATTCATTCTAGGAGTGCAAGAATCATACAATGTTTGCAAATCAATAAATGTGATACATAATATCAACGGAATGAAAGACAAAAACCATACGATCATCTCAACAGGTGTAGAAAAATCATTTGATAAAATTCAACATCTCTTTAAGATAAAAATTTTCAACAAGTTAGGTATAGAAGAAACTTATCTCAACACAATAAAGGGCATATATGACAAATCCACAATCAGCATCATATTGAATGGGGGAAAACTTGAATGCTTTCCCTCTAAGACTTAGAACAAGACAAGGATGCCCACTTTCATCATGTTTATTCAACATAGTAATGGAAGCCCTAGCTAGAGCAATTAAGCAAGAGAAAGAAATAAGGAGCAAACAAATTGGAAAGGAGGAAGTCAAATTGTTTCTGTTTGCAGACAAGATGATCTTATATATTTAGCAAACCCTAAAAGCTCCACCAAAAATCTCTTAGAACTGATAAACAAATTCAACAAAGTTGTAGGATACAAAATCAACATACAAATTTAGTAGTATTTCTATACATCACCAACAAACTAGCAGAAAAAGAAATCAAGAAAGCAATGTCATTTACAATAGCTACAAAATACAATAAAATACCTAGAAATAAATTTAACCAAGGCGGTTAAAAATCTCTTCTAGACAGACTATAAGACACTGATTTTTTAGAAATTGAAGAAGACACATAAAAATGGAAAGACATTCCATATTCATGAATTGGAAGTTTAATGTAGTGAAAATAACCATACTCCTAAAAGCATTCTACAGATTCAATGCAATCCCTATCAAAATAATAATGACATTCTTCATAGAAATTTTTTTTACATCCTAAAATTTATATGGAACCACAAAAGACCCCAAGTAGCCAAAGCAATCCTTAGTAAAAAGAGCAGAGCTGGAGGAATCACTCAACTAGAGTTCAAAATATACCACTAAGCTATAGTAATCACAACAGCACAATACTGGCATTAAAACAGACACACAGTCCAGTGGAACAGAATCAAGAACCCAGAAATAAATCCACATATTTACAGCCAACTGATTTTCAACAAAGGTGCCAAGAATATTCACTGGGGAAGAAATAGTCTCTCCAAAACTGGATATCCATATGCAGAAAAATTAAACAAGACCCCTATCTCCTACCATACAAAAAATGAGCTCAAAATAGATTTAGAAATGGACAAATGATCTAAATAAACATCTCTCAAAGGAAGACTTACAAATGGCCACCGAGTATATTAAAGAAATATCAACATCACTTTTCATCAGGGAAATGCAAATCAAAACCACAATGAGATATCATCTTACCCCAGTTAGAATAGCTATTATCAAAAAGACAAAAAATGGCAAATGCTGAGGAGGATGCAGAGAAAGGTGAGTTCTTACACATTGTTGGTATTAATTAGTATAGCCATTACAGAAAACAAAAATATGGAGATTCCTCAAAAAACTAAAAGTAGAACTACCATAAGATCCAGCAATCCCACTACTGGGTATATATCAAAAGGAAAGGAAATCGGTATGTCAAAGAAATGTCTGCACTCCCATGTTTACTGCTTCATTATTCACAATAGCCAAGAAGCAAACCTGATATATAAACAAGATTCTTAGAGCCATTATGAAGAGAGGATAAATTCTGCTCAGTAAATCTGAAAATATTTTGCAGAAGAGAGGGCATTTGGTCTAAGTCTTGAAGGGTGCATAAGAGTTTTCCAGGTGCTAAATGGTGAAAAAGACGTTTCAGACAGAAACAGCAGTATTTTCTAAGGCACATTTTCCAAGTCACATGTGTAAAACTGCTTGGAATGTTTGCAGAAGGGTGATGGCCCTGTGGAAGGAGAATATAGGATCCACACCAGCAAATCGACCAGCAAACAGGAATGAGCTCCCACTAAGTGCCAGGCACCAGGGATACCAGTAACAAATGTGCCGGACCTAGTTCGCAACTTCATGGAGCCTCTACTGCTTGAGGAAGGAACTGCAGGAGATAATTCCCCGTACTCTCCAATGGGGATGCTGCCATAACATCTTGCACTTCCTGGGGTAGCATGCATCACTTTCTATAGGATTGTCTGTTGACTTGTCATGCTCTCCAATTAGACTGTGAGTTCCTTAAGAGCCGAATGCTTTGCTGGTTACCTCTTTTACATCTCAGCTCAGTTCCGGGCAGACAGTGCCCACTCAACAGATTAGTGATGAAGGAAAGAAGGAATGAAAAGTTGATAGGACCAGTTTGTGACTGGCCTGCCTGCCTCCTCAGCCTCTTGAGGGAGAACTATTACTGTTGCAATAAAATACAATATATTCACTGCAAACATGCAGGAATTTTTTTAAAGTAGCAATAATTGCATTACCACAACCCAGGATCGAATTAACCACAGCCTTTAACGTGAGTTATTAAAAACGTTTTACTTCTCCCACTGGCACTTAGAAGTCAGCTCTCCTACTGAGCCACTCTCTTCCTTCATTGACTTCTCTTTATCAGGAATGTCAAGATCATTGGCATTTAGAAAGCACATTGTGTTAGCTCTTTTCTTTCCAAACACTGCAAAAGAAGTGATTTGACCTTTCATAAGGAAAATGGAACTCCCAAGCTTCCCCTACATGGCGGTGATGTCTGGGATGTCTTATCTCCTTGTCAGAAGACCTTCTCACCAGCCTGGCAGGAGTCAAGCTGGAAGATAGATGGAGCCTTTCTGATACTGTTCCCTTGAGAGAAAGTGCTGAGGGGGAAGGTTTATTAATAGTGCAGACCAGCCCTGCTGAAGGCAATTGTGAGGAGATGGGAGAGTGAGGGGGAGGGCAATGGCCTCCAGGGTCACAGTGAACACTGCTGACATTTCATTTCTTTGACAGCTGTGCTGAGAACCATAGGCTGTTGTCCTGGGGATTGAAAGGAGAGGATGGCTACAGTCAGAAAACTAAAATAGAAAAAGTTGACTGACCCAGCAGCCAAAAGGGACACTGAAAATTCCTTCAAGGGAAAGAGCAGGTCTTAATAAGTCTCCTGTTTGTCTTAAAAGATAAGAAACAGGTCCATTGCTATCACCTACTCTTAGAGCTCTCTTTTGTGATTACTTTTGCATCTGGTAAGAATTAGGAGCAGATGAGTCCTTGGAGTATATTGCCAAAATTACCCCAATTCTTCCTTTCCCTTTGCCCATGGCCCTTGCAATGAGACTCTGCTAGTGCTCCCATCAAGTAATGAAGCCTATTTCTTCAGTACCTGAATCTGGACTGGGTCTTGTGACTAGCTTTGGCCAGCAGAAAATGGCAGAATTGATATCATGTCAGTTTCAAGCCTAGACCTCAAGAAACTGTGTATACTTTCATTCTCTCTGGGATGCCTTCCCGGCTGCCACATGAAGAGCCTGGGCTAGCCTATGGGAGGATGAGACACATGTGGACCAGAGTCCATTCAGAACAGCTATCCTAGCTGAGGCCCTCAAACGTGTGACATCCTAGTCAGGATCAGTAAAGTGGCCTACCCAACATAGCTGAACGTAGATGCAAGAACATGCCCAACCAAGATCAGAAGAACCACCCAGCTGAACCCAGCTTAAATTGTCAATGGCAAAATTTTAAGCCAATGAAATGGTTGTTAATTTAAGCCACTAGATTTTGAGGACATTTTGTTATACAGTGATACCTAAATGACACACTCTTATTCTTGTTCAGGCACCCCTATAGGAAAGGAGGATTTATACTTCAATGAGAAGATACCAGAACTCTATGTTAGAATGTAAGTTTCATGAGGGCAAGAGCCATATTTACCTGGTTCAACCCACTGAGAGAAGCAGGTGATACAGAACAGGGGATGAATACATCTTGTTGTATTGAGTGTCAAGATTATGCAGAAAGTTGAACATCTTCTGAATGTATACTCCAAGGACTCATCTGCTCCTAATTGTTACCAGATATAAAAGTAATCATAAAACAGAGCTCTAAGAGTAGGTAATGGCAGTGGACTTACTTCTTATCTTTCAGGAGTATACTTTCAGGGGAATTTGCCCAACTTACTTCTTCAGGTAATTATCACCCTGGTTCAAGTTTCAGTAAGAATTACTGGCAAGATCAATAGCATTTCTTAAATTTGACTTAAAGAGATGTATGGCCTGGTGGAGAAGAGCCAGCTAATAGTTACAAACATCTCTACCACACATACTCCATTACTCTACAAAAATGCTCCATCCATTGTCTACTCAGTTACCCCAGGGTCATTCTTAGCAACCATGCTGCTCCTCTCCCTCACTCAGTCCCCATGTCCTGTTGCTTATGCTCCTTAAATATATCTCATTCTATTCACTTCATGCCACTGGCCTACTTTAGAATTGAATGTAATCTCATAACCTCCAATTTATTCTCCCCAGAGCAGCCAGTGTCATCTTTCCAAAGAATGAGTCTGATCACCCCTCCCTTGCTAGCCTTCAGTGGCTCCCCATTGCCCTTGGGACCAGGCTGCTCGACAGGTTTTCTTGGTCTGTGTGTGCCCCCTGCTGGCTTTCCTACTTCACCTCTCCCTGTATGTTTTCACCAAAATACACCTGTTAGATGAAGTTTAGCCTAAAGCTGCCTCCTTACATATTTTAAATTTATCCTAAAGGTTTCTCTATACATTGCAAACTATAACCTAAATGGAGTTGTAAACAGACTGTAGCCTACTCTTGTGTCAATCACCGAGTTTTTGGCCAATAAAAGGTGGCCAACTGTTCAAATCGTGTTCATATTAGGCAGACGCCAAGCTTTAATCAATCTGGCTGCTTCTGTACCTCACTTCCATTTTCTTTACATCAGTTTCCTTTTTCTGTCTGTAAATCTTCCACTACGTGGCTGCACCGGAGTCTCTCTGAGCCTCCTCTGGCTCAAGAGGCTACCCCATTCATAAATCATTCTTTGCTCAATTATAATCTGTTAAATTTAATTCAGCTAAGGTTTTTCTTTTAACACACCTTTCCTGCAATACTGAACTATTTGCAGTTCCCAGGCTTGGGACATTCTTGAGCTGAGGCAGTCTCTCCACTCCCTATTCTACTGCTTGGCTATTTCTTTTCTTTTTAGGTCTTCCCTTAGATGGCATAGTTTCCTTCCCTGATCTCAGCTTCCTGCCCATTTCCCTGATCTCAGAGGTGTCACTGTTTTTCTCTTCCCTCCCTCCACCACTAGACAATGAGCTCTGGGAGGCAAGGGCTATTTCTTTCATCTCTGTGTGTGTTACGGACTCTGACTTAGGGTAAGTGGTTGAAGGAATGAATGAGGCAAACTAACCAAGAGACTTTGAGCAGCACCTCCTGATAATGAATCAGAGAGAGAGCCGGAAGAACCAGTTCCCATTTCCAGGTTAGGTAAAGAAGTAACTATTTCCAGTTACAAGATTTTCTTGGAAGTGTATTAGAAGTGAACAGTAACTAATATCTGCATCAGGCACAGATATGGAACAAATTCATGAATTGGTCATTCTCAATAGACTTCAGTTGTGAATGGTGAAATTTGCTGAGAATCAATAAGCACCAGTGTTTATTAAACACTTAACTCTGTTCCAGGTACTGCACTAAGGGCTTTACACTTAGTTCACTTTTTTATCTTAGCCACCCAATAAAGTAGCTTCTATCACTATCCTCCCTTTCAGATGAGAATGCAGAAGTACAGAGAGGTCAAGTAACTCATTCAAGGTCATTCAGCCAGTGAGTTTGGTTAAGTAAAATTATTTTGCTTGAGTGCAGGTTACATAGTCCTTACCTGATCCCCCGCTACAAAATGTAGAATATGGCATATATGATACAATTACACAATTTAAACATATTTTGTTTACTTATGGGTTCAGATCAAGATAAAGCATCATATTTAAATGATTAGCCTGGTCAATACAAGAGTAAACAGAATCCCAATCAATAAACAAAGTTTTATCTTTCTTTCTGAGATTATGATCTGCAGTGCACATTTCTTGCCAAAACACACACATTCTGTTTTCTGCCACCAGGCTTGTAAGAATAAAGTGAACATTTTATATGCGTTTAATATGGCTAATTAGTACAATCCTTCTCTACTTGTTTCTACATATAAGATTAATGTTGTTTTCCCATTTTCCCTCATGTTAACCAGCCTCCACTAAAAACTAGCTACTTTTTCTGCAATCCTAGAAATTCCACCATCTCCTGCGCCCTCATACATATAGTTTCCCTTGCCTGAAAGCCACCCCCATCTAAATATGTCACTCAAGTCAAGAAGAGCCAGGTAACAAACATCTCTACCATACAAAAGTGTTCCACCCACCATCTACCCAGTTACCTGGAGTCATTCCTGGCATCCACCCCTCTCCTCTCCTTCATTCAGTTCATGACCCACCTCCCTTTGTCTTGTCACACATTCCCATTGTAGGAACTCTTAAAATCTTACAACTCACACCAGTCAGCATTTACATTTATCCTGCTCTCTGGAGTAATTCTTTCTTTCTTTTTCTTTCCCTATCCTTTCCTTCCCTCCTTCTTTCCTTCCCTCCTTCTTTCCCTCCTCCTTTCCTTCCTTTCTTTCTTCCATACACATATTTGAGGCACTTACCACATGTCACTATCCACGTAAGATACACATACTATTAATGGCCTTGAGATTTGGATTGTTTTATCCCAGTTAGTTGTATATGTCTCTATACGCTCTTACTGGTTGCCAGTTACTTCATGTTTATTAATTTCAGTTCTTAAAACAACCCTTTGAGAAGGTGCCCAGTAGCTCCTGCCCATTAAGTACTTCCAATGCTTAGCCAGCTACAAGAGCTGTTTCATTTTACTACAAACTCAATTACATGTGTCTGGAGAAGCTCACTTGCTAGAACGTTTGTGGCAGGAACAAACTGGGGTTCATCTCCATGTTCATTATGAATCTCATAGGATTCCACATTAGAATCACCTGGACATTGTTAAAAAAAAACTATAGAGCAGTCGGCCGGGCGCGGTGGCTCACGTCTGTAATCCCAGCGCTTTGGGAGGCCGAGGCAGGTGGATCACAAGGTCAGGAGATCGAGACCATCCTGGCTACCACGGTGAAACCCCATCTCTACTAAAAATACAAAAAATTAGCCGGGCATGGTGGCGGGTGCCTGTAGTCCCAGCTACTTGGGAGGCTGAGGCAGGAGAATGGTGTGAACCTGGGAGGCGGAGCTTGCAGTGAGCCGAGATCTCGCCACTGCACTCCAGCCTGGGCAAAAGAGCGAGATTCTGCCTCCAAAAAAAAAAAAAAAAAAAAAAAAACAACAAAACACTATGCAGCAGTCATAGAAAATCCCAAATTTGGGGAAAAGAGAAAACTCTCTCTGTGTGTGTGTGTGTGTGTGTGTGTGTGTTTATAATGCATAGAAAATCTCTGAAATGACATTTTTGGACACATGCCAAACACTGGAAGAAGTCATAATCATCGAGAAAAGGAGAATCAGAAGATGGGGACAACAGCAGAAAATAGAAAATACATTTTTTACTTTCCACATTTCTGCACAACTGAATTTCCATAATCAGTCCATATTACTTGTTTTTCTTTAGATTTTGTATTTACTATATATTAGCACATTCTTGTGAAAGAACCATAAAATACCTATTTATACTTCATGAACTTTATTTATTGAGACAGGGTCTCTCTGTAGCTCAGGCTGCAGTGTAGTGGCCTATTAGTACACTGCAGTGTAGCTCACTGTGTCCTCAACCTCCAGGGCTCGGGTAATCCTCTTGCCTCAGCTTACCAAGTAGCTGGGATTACAGGTGCACACCATCACAGCCGGCTAATCTTTGTATTTTTTGTAGAGACAAGGCTTCACCATGTTGCCTGGCTGGTCTCGAACTCCTGGGCTCAGTGATCCTCCCACCTCAGCCTCCAAAACTACTGGGATTAGAGGGGTGAGCCACCACACGCAGCCCCATGAGCTTTATTTTGATATTCCTTAGTGCTGATCATGAACAATTCCAGCTTTCTACCTTCCAGCTTCCTGGTAAAGTTGCATTTCCCTATCTCCTTGAAGTTAGTTAGAGGTGGCCGTAAGACTTGCTTTGGCCGATGAAATGGTGACAGAGGTGATCCATCACTTCCAAGTGAAATAACTTAATGACCAGTGCTCAACATCAACCTTCCCTTCCCGTGGCTGAGGTAGTTGGAGAAGCGTACATGGCAATAACTATTCTGGCAGCTGAGGTACTGAGTGATCAGCAGAGCACCGGATACCAGCCAACCCATGTTCCCAAGTAGCACGAGCAAGAAATAAATATCTGAGTATTAAGTCACTGAATTTAGGAGATATTTCTTGTTGCAGCATAGCCTAATTTTACCAACTAGTGTATCCATTTTTTTAAAGAGATAAGATAGAATATTTTAGGACAGTGGCTCTCAATTCTTGCTTTACATTCCAATCTCTTGAGGATATTTCCAAGAACAAATGCTCCAGACGTCATCCCTAAAGACTCCAATTCAACTAGTCTTGGGTAAGGCCGAAGCATTGGTGGTTTTTTAAAAAGTGAATCTAATATGCAGTCAGAATTGTGACCAACTGTGGTAGGGGAATGGCAAAGAGAAAGGTTACTTCGAGCTTAAATGATCTAGTAGAGACTTCACGGAAGAGATGATAATCTGACCTTGGCCGCGAATAATGAATGGCATTTAATGCTGCATTCCTCTGCCTTCTCTAGTGTGTTATTAGACTCACCTAAAGAGCTTGGCCTGCTCCATTTCATCTGGAGCATTCCCTCTTCTTTATTACTAGCGAATTCCAATTTTGTTTGGATATGCCCTAAGAGATAAAGCATGTTAGCAGAATCCCAATTTTGTTTGTATATGCCCTAGGAGATAAAGCATGTTTGGTAAGCCAAACATTTCTCTTCAATAGATCCTCACTCTCTCGGACTCCCTTGCAGCTAGGGGAGTCATGTGACACAGTTCTGCCAGTGAGACATAGAGTGAAGGTTTCTAGATGCTCCATGGTCAAAAGACAGAGAATTTCAGGAGAGCTGTCTTACCACCATGGCTTCCAACTCCCTGTTGCTTCTTCAGCCCCTACTTTCTACCTTTTGAAAGCAGTTGTGTGAGGCCATGAGGTTTGGTGCCATTGCAGTCAGCTCACGACCATGTGGTAGGGGGCTGGGGAATGGCAGAAGAATTACAGAGCCATCTTGAAGCCCAAAGTCCCGAGTGAATCCTGGAACCTCCCCACTTATTTTTCTCAACCTTTATTCTAGTTACAGGGGGTACATGTGCAGGCTTGTTACATGGGTATATTGCACTCAGGTAATGAACATAGTACCCAATAGGTAGTTTTTTGACCCATGACCTCTTCCCTTCTGCCCACCTCTAGTAGTTTACAGTGTCTAGTATTCCCACATTTATGTTTGTGAGTGCTCAATATTTAGCTCCCACTTATAAGTGAGAACATGCAGTATTTGGTTTTGTGTTCTTGCATTAATTCACTTAGAATTATGGCCTCCAGCTCCATCCATGTTGCAGGAAAGGACATGATTTCATTCTTCTTTTATGATTATGTAGTATTCCGTGGTATACATATATCACATTTTCTTTATCCAGTCCATCACTGATGGGCACCTAGGTTGATTCCATGTCTTTGCTATTGTGAGTAGCATGGTGATGAATGAGCTCATGTGTCTTTTTAGTATAATGATCTGTTTTCCTTTGAGTGTACACCCTAGTAATGGGATTGCTACAGATCTCTTTTTTTTTCCTGAAATGAAGTCTTGCTCTGTCACCCAAGCTGGAGTGCAGTGGCATGATCTCGGCTCACCGAAACCTCTGCCTCTTGGGTTCAAGCAATTCTCCTGCCTCAGCCTCCCAAGTAGCCAGGATTACAGGCGTGTACCACCATGTCTGGCTAATTTTTATATTTTTAGTAGAGACAGCGTTTCACCATGTTGGCCAGGCTGGTTCTCAAACTCCTGACCTCCTGGCCTTCCAAAGTGCTGGGATTACAGGTGTGAGCCACCACACCCAGCCAGATCTCTTCTTAATGGAGGTAAATGTGCTTACAGCTTCCACCACTGTTAGGCTTTCTATTACTTCAGGCCAAATATATCCAGATGGATGCATCAACTGATTGCAAATCTGGGGCCCAGGTAGGTGTCACTTTTAAATGTTCCCTCCAGGTGCTGATATTTGGTGAATGTTAAAGTTCCTGATGCAGTCATTTGGAGATGTCAGGGAATTGGGCGAACTGACAGGAGCAGAGGCTTAGAGGAATACGTTCTTATAAAGTTTCAAAGGCCCAAAATGGAGGAGATTTACTCAGCTAAGGGCATCTCCAGAGGTTTTTCCTGGAGACCAAAACCTTAATCCAATTAAAACAGTTTATTCTGGCTTGAGAGTTAAGAGCAATGTATCTCAATATTCCTGGAAGCCTTAAAATAGTGCCTCACTTTGCATAGTGCTTGTTAGAAGTCATATTCTTGAACCTCCCTCTCCTAAAATATTTGGACTCAGTAGGTCTGAGTTGGGGACCAAAAATCTGCATTTTTATTAAGGACTTAATTCTGGTGTGAATGATCCATGGACCTCACTATGAGAACCACTGCTGTGTTTACCAAACTTCACATTTCGAAGGAAGTGATTTGTTGGGTAAAATGTATGTGTGTAATCTCTATAAACACCTGTCATCAGTTGAATTTAATTGGACCACAGCTGGTGTTGATTGCATATTTTTTAATGTGGCTTTTCAATACTCACACCCCTAGCACAGCCTTTATGTCTGAAAATCAGCATTGAGTCCAATCTTGGCTGTCGATTTTAAGGCTTATTTAAAGGCACATGACAGCTGGAGCTGCACGTTCTTCGGCTTAATTGATTCTACATATGGACTTAGGAATTTAGGTGCAGTGTGTTGAAAGCAGAATTTCCACCGTGATTGGGTAGCTATCAGTTGGTTTTAGAAACTGTGAGTCACTTGCTGTCAAAGTCAGCTTAGGCAGATTATGTCACTACCTACTACTCCAGCAGAAGGCTCACTATCCTGAAAATAGTCATCAAGGTTGCTGCAAGCCTAGATGGGTCTGTGTATGTGAATTGGAAAAAGGTGACTCTTCCCTCAGGCAGAAAGCATTCCCTGGCTTAATGAGTAGTACAAAATCTGGAGAATGGAGGGAGAAGGCATCTTAAACAATACTGGGGTGTTATCACAAAAAGAAGGGGAAATGATGATGTGCATATTCATTGCTGTTGGAAACAAGATCTCAATATGCTGATTTTCCATATGATTCACCCTCTCATTCAGGCATCTCTTATGCAGTGCACAACCCATACAACTACATATGACAGCTATGTAGGATTTACAAGTCTTGGTCAGAATTCAAGAGTTGGAAGAACTCCAAACATCAACTGGTGGCTGTGAGTGTTGGTGGGAAAATAAAAACAGAGCAGCAAGACTTAGTTAAATAAGCCAGATGGCATGGACCTCTGTTGTGAAGTGTGACCAGAAGGAAAGAGTCTGTGTTTGGCATTTACCCCTGAGCTTTCTCAGGGGTTTGAAAGCACACAAGACCCCTGTGTGCTTTCTCCAAAGGCCACAGTGCATCGTGGTCACTTGGGCGTCATCACAGAATCTCTGCCTTTACAGGCCTGTTTCCAGCAGGAGTGGACACACTCAGGATCCCTTCTCCATTTGGGGTAACAATACCCCAGTTGTCTTTTGAAGAATTGCTTCACTTCCCCTCACTGTTTTAATGACTCAGGTTTAAAATCAACACAGCACTCCAGGGATGAATAAATGACTTTGGCATCAGCATTCAGGGTAAAGCCCCCAGGCAGTGCTTGACTTCGGCTTTCACAGTCTGTGGAATCAGTTGACAGGACAGCATAGTGGTACAACATGAGTCTTAGTAGCTGAGTCCTACTTTATGTCCTAACCTTTATGTGGCAGACAGACTCTAAGGTGGCCCCCATGATTCCCACCTCATCGTACTCATGCTGCATGTGATCCCCTCCCCTTGAGTGTGGGTGAGACCTGTGTCTGGCTTCCAACCGAGAAATTTGACAAAGATTGTGGAACAATGTCATTTCTGGGATAATGTTACATAAGATTGTAACATCGATCTTGCTTGAAGACTCTCTCCCACTGGATCAGAAGAAGTAGACAACTGTGTTGGGAAGGGCCATGTGTCAAGGAACTGAGGGTTTCTGGCCAAGAAGCATCAAGAAACTGAGGTCCTCAGTTCTACAGCCTATTAGGAATGGACCACTAAAAACAGCCATGGGAGCTTGGAAGCACATCCTTCCCCCGGTTGAGGCTCAGATGAGACCACAGCCTTGGCCAAGACTTGGATTGAAAACTTGGAAATCCCTGAGCAGTAAACCTACTTAAACTCCATCCAGACTCTTGATCACAGAAACTGTGAGGAAGTAAGTGTGAGTTTGTTGGAAGCAGCTAAGTATGTGTCAATTTGACATGTAATGATAGGTAATTAACACACTTTCTTAGGAAGAAGATGGAAAGATGGTCACACGATTGACAGTAAGGCCCCACTAATTGCTGTAAAGGTTAAAATAGCATATTGTAGGGACATGCCTGGTACATAGTAGGTACTCGATAAATTTCACTTATCTTCCTCTCCTCATAAGTTGGCAATCTCAGGATGCCAATCATATGGGAAATATTCAAACTGAACCCAGTGCCAGGATTACCCCAGGAAAATGCCAGAAGTTAAAAAGCCAGGCTTCTTTTGTGGAAGATAAAATCATTTTACATCATATAGGGGGCTGTGCACAAAGCAAAAATGGTTTCATAATCCTGCCATGTAAACCAGCTGGGATTTTCCTTCACAAAAATTGGATTTTGATTTATATGTCAATAAATGCCCCCAGAAATCTCATCATTTGAAAGTTCATCAATCTCCACTGAAACTGCAGATACAGCCCTAGAGGAACCTCCCAGGGAAATACAGCACTCGTTTACCAGCTCCCCCACCCCCATGCTGATGGGGGCGTGAAAAAGGGAGTGAGCGGCAGGGGAAATGGGGTCACCTACTGTGGCTTCTCAGTGTCAGATTAAGAACTAGATTCCCTGGAAGAGTTTGAGAGTGCCTGGTGTTTCGGGGACCTGCATGAAGGTGTGGCAGGGCTGGGGCATACATAGAATCGTCGCTTGAGAACAGGAAGCTGGGAAGGGACCAGCTGGGAATGGGCCAGGCTTTTACTAACCTGGAATGACAGAACATGGGGTTTGGGTTCTGAAGCAAGAGAATGGCATATCAGATTTGAATATTGGAAATAGCATTCCAGCTGCAATGTGAAGAACAGGTTGGAGGGGCAAGACTAGGGGCAGGAAGACCAGTTAGGAGGCTGTTTCAGTCCTGGGATGAGTAATAATGGTGCCCTGGATGAAGGTGGCAAAGGGAATGGGGAGATGGAAATGGATGTAAGAGTTCTTGGGGAATTCATTTTGGTAAGCTTGGTGATTAACAAGACTGGACAGAGAGGGCTGCTAGGATGCCACTAGTTTCTGACTTAAGTAAGTGAGGGAATAGTGGCGACATGCAGAATGGAATTGTGAAAGACAAACAACATAACCAGTGGCCAATCAGAATTCTCAGAATAGTCCCAGAAGAGCTTTTCACTAAAGAGATAGGGAAGTCTCATGTCAGGAGAGCACAGCCTCTAGCTAAAAGAAAATTGCCCCAAATCAGCAACTTCATGCATTAGACCATGAAAACCTCTGCCACAGACATTCCCTAGAATATCCTCTTGGGGGACATTATGACCTAGCTACAAATGAGTCACAACATCCCTTTAAACCTAACAAGGTTCCTTCTATACAAGCCATGTCTACTTTGGCTGTTCTGACATAAAGGATTAAACTGATTTGGTTGAACATTTTACTGAACTAAGGGAATATTTGGCTGACCAGGAAAATTGACAAATGTGTGTTATGTGTTTGAGGGCTTGTCAATTCCATTTTCACTGTCCTTCCTTAGTGGAAGCCTATATCAAGTCTCAAAAGACTCCAGTCATTCTGCCCTCAATCTGTCCAGCACACAGCCAAAATATCCAATATTCTAAGCTCATAGGGTCATTGTCAGGACTAAGTGCCACGATACACGTAAAACATTTAGCACAGTTCTTGGTACAAAGAAGCTCAAATTTTCTCATCATCAGCACCACTGTCATTATTAACATCATCGTTATTATTAATATTGTATGAATCTTATCCTAGCACTCGCCTGCTCAAAAGCCTTCCATGGCACCCCACTGCCTACAGGATAGAGTTCAAACTCCTTAGCTTGGCCTTTACTACATGACATCATCAAGTCAGTCCAGGTTTAATGTCCTCAACCCTCTAACATGTGTCTTACATTTCAGCCATAAAATAATATAGGTATCTACAGTATTTTGCCAAAGGCTAGGGGAGGGAACTAGACATGGATTAGATGTTCTGGCCTCACAGAACTCATGCTCTGTTTGTAGATTAAAACACCCCTAGTCAATGTCCACAGAAGGCTAAATGCCAGGCAGGGGGCAACTTTACAACTCACCAGAGATGTGATGCCTGGCTTAGGATGGTCCCTGATGAGCAGAACAGAAGCCTGCAGAAAATCCCCCTTGGCCAGACTCAGCTCAGAGCATTATAGTGGGCATTTTATATAATCATTGTTCAGTTTTTGAGCCAGACATTGTTCTGGGCATTGCCATATATTATCTCGTTTAATTAGTCGCAGCTCTATAATGTGTGTATTTGTATTCCCATTTTACAGAAGAAGAACTTGAGGTTTAGGGAGATTAAGTAACTTGCTTAAAGTTATGCAGTGAATAAATGACAATGCTAATTCAAGTCCAGATATTTTAACTGCAAATCACATAATACTTTCAAGGCCACTGGAGCAAGTTTCAGATTTGGATTGTCACTGAAACTCACAAGATACGATAGGCTTACCAGTCATGAGTTTTCCTTCATTTTAAAAGTCCAGAAGTTTGAGACCAGCCTAGGCAACAAAGTGAGACCCCATCTCTATAAAAACTTAAAAAAAAAATAAGCTGGATATAGTGGTGCGCACCTGTAGTCCCACTTACTATGGAAGCTGTGACAGGAGGATCACTTCAGTTCAGGAGGTTGAGGCTAGAGTGAGCCATGATCATGCCACTGCGCTCTGGTGTGGTCTATAGAACAACATCCTGTCAAAAAAAAAAAAAAGAAAGAAAGAAAGAAAGAAAGAAAGAAAGAAAGAAAGAAAGAAAGAAAGAAAGAAAGAAAGAAAGAAAGAGAAAAAAGGAATATGGAATAAGAAGCAGTGTAGCATGTTAGCCTAACAGTATAATGAAGGACATGGACAACTAGACCCCATGTCCAACGTCCCAGTCACCATTTTGGTCTTTAGGGATGGGCACTGGTGTGACTGTGGGTCACTTCAGTGCAGGGAAGCTGCAGGATCTCAGGTCCCTCAGCTTGAATATCTTGCTAGTGACATAGAACCTAGGATATTCTATAGAAAATGGGAAGGGTGCATGTCACACTCTCATTTTTCGGTGCACCTGCAGCCCATAATTACATCACCTGTAATTACAACCAACAAATAAGAACCCAACAACAAAGTGTGCTCAGGACATCTCTGGGTCACTGATCAGCAGATAGCCATCCCAGCAAGACCATCCATCATTTATCTCTAATGGTCACATTCCTTTTATTGATACCACCAAGAGTCCAACTTTCCTCAAGCATTCCTGAGACTGAAAGAAAAACTTACAGTTCACCTGCTATCCTCAGCCTTTCCTTCTAATTATATGACAATAAATAATTATAATGATAACCAATACTTACTGAAAACTCATTATGTGCCAACCCCATGCTAAGCTTTTAATCTGAGTTACTTCCATGAGACCCCACAATCCAATCAAACAAGCCTAATTATTATTGTTTATTTTTCAGATGAGGAAACTGAAGCTTCAATAGAGAGGTTTAGTAACTTTCCCAAAGTCACACCTCTAGAAAGTGAAAGTGCCAGGACTTAACCCTGGTGCACTGGATTCCCACAGTGGTGTTTTCAACCAGTCTACAAAACTGGTTAATGGATTCAAAAATTAATCCAACTTAACAATTCAGTTGGTTATGTGCATGAGTCCCAAATCAAAAGTAAACTAATTCAAGTAGTGGGGAAAAAGCTATCAAATCAGTAAGTTGTCTAATTTGGTCAGTTACTTAACCTAAATTGACAAGTCATTTTATTCAAAATAATTCAGCTGATAACTGTGTATGGCAATGATAGCATGGCTTAATTGCCATGCTTAGCAGCTTTGCTCAATTTTTTTACTTAAAAAAGTTGTAGTGTTTCAGAAAGAATGCTCTATGGAATTAGTTTTACAGGTGCTGCGCTATGGTCAACGATTGGAAAAAGTGGACTAAGCTTTGTTAAAGGGATCATTTTTCTTCAAGAATCACACAGCCTCAAACAAGATCCCATACGCTGTGAATCTCTCACAGGGCTCAGTGGTGCAAGGATTCCCCAAATCCTGTCCTGGTAGGCCCCTCTTTGGATAGGAACATACAATTCCCAACACATGCAAGGAAATACTGCCACATCTCATCTCTACACTCTGCCTCTTTTCCCTCCTCCCGGAACCAGAGCAATTTTTTTTTTTTTTTTTTGCTTCTATTAGTCTGCATCAAATCAGCTCCCAGCTTCCCAGAGCCTCATCTGTAACACAGCAGACACCAAGAACAGGACAATTGCTCAGGGAACTAGGGAGCATGGACTTCTTTGCATTATGTAGACCCAGTCTATCCACTGCTGAGTGGATCAGCTCAAAGAAAGGATTTACAAAGAATACTACGATACTAGAACAAAAGAAATGCAAGTACACACACACACACACACACTCATACATGCACACCCCCCATAAAGGTTATTGGGTTTCATCCATCAAGATGCCTTTAAACAGAGCTTATAAACATTTAAAAAATGTTTACGATGGTAAACAATGCACTTTAATATCTCCTGAATAATTTGTGTTGTCTTGAGCAGCCATTGCAATATTTTCTCGTTTTTGTCCTCTCCACTGCTGCTGACCACTCTGAAAGAAATGAGCTTCTGACTGCATTAATAGCTTTTTCATCTTCCTGCCACTGCTTCCTCTAAATGGCTTGCCGTTATCTATTCATGAAATAAATAACTGCTGCCTTTCATGTCTCCCACACTCTCCTTGTGCTTGGCGAGATTAGGGAAATCGGATCTCTCCAAGGGGCTCTCTAGATTCCTGCGTGGCAGGATAACTTGGCAAAGCTGGCTCTGTGCAAAGTTGAGGGGAAATTAGGTACCTCTGGACATATCTTTTTGTCACAAGAGAATTTCCACAGGGGCTCCGTGGAATGTGCTTCAATTTGCAGATGTGGTGATTGAAGCCCTCAGTTAGTTTGGAATCCTTTCCACAAATTTCCTGTGGGTATTTAGCCACCCTTCTGTGGGAAGCCACATAACATGGCAGTTAAACATTAACATCCACAGATTAAAAAGAGATAGGGATTTAAATCCCAGCTCTGCCACTTACTAGCTGTGTGATCTTAGGCAAGTTGCTTTGCCTCTCTGAGCCTCAGCCTCCTTTATTATAAAATAGGGATAATAATTATACCTACTTCATAAGGTAGTTGTGAGCATGCAATGAGTTAATTAATATCATAAGGTGCTTAGAACAATGCCTGGTATGTGATAAGCTCCATATAAGTACTTGCTTTCTTATTCTTATAAATTGAGAATGAATGTAAAGCACTTGGCACATAGTAAGCATTCAATCCATGGCAGATATCATTATTACTATTACTGTCAAATTTAGCAGTGAAGAAGGAAAAATAAATAAAGTATCCTTAATATGTAGTGAAGCAGTTTATATATATTATCTTATTTAATTCTGATTATTATTGAATAATAACTCTATCATTATTCTCACTTTACATTTGAGAAAATGGATCCAGGGAAGTACAGTAGTGTGTCCATGTTCAGTGTGGGTGGCAGAGGCAAGAGTTGAACCCAGTTTGATCTGATGCCCAAATTTGTCCTCATTCCAGCTAGATGGTCATCACCAGGAGGACAAGGCCTTGCCTGTTTCTAACGTATCTTTAATAACCAGAAAAAAGCCAGGACCATAGGAAATGCCCCCGTGTAAGTCTTAATCAGCTCTCACAACACACCAGGCATTCTTAAGCATGTCCCACATATATCTTCATTTAACTTATGTACCATATAAGCTGGGTATTAATACTACCCCAATCTTAAAGATGAGGAGATGGATGGATGGATGAAGGAATAAAATGATGGATGGGTGGGTGGATTCCATTACTCATGTTTTCCAGATTAGCTGGATCATAAATTACCTGACGTTCTTATTAAAATTCAAAATCCTAGACCCCCTTTAACTCCTGCTCGCCCCAGGGATTCTGTTTTAGTAATTCTGGTGGGCTCCATCCTGAAACATACATATAGTCCAATCCTCCCATGAGGTCTGATGAGTTTTATGAGTTGAACAAGTTTCTGGTTCTTGAACAAAAATTTTGGTCTAAGAATGGAAATCAGAAGCAGCTGCTAAGAATAAAACCAGCTTCTGTTTTGGTAATTTGAAGAGGAGACTCTAGCAAGTCAGGGCCACATTATACGCACTGTACTCCGTAACTATTCTGTCTTCAGTAGAAGCGAAAGGGAATGGGAAGACAGTTCATTGGCAAAATTTGACACCCATCTGGGAGATGGCGTAGTGGGGTGGTCTGCAAGTGGCCAAAGTTGGATGTCAAGACACCTGGTTCAACTATGTCCTCTGCTCCTTTTCAGATGTGTGCTTCCCTGAAGTTCAACTTTTCCATCTGCAAAACAGAGGTAATCATTCCTACCTCATTGGGATGGTTTGAAGATAAAATGAGATCATGGATTAAAAAAAAAAAAAAAAAAAAAGAACACTTAGCACAGTACTCATCTCATCATCATCATCATCAGTAGTGATAGATAAGAAATATAGCACACTCAGCAGAGGGCCCAGCTCATCCTCCTACCTGCCAAGAGTCACACTGAGAGCCATCTTAGTTGCTGTCAAGTAAAGGGTGGCAAAAGAAAATATTGTACAGCAAATAATAGAATTAGCCTCATGAATGTGCCTAAATCCCTGAACCAGAGATGATCAAAGCAGGTAGCCTCTACCCCAGGATGCAAAAGACAGTTCATTAACTGTAAGATATTGTTGAAAGAAACTAAAGAGAACCTAAGTATATGGAAAGATCTCTCATGTTGATTTATGATTTTTAAGATGGCAATAATCCTCAAATTGATTTACAGATTCAATGCAATACCTATCAAAATCTCAGCTGGCTTTTTTTCCTTGCAGAAATTGGCTGGCTGATACTAAATTTCATATGGAAATGCAAGGAAATCAGAATAGGGAGAATGATCTTTAAAAAGAACAATATTGGAGGACTCACAAGTTTCAATCAAAACTTACTACAAAGCTACAGAAACTGAGACAGCGTAGTAGTAGAAGATAGACATATAGATCAATGGAATAAAATTGAGAATCCAGAAATAAACTCTTATATTTTGGCCAAGTGATTGTTTATTGAGGGTCTAATTGATTGGAATAAGTTCAAGAGATTTATTGTACATAATTGAGTTAGGAGGCGGGACCCAACTGACTCTGGAGGTGGAGTTTGGACTCTGGACCAGATTGAAGACTGGCTGAAACAGGGAAGTGAAAGTACTTCTCCAGGCTGGGCATGGTGGCTCACATCTGTAATCCCAGCACTTTGGGAGGGCAAGGCAGGCAGATTACTTGAGCCCAGGAGTTTGAGACCAGCCGGGGCAACATAGCAAAAACCCATCTTTACAAAAAAATACAAAAATTAGCCATGTGTGGTGGTGCATACCTGTAGTCCCAGCTACTCAGGAGGCTGAGATGGGAGGATTGCTTGAACCTGGGAAGGGGAGGCTCAAGTGAGCCGAGTTCACACCATTGCACTCCAGCCTGGGCAACAGAATGAGACCCTGTCTCAAAAAAAAAAAAAAAAAAAAAAAACTCTCCATAAGACATGCCCACCATTGCCATGTCAGTTTACCATTGCCAGGGCAGCAGCTGGAAGTTATCACCCCTGTCCATGGCAACAACCCAACAGTCAGGAAGATACCACTCTTTTTCTAGAAATTTCTGCATAATCCACCCGTTAATTTGCATATAATTAAAATGGGTGTAAATGTGACTGCAGACCTGCCTCTGAGCTGCTGCTCAGGGCACACTGCCTGTGGGGTAACCCTCCTACACAAGGAGCAGTCCCTCTGCTGCTGCTGTGCACTGCTGCTTTAATAAAAGTTGCCACCCAACACCACCAGCTCACCCTTGAATTCTTGCTTGGGCAAAGCCAGAAAGCTTCCTGGGCTAAGCCCCAATTTTGGGGCTCATTTGTCCTGCATCATAATGGTGACTATAGTTAATGTATTGTATACTTGAAAATGGCTGATTGATTTTTGACATGAGTGCCAAGGCCATTCAATGAAAAAACAATAATATTTTCTACAGATAGTGCTGAGACAAATGGATGTTCACATATAAAAGAATGAGGTTGGTCCCCTACACTATACTAAACACAATAGCTAACTCATAATGTTTTACAGATTTAGATGTAAGGACTAAAACTACACAATTCTTAGAAGAAGAAAACAATCTTCACAACCTCAGATTTGATGTCTTAAATACATTACCCAAAGCAGAAGTTATAAAAAATGTAAATTAATTGGACTTTATCAAAATTAAAATATTTTTGCTTTAAAGAATGCCATCAAGAAACTGAAAAGACAAACCACAGAACAGGAGAAAATATTTGCAAATCTTGTATCTGATAAGGGACTTACTTCCAAAATATGTAAAGAACTCTTAGAATTCAATAATGAAAAGATAAATAAGCCAATTAAAAATGGGCAAAGCATCTGAATAGACATTTCTCCAAAGAAGATATGAAATAAGCAAATGAAATTATGCTCAACAATGTTAGTCATCAGGGAAATGCAAATTAAAACCATACTAGGACACATTTACACACACAAGAGTGGCTTTAATTTAAAAGGCAGATAATAATATGTGTTGGGTAGGACATGGATATATTAAAACCCTTATACATTGTTGGTAGGAATGTAAAACGGGGCAGCTAGTCCGGAAGGTACTTTGCTTCCAAAGGTTAAATGTAGAATGACTGTATCACTTAACAACTACACTTACAGTTATTTTACCAAGTGAAATAAAATATATATCCACATAAAAATCTGTGCACAAACAATCATAACAGCACCATTCAAATATCAAAAAGTGGGAACAATCCAAATACTTATTAACTGATTAACAGATAAATAAAATGTGGTATGTCCATGCAATGGAATATTATTCAGTCATCAAAAGGAATGAAGAACCAATATATGCTATAATATGGATGAACTTTGAAAATATTATGCTAAGTGAAAGAAAACAGACAAAAGACTGCATATTATAAGATCCCATTTACACAAAATATTCAGAACAGGCGAATCTATAGAGACAGAAAGTAGATTAGTGGTTGCCAGGGGATGGAAGAAGTTGGGGAGTGACTGTTAACAGCATGGGATTTCTTTATGGGGTGATAAGAATGTTCTAAAATTGATTCCTATAATGGTAGCACAACTGTGTAAATAAACTAAAAATCATTGAAATGTGCACTTTAAATAGGTGAATTGTGTAGTATGGGAATGATGTCTCAATAAAGCTAACTTTTTAATTCACCAGGAAAAAAATACTAGAATCTTTCTATGTGTCTTATCATTTTTAAATTATATATATATATATTCTCTATATAATTTTATATATAAAAATCTGTGTTATGGGTTGAATTATGCCTTCCCCAAAATTTATATGTTGAAGTCCTTACTCCCAGTACCTTAAAATATGATCTTATTTAGAAATAGGGTCATTGCAGATATAATTAGTTAAGATGAGGTTATACTGGTGTAGAGTGGGCCCCATATCCAATATGACCAGTGTCTTTATAAAAAGAAAGAAAACTTGAAAGCAAACAGGCATACAGAGAAGACAGTGGGACAAGACATAGAGAGAAGATGGCTATCTGCAAGTCAAGGAAAAGGTCCCGGAGCAGACCCTTCCCTCACAGACCTTAGAAGAAACTAGCCCTGCTAACACCTTGATTTTGGATTTCTAACCTCCAAAATTGTGAGACAATAAATTTCTGGTTTTGCTTTGTTAATTTAGTAGTAGACAAAGTTTCCCTATGTTGCCCAGGCTGGTCTCAAACTCCTGAGCTCACACAGCCCTCCTGCCTCAGCCTCCCAAAGTGTTGGTATTACAGGCATGAGGCAGTGTCTGGCCTAGATTTCTGCTTTTAAACCACTCAGTTTGTGGCACTTTGTCACTGCCACCCTAGAAAACTAGTACAACCCATATTACTTTAGTAGAGTGGTACCTGCATATAATTTATTCATACTTACATACACTTACAGGTGTTGAGGCACCTTCCTTTTCCCTGTGAGTGAAGCAAGTCTCCTATAGTATGTGAGCCAGGGAAGGAGAACAGGTCTTGCTGACCAGCTGACCTAGACCTGGCTCCTCACTCACTGTTTAATAGCTGTCTGATGAAACCAAATCACGTAACCATGCTGAATGTCAGTTTCCTCAACTGCAAAGCCTAGAAAATCATCTCTTCCACTAAAGGTTATGGTCAAACTTTGCAACAATATATTTTTGATGCCTCCATGATGCCTAGAATATGGCAGGCATTCAACTAATGATAGTTCTGATTATAAATTATTTAGGACATGGTGTGGTACAATGGAAGCTTTTGAGCCAGGTATACTTCATCCATTTATTCAACAAATATTTATTACTGTGTGTTGGGCTCTGTACTAGGAGCAGTAAATATAGCAGTTAACAAAATAAAATTCCCTACCCTGTGGGGTTTATAATCAAGCAGGAGACAGACAGAGAGTAAAATACATGCGTAACAAATAAGTAAATTATTTAGTAAGATAGTAGGTTGGACAGTTAAAAAGTGCTTTGCATAGAAAAAAAAAGAAGAGTAAGGGAAAATAGTCATGCAGAGAGACGTGTTGAAATTTATAAAGGATGGCCAGGCACGGTGGTCCACGCTTGTAATTCCAGCACTTTGGGAGTTCGGGGCGGGCAGTTTGCTTGAGCTCAGGAGTTTGAGACCAGCCCGGGCAACATCATGAAACCCCATCTCTACCAAAAATACAAAGATTGCTAGGCATAATGGTTTGAACCTGTATTTCCAGCTACTTGAGAGGCTGAGGTGACAGGATGGCTTCAACCCAAGAGGCAGAGGTTGCAGTGAGCCAAAATTGCACCACTGCACTCCAGCCTGTGTGACAGAGCAAGACTCTATCTAAAAAAAAAAAAAAAAAAGAGAGAGAGAGAGAGAGAGAGAGAAAAGGAAAAGAAAGAAAGGAAGAGGAAAGAAATTTATAAAGGATGGTCAGAGTAAGTTTCATGGAAACGAGGATACCTAGATAAGGCTAAGCAGATAAAAACTTGTGCCTTGCCAGATCTGGGATTTGAATTCTTGTTTTGCTATTTTACTTTCTGTATAATGTTGGGAAAGCCATCTTATTTCCCTGAGTCTCCATTTCATGATCTGTAAATGAGGATAGTTGTATCCACTTCACAAAGTTTTCAGATCTTGTAATAATGTGTATTAAGCTTTTTGTTCACAAGATACTTTTAGGAACACTGGTAAAGTAACTTCTGATACTTATTAGGTACCTCTTCTGTCTACTGTGTCCTCCCCTAGGCATTTCATATGCATTATCTTGTTTAATTCTCACCATAGCTCAACAAGGTCAGTAGATTATACTCCCATTTTACAGATGAGAAAACTGAGGCTCAGGGAGTTGAAGTGATTTTCCCAACATCACTAAATTAGGAAGTCACGTATAGACAGGACCTGAACCTGGGTCTATCTGACTCCCAAATCTACTAAACTTCTTCTCTGGCTTATTGGCTATGTGATCGTCAATGAGTCACTTTTCTAAGCCTTCATTTATAATCATTTAAGAATTGGAGCATCATTTAATTTCCCATATGATGCCTTGATTAGCATCTTAATTCAATCCAGTTTGGCCTGTAGCTGAGGCTGTCTGGCAGGAAAACTCAAAAAGGACATAAAATAACATCCAGTCAAACTTGACCAATAATCCAATTTTGATCAGTGGCAGTGGCTGCCTGAAGCCCTCTACTGGGAAGGATTTTAATATCACAGCTGGTCTGAGCAGGCAATAGTGCCATGATCTATTAGTGATGTCTGGCATGGATGAGGACATGGAGAGTAGGGGTCTGTGTGGTGTAAAAGTCACTTCTGCTGGTCCTAAATGGGAAAGCCAAACAACCCTGCAAAATCAAAACTTTATTTGGTCAATGTAAAAAGCAACTTTACATACTTAGAGCCAGTTACCAACCCTGATAATGTGAACATAAATTTAGGAATCATTCTCTTCATTCTCTGGATATTATCTACTTCTTGACCTTTAGTCATCAACCCAAATGTCTTTAACAACATGGTTAAGAAAAAAATTTTAACTACTTTTGAATCAAACATAAAGGAAAACCATACACATCTTCTTGGTTGGAAAGGAATGTGGTTTTCTTAAGGATTATGTAATAAATGGCAGCCCAAGAGACACAGAGAAGAGCGTGTTTCCCAAACTGCTGACCCACTTACTCCATACTCAAGGACCCATTCATCTCTTCAAGTTCCAAGAGCCTCCTGATTTACAACATAGCTCATCAAGGAGGCCATAAAACCACATGCCAACAAGGGAATGCAGGGAAGGAAAGCAGACCCCTTCTTATCTTTTGAGAAGAAGGATTTGCATGGGAAATTGCTGAAACTAATTCCCAAAAGTGCCAGTCTGAATTGCCTTAGTCAACTCCCAGTGATTGTGGATGAAGCCAGCCTGAAACACTGGTAAAATGAAGTAGTGGAAAACCCAAGCAATGTTTTCTTGGGGGCCAGTGCAAAGACTGGGAAGTGTCAGACAGATCTGGGTCAGAATCTTTCTGGTCCGTTTCCTGATTTGTGACCTTGGGCAAGTCATTTCACCTCTCAGAGCCTCAAATTCCTCATCTCTAAGGTGGAGGTAGTAACATACCTTCCTCCTACCCTTTAATGTGAGATTTAAATGTAATAATGAACATAAAGCACTCAGCAGAGTGCCTGCAACATAGTAAGCCCTCCATCAATGTGAGTTCTGCTTAATGTGTTCTAGATGAGGAAGGAGAGCATATTTATATTTCTCAATGAGAGTCATGCAGACTAATATCACAGTGAGTCAGAATCCCCATATTAAATTTAAAAGCTGTACCAGGGAAAGCTGCTAGGTAGAAATCTAGTTCCCACTCTGCATTCACTTGCTATTCAGCCTTGAGAATTTTACCCCACTTCTTTGAGCCTTGGTTGGACCATTTGTCATATAGGATGGGGCAGCACAGAATTTGAGATGTGGACACAGTGTTCAAATCCCAGCTCTGTACTTTTTGTCTGTGTGACTGAGCCTTGGTTTCCTGATGATGATAACACTAGCTTCCCAGTGAAAATTAATAAAATAAGCACTCAAAAATGTGAGCAATACTAAGTCTTAGCTTCTTTAATAACATTATTATTAAAATGACTCTCTCTCAGGTTCTTCCCCACTTCAAGAAGCCAATATCAGCAGCAGGATGGAAGGAAACCAAATTGTGGTTAACAATTTTCCCCTGACATGCTACATGCAGAGAGCTGAGAATCACCTGGACATTGGCCATTGCCATCCCAAGAATATCCCTCCCTCTTTCATCCAAAGGCAATCAAGAATATTCAGAAAATTTTAGAAATGTAAATGTCTCCTCCTCCAGTGCTCTGTAGTTCAAATTCTAAGAGAAAGCAAAGCTCCTATATCAGCATTAATTAAACTGCCAGCTAGTAACAGCCCCATTACTCAACCAATAAATCTAATTCCTATCTGTTCAGCAAGAATCCCTAGGCGACATAAACCCCAGCCGGAGTTTTATGTAACCTTAAAGAACTCTTGATAGCTCCTGGAGTTTTTCTTCTCCCCACCCATCTTGCAGTATCAAGAAGGTCTACTCTGCAAGTTAATGGGGAAAATAGCTTCTCTCGGCACTTTCCCCGTCTGTCTTAATTTTTTAAATTATACTTTTATTAAACCCTTAAGGAAAATGGAGTTGCCGAGTTCTCATTAAACAGGGAACTATGTACTGCATAAAACAGAGCAATGAAATTTTTTTTGAAAGCTATCCTCACAATTTGCCTTAATGAATTCTCCCTCCGCTGCTATATTACGGAGAGTGTGCAAATAAATAGAGCACTTTGTGAGTGGTGGATGGGAAAATGGATATTTAAGTAGATAATCATAGTTCTTGCAGCCTCCAAGAGGGAATCTTTCTTCCCAGGAACTCAAAGCACTTGGTACATTATGGCGAGCTCCTCTCTTCTTGGAGATGGACTTCACACCAGTGAGGGAAAGCGCCTCATCCCTGGAACCAGTCACAGAAGGAGAATCACTCCCATCTAAGAGACTCAGAGGAAGCTGTGGGAGTGTATGCTCTAGGGGAGTACATGAGGTTTATTGAGCAGGTACTGGCCAGGTACCTTGGGAAGTGATTTTCCTAGCATCCATGGTTATCAGCGGCAGTAAATTGGGTTACTGTTCTCAACTCCACATCCGCTCTCAACAGACTCATCCATCTGAGTTCTTTGCCAAGTGACTTGGCAGTGTTTCCCATTGTGGGTAGAGTCTACTTCCTTGCCCTGCTGTTGCTGAATTTAGTCATGTGACTTGCCTTGGCCAATGTAATGTAAGAGGAAGTGATCAGAGGACAGTTGTAAGCTGAGCTTTGAGAGGTGGCACATGTTTCCAATCTCTAACACTCCTGCCATCAACACCATAATAAGAGCATGTCCCACAGAGCTCCTGGTCTCAGGATGAGAAACAGAGCAGACACACACTGCCTGGAGCAAAGCCCGACTAAACAAACCCTAGCCCATCTGCAGATAAAAGAGTAAGAAAAATGTTTGTTATTGTAAGCCACTGAGATTTCAGAGTTATTCATTTCATAACATTATTGTAGCAGTAGCTGACCAATATATCAACTGTGTATCAGAATCACTTGGGAGGCCGGATGTATGGTGGCTCATGCCTACAATCCTAGCATTGCAGGAGGCTGAGGCAGGAGGATTGCTTGATCTTAGAAGTTTGAGACCAGCTGGGCAACATAGTAAGACCTTATTTGTACTAAAACTTAAAAAGAAATTAACCAGGTGTGGTTGTGCTATAGTCTCAGCTACTCAAGAGGCTGAGGCGAGAGGATTGCTTGAGTCCAGGAGATCGAGGGTGCAGTGAGTTGTGATTGTACCACTGCACTCCAGCCTGGGTAACAGAGGGAGACCCTGTTCCTAATAATAATAATAATAATAATTTGGGGAGCTTTAAAAAATGTTGACGCCTAGACCCCATCCTAGAGATTCTGACTAAGTTGGTCTGAGATGACTCACAGCAACTTCCCAGTAATTCTAATGTGCAATCGGGATGAAAAATCCACCAATCCACATCACACCAATCTGCATCACACCAATCCGCATCACATTTAATCCTCTCTACAGTCCTGCAAGGTAGGGCTTGCCCACTCCACCTTGCGGGTGAAGAAACTGAATGTTATAGACAGGGAGTGATTATCTAGAGGCCTCCCAGCTAATAAGTGGCAAATCTGACACTCAAGCCCAGATTTGTGTAACGTAGAGTCTCAGAGTAGCTGGGAAGTTTGCTAAAATGTGCATTCTGGAGCCCCACAATGCCTACAAAATCAATTCTCTTGGATTTGGAACCAAGAACCTACTTTTTAAATCGACTTCTGTATAGGCAGAATTCTGAAATGGCTCCCAAGATCGCTGCCCCTTTCTGTCCCTGTATAATTCCCTCACCTTGAGTGTCGCTGAGATCTGTCAATATGATGGTTGTCACTCTTCTGATGAGCTTACATTATGTGGCCAAGGTGAAGGGATTTGTAGATGTAATTAAGGCCCCTAACCAGTTAACAAGGAAATCAAAAGGGAGATTATCCTTGGCAGGCCTGACCTAATCAGGTGAGTCCTTTAGAAGAGGATGTAGAAGTCAGAGATGGAAGACATTGGGGAGGTCAAAGTAACAGAGACACTCTTACTGACCTTGAAGAAGCAAACTTTTATACTATGAAGATGACCACATGGCCGAGAACAGTGGGCAGCCACTAGGGATTGAGGGCCTCAGTCCTACAACCTCAAGGAACTGAGTTCTGCTACCTACTAGTGAGCTTGGAAAAGGACCTCAAGCCCCATCTCTGGCCAATATGTTGATCTTAGCCTGATGAGATCCTGAGCATAGGACTCAGACTTCTGTCCCCATTGAAATGGCAAGATGAATTTGTGTTGTTTTAAGCTAAGTACATGGTGATTTCTTACAAAACAATAGGAACTAACACAGCTTCTTAGGCAATTTGGATAAAGGCAGTTGTCCTTGGGCTACACTTTGAAAGAGACTGGAACTACTTTCTTCTAAGCCTGCACAAAAATGGAGGCCAATGAGATTACCCAGATCAAAACTAAACCAGACCACAAACAAATTATGAATGGGTCAGATTTGGGGTTTTGTTGTTGCTGTTATCATTGCCTTGGTGTGGTCTGGTTTGAGGTTTACTTGTTTGTGAAATGAAATGTTGATTGATGACTGGGTGTATTCAAAACAATGACATCCCCAATAAGGTTTAGACCAGTGCTTCTCAAACGGTCTATGGTAAAGGACCAGCTTAGGTTTTCTCCCAATATATTATGGCCTGATACATGGTTCTACTGTGCATGACTAGTACCAGCTGGCACCACAAGCAACTCGTCAGTGTTTTAAAAAGTCAGATGCAAACTTGTCTACACCCTGTTTAACAGGACACTTGGACTGTCTGCACTACTGAATTGCTATAAAAGTCCCCAAATGGCAGTTTTTGGTGTCTGATCTTGTCCTGGACTGGTAACAAACATCTCATAGACCCACTCAGAGACACTCAGCTCAGAGACCACACTTTGAGTGACATTAGCTTAGAGTCAGAGTCCTCACCCCTTGCAACTCCAGTCCTGGTTTGGGACCACAGATTACACTGAGATGCTGAACACTTCCAAATGATCCACATTGTGCTTCTTTCCATGCTCAGATTTCTAAAAGTCCAACAGAGGCAGGAAGAGTCTTCTGAGTTTTGGAGATTTGCTCCAAGGTGGGAGTCCACAGAAGACTGGAGACTAGAGTGGATTTACCATGACATTTATGAAGTGTAAATTTCAGGGCCCCTTACTTGAATGCACCTACTAAATAAATATATATGTCCATACCTAAGTTTTATTAATAATTTTGTGTTTTAAGAGAGTCATTTAAATTGTTTATATGTCAGTTTGCCAAAACCTGATCTGCCCCTTTTGGGGACATAGGCCTAAGTTCACCAAGACATTAGGTCCATGAGATGAACCTGCAAGCATTCTTCCCTCTGCAGACAGAGATGTTTTATCTGCCTACCCAAGAAGCAAGTTTTAGATGTATAGCCTGAGAGCCCTGGAGTGGAATCTCAGTAATGCCATCTACTCACTGAACTTGGATGAGCAGCTGCTTCTGATGGCCTCGGTTTCTTTATCTATACAATGAGGACAAAAGCAGCATCCTTAAATATTTAGTGAGATCACAGGCTAATGGGCCCAGCGCAGAGCTGGATGTGTAAGAGAGTGAGTACGCAGTGACTCAGCACCCGGCCTCTGGAAGCAGAGCACACCAGGTTCAAATCCTGACTTTGCCATGATCTTGCAAGTTAGACAAGATCTCCAAGCCTTGGTCTCCTCAGATTTAAAATAGGGCTAATATTGTAACTCTATCCTTGGGTTACTTTGAAGATTGAGATTATGCATGGAAAAGATTAGAAGATTTCTTGGGGCAGAGTGAGTGCTCATTAATGGCAACCATTATTACTTTGCAAACACAGGTGATGGGTTTGGTCCAAATCACTAGGGAAGATATCAGAGAGCCAAGGGATAAAGGATCCCATGACCCTGAAGCTGAGTTAGACCAACAGGCCACTCAGGGCCTAGACCCACACCTCCAGCTCCTTAGTGCTGAAGGAGCTGCCCCTGACAAAGCCAGTTTGCCACAGACCACCAAGCCTGTCTCGCTTTGCAGAGACCTGGCAGCCACGTCAGACACTCACCTGTTCTCAGTTCACTCCTGTATCATTCTCCCTAATATCTCCCTGGGGGACTGATTGATGGCGACAGGCAACAATCTATAGCTATGTGACAGAATGTTTACTACCAGCCCTCTAGGAAATGATTACTTCGAGATAATTTTGAACCTCCAGACTATGATGCATTGTCTCATATATTAAACTGCAGCAAGCAGTGTATAAAAGTATTACAAGGAGACCTTGTATTTCACAGCTTACTGGGAAAGGAGCATGCAGTGGCAAATTGATTTCAGGGGAAGGCAAGCACAGAGGTTTCAATTTTTTTGTATTCATCCTTAATGGAAGGAACCAAGAACTAAGCTTAAAGCCTACACAGCCAAGGGCAATGCCCACATTATACCCATGGACTGCTCCAAGGAGACACTATGGTCAGTGCCACAGAGGCCCTACACACTGTAACTCAAATTACTAAGGCTTTAGGACTGTGCCACAGCTACCTCTAGAAGCTGAATACATTTCTCTATGCTTCTCCCACAATCATCACCAAAAAAATGGGTTCCTCGGGGCACCTCCTTCTTCACAAATCTCTCTTCCAAGTGAAAGTTTCCTGAAGGTTAGATATAGAGACCAATGGAACAAAATATAGAGTCCAGAAGCAGACTCACACATACATAATCATCTGACTTATAACAAAAGTATCACCGCAAGCAGAAGAGAGAGGGTGTTATTTTCAAATAGTGGTGCTAAGTTAATTGGACATTCATATGAGGAAAAGATTCATCCTGAACCCTACCTCACAGCATACACAAAGATCAATGCCAGATGGATTATGCATAAATATGACAGGTAAAACAATAAAGCTTTTAGGCAAAAACATGCGAGAATATCCTCATGACCTTGACGTTGGCAAATGTTTCTTAAATAGATCACAAAAGTTCTAACTAAGGGGAAATATCACATTGGACTGCAACTACAACTCTTAATATTAATCAAAAGCTATAATCTACTAGCGATGAAAAGACAACAAGTAGAATGAAGATGAATGTTTTGCAAAATCAAAAAGGACTTTTATCCAAAGTATAAAAAGAACTCCTACAAATGAATAAGAAAGAGCCAGACAACCCAAGAGAAAAAATGGGCAAAAGACATAAATAGGAAGTTCATAAAAGTCAGTATCCAACTGGCCAATAAATACATGAGAAGGTCTTTGGATATCAGGGAAATGCAAATTAAAACCACAGTGCAATACCTATCACTACCATAATAGGCTAAAGTTAAAAAGACAGTTAACAGCGAGTGGTGGAGCCATTGGAATTCTCATATATTATTGGTGGCAGTATAAATTGCTATAAACACTTATAAAATGGTTTCACAGTATCTGCTAAAACCATCACATACATAACCTATGACTCAACAATTCTATTCATATATATTATATGCCCCAAAGAAATGCTTATGTGTTCACCAATAAACATGTATAACAACATTCATACCAGCCCTACTTGTATTAGCTGAAAACTAGAAATAACCCAAATGTCCATTAACAGTTGAATAGAAGAATAAACAAGTATATTCACACAGTGGAATATGTACTACACTGCAATGAGGATGAATAAACCACATGTAACAATATGGATAAATCTTAGAGTGTTGAGTGAGGCCCAGCGTGGTGGCTCACACTTACAGTCCCAGCACTTGGGAGGCTGAGAAAGGAGGATCACTTGAGCCCAGGAGTTTGAAACTAGCCTGGGCAACATGGCAAAACACTGTCTCTACAGAAAATACAAAAATTAGCTGGGCATGGGGGCACATGCCTGTAGTCCAAGCTATTCAGGAGGCTGAGGTGTGAGGATCACTTGAGCCCAGGAGCTCAAGGCTGCAGTGAGCCAAGATTGCACCATTGTACTCCAGCCTGGGCAACAGAATGAGACCTCATCTCAAAAACAAACAAACAAACAAAAATTCCAACAACAACAAAAACGGTTATTGAAAAAGCCAGATGCAAAATGATACACACTAACACATGCTGTTTAATCCCATCTATATAAAGTTCAAAAATTTGGTACTTATACACCATGGAATACTATGCAGCCATAAAAAGGAATGAGATCACGTCCTTTGCAGGAACATGGAAGAAGCTGGAAGCCATCGTCCTCAGCAAACTAACACAGGAACAGAAAACCAAATACTGCATATTCTCACTCATAAGTGGGAGCTGAACAACGAGAACACATGGACACAGAGAGGGGACAACACACACTGGGGCCTGTTGGTGGGTAGGGAGTGAGGGGAGGGAACTTAGAGGATGGCTCATTAGGTGTAGCAAACCACTATGGCACACGTATGCCTATGTAACAAACCTGCACATTCTACACATGTATCCCATTTTGTTTTTGTTTTAGGAAAAAATGAAACAAAAATTAGCAAAATCAGCCTATGCTTCAAAAGTCAAGATAGTAGATATTTACATGGAATAAGGACTGGAAAGGGGCTCAACGAGGTCTTCTGGGAAGCTGTAGTGTTCTCTTTTTTTGTTTTAGACACTGGTTACCAAAATATAATCACTTTATAAATATTTAACAAGCAATATATTAATGCTTTGTGTGATTTTCTGCATATCTGTTATTCTTTAATAAGACTTTTTTTTAAAAAAAATTCAGGTCATCTGAATTGGGTCGTAGGGTTGGGTCACAAGATTGAAAAAGAGACGGCAAAGTGAGTTTCTGGCTTTTTTCCTTGGGAAGGTAGGACTCTTAACAAGGGGAAATACCTACACATAGGGAGAACATTATAATGTTGCTGGCTGGTCAAAAAGCATAAGAAATGTGAACTGGAGCAGATGGAAGGAGGAGGGTAGAAAAGCTTTCATTGTTAAGCATCATCCCTACACTAAGTGCACATATCTCTTCATTCAAGCCACATCTCCACCCATGAGGCAAATACCGTCCCATTCCATGTCACTGCTAAGAAAACTGAAGCACAGGAAGATCCCAGAACTCACACCCAGGTCTCAGCGGCTCCAAACCCATGTTTACAACCTCTGTACGTAGCCCATAACATGCAGTAGCTGCCTGCTGTATGAGAGAAGCGGCCAGGGTTCTATGTCTCTGTGACCTCCCAGCAGAAATGCAAGGACCGCAGCAGGCAAGAGAAGACTCCGCTTCCCAGCAAGCTTGGACGCACTGCCCTCATGCTCAACATGGACTCTGCCTTTAATTGGTGTGACCCACTCCACAACAAGGAAAATGTTTACAATCCTAACAAGGCAAACAGTTAATTAAGAGAGCAATACCTTCAGGGGATTTTAATTTAGGGCAGGCACCGACTGGGATAAAGAAGACATTCAAACCATTGGAATTGTGTAGTTTTCACACTCAACTGACTACGATGTGGAATTTAGTAAAGATGACTTCCACTTTCTAATTATGACTTCCAGATGCCTATAAATAAGGCCTTTGCGGTCTCTGAAGGCTTTGGAGTTTGTACTTGAAGTGCTAATAACTTAGAAAAGGGAGGATATTTAAGGCAACGAAAGGGGGTGATGAAGAGTTAAGCTGCCCTGGTTCAAATCTCGGCTTTGCCACTTACTAAACTGTGATGAATTACTCAACCTCTCTGAGCCTCAGTTCCTCATCTATAAAATAAGTACAGTATGTGCAGTGAATAGAGTTTTCAAGATTATTAAATTAGAATATGTACATATATATGCATATGCATACACACTCATTACATATATACTCAAATATATACACATCTCATTTGGCACAGTCCTGGGCATATAACAAGTGCTCAGTTATTATTAGTTATGAGTATTCTGCTTACAGCTCACTGTACTGATTTTGGCTTTGGGAAACTGATCTAGATGTTGTAAAGACTTTAACTTCAGAGAAATTATCTAAGTTATCCAAGGTCACAAAGTTAGAAGGTTTGGTACTTGGCCAAGAGGAGGTTGGGTTCCAGCTATATCTGACTTTTGAGTCTCTCCTTTTTCACTGTACTCTATTTCAGATTTGTCTGAATTCAGATCTCCCAGAACCAGGCCCAGCTGCTCAGATCAGAGTAATTTGCGTCGAGGGCCAGCCAGGCACAGAGCAAGAGCTCCTGCTATGACAAAGCAGATCACTTTCGTATCGCTGGCGCTCTGGTCCCATGGGGCTTTCCACTCTGGCTGCTGTTCTTGGCCGAGGATGAGATGAATTGTGGATTTCATAGCATCTGGAGGAACCACTAAGGGTTGAGGCATAGGAAGAGGTAGGAAGAGGTCAGAAACATGAGGCCTTCTAACAACAGCTGAAGCAACTCCCCTTGGTGCAATTGTTCCCTTCTCACACTCCCAGTGAGTGATGAGGCACCCAGAAGACACAGGGTCAAGGTGTTCTAATGCTGGATTCCAAGCTGAATAAGCTTGGTCTCCTCTAATGCCAAATTTCAGCTACTTGAGATACATTCCTTCTCATACCAGCCCTGGCTTCTCTGAATGATTTGATTCTAGCCATGTGGCTTGGGACCGAGACATGGATGCAAGTTCATGTATACCCATAAGGAAGTCAAACAAACATGAGCCTTTATTCTAATCCCCCTCAAGCTGACCTTGAGCACATGTCTAAACTTCTCTGAGCCTCAGTTTCTCCCTGTAAAAGGAAATAATAATGGTACCTACTCCATAGGATGTTGTAAGGATAAATGTAATAATACAGGAAAAACACACAAAACATGCAGTAAGCACTTAATAAATGACAGCTAATTTTTTTTCCCAGCACCATCCCCGAAGGCAATTGAAATGTGTCCAACACCCAAGTGAAACCAGGTACAGGTGGGATGAGAGTGGTACAGTAGCTTTCAAGTCCATTCATGTCATTCTGCCTGGATAAAACGTTTCCTGGCTTTCTATCACACATACTGTAGTCACCAGGCCCTGCACATCTGGTCCTGCATATTTCTCTGATGTCATCCCTGGACACTCTCTCCTATAGCCACTCTGCTCCAGCCAAACTGGCCTCCATGGTCTTTCCCACCTCAAGGCTGGGAACATGCTTTCCCTACCTGGAACCCTCTTCCTACTGTGTTGCTCTGCTAACTCCTACCTGTTCTTCATTTAAATGAATGTTCCATAATTTGAGGATCAGAGAGATTCTTATCCTCAAATTCATTCCTTTGTGGGTTATCATGGCTTGTGATCATTTGTTGCCTTGTTTGTTGTCTTCCCCTATAGACTGTTGACCCTTCGGGGCAGGTCATGCCTGTGATGCTTATCATTATACCCTCAAAGCCTAGCACAGTGCCTGCAACCTGGTAGAGAACTCAGTAAGTGTGAGGATGGATGGATAAATGGATGGATGGGTGGATGGAAGGAGAATGATAGAAGAGAGCTAGCTCTTGGCAGTCAAGGAAAAATCACATTTTGGACACACACAGTGAGGTGTTCAATGAATTTAAAAATAGATGGATGCATGGATGGATGCATGGATGGATGGATGGATGGATCAACTAGAACACAATGTAACATAATAGTTAAATGCACAGGCTTTGGAGGTGACTGTTTTCAGTTTAAACCCCATCTCTGCCATTTACTAGCTGTGTGACTACAGACAAGTCACTTAACCTCTCTGGGCCTCAGATTCTTTGCAGTTGGTGAAGGTTTTCATTGTAGGACCCGTGGGCAGACAACACCTCTCCCATGACTCATTAATTCACATTTGTTCAAGGCAGAAACTGTCCAAGCCTCAGTGTCTACATCTGTGAAATGGGAATCATACCACCTACCTCTCAGAATTGCTGTGAGTGCTAGATGAGATTCTGCAGGTATAGCCTTGCTTTGTGAATGATGAATTGTGTAACGAACATAGGATGTTTTCTGTAGTCATGCAGCAAGGTCGTCCCAGCAATGCCCTTGGCAGAGCAGGGAGTCATTCAGAATTTTCCCCTCTAAACTTTAATCCTTGGTCACACTGTGCCTCTTCCTGTTCCCTCCTCTACCACTTTCTGACCCCACTGCCTCCTCCACACAGTAAAGACAATCATAGAGTGCTTATTCCTTTAAAAATAAAATAGTTACTGGGTCAGAAAAATCCTCTAAGAATTCACGACAAAACGTGGTCTTGTTCCTTGGCAAAATCCATTCTGAACTAGGCAGTTGAAAACAAACACTGCTTCTTTCCCTGGTGTCGAAAAACCATACATTGTGCTTCGAGGCCTCCCGGAGAGTGTTGAAATATTCTTTTTCTTAGGGGAAATGAAATTCGGCCTCATACACTGCAGTTGGAACTGTTTCCAACCTCACAGTCAGGACATTTGCTATTCTGATTGTATAAGCCTGAGTCAGGTACACATGCTGGGACTTCTGAATATATTCGCAAGGAAATCAGCATAATACACAGTTAATATTCAGAATGTGATTAATCCAAAAGCCCCATTCCATATTCCAATTACATCCACTGCTCCCTTATGTGGGCTGAGTTTTGCTTAAATGCATATGGAGTCAATTGGAGCGCCAGATTTATGGAGGCTGCCGAAAGCCTGGCGCTCCAACGGTAATAAGTTATATTCCTATTATGTGGTAGGCAATAAAAAATCTGATATTTATTCTGCTGGATTTTGAGAAACTCTTGGAAAGAACCTAGGCTGCTGGAACACTGCGACATATTTCACAAACAAATGTCCCCTCTGCGATTTGACTGTTTAGAGGAGCTGAGGCCGTCTTAGAAACGCAGTGCCTGCGTTCTTGAGGAGGTCAACAAGCCTCCCCATCACTGCTAATAGCTTCTCACAAGGTAGATACCTGATTCTGTCCTCCTGGAAAAAGCGCAGGCTGTGTGAGCTTAGGCAAGACCTGCAGACACATCTCTGAGCCTCCTTTTCTCCATTTGCAAAACGGGAATAGCAATAACAATCTCGAAGTTTTGTTCAAATAATTAAATAAAATAATAAGCAACGCACATGCCTAGACCAGCGCCTGGCACACAGCAAGCACCTAATAGATGATTTTAAAAGAAAAAATGGAATTTACAAATGAATAAGTGGATCAAAGACAAGGTTTTCAACTCATGAGAGCACTTACTGGAACAGTGTGTCTTCAAAGTGTGGTAACCACACCACTGGGGGTGAAGGGAATTATTTTTGTTGGTACATGAACCATGATTTTTATTTTTAAAATTATGTACTTATTTTAACGTGTGGAAATAACAAACACTTCAATCCCATGATTTCACGATTATTATTGCTTAGGATATGGCTAAAGAGGATTGACTATTAGAACAAATCTTAAATTGAAATTTAAAGAGGCATAAGTCAAGATACAACAAAAATCTTGAAGATAACGTTAAAATAACTAGGGTTTGGTAAGCACCATTCTGGGAGGAGAAAAACGTTAACATAAAAACTGGGGGGTTACCAAAGGCCTTTTTTTTAACATTTTTAAAATCAGAAACCGCGAAGGGCAAGATTGAGTCACGCAGGAATCCCAGGGTTATTCAGAATTCCCCAGATGGCACCCACCGCCCATTCCCTCCCATCCCGCACCTACAGGAAAGCACATCTGACAACAAGGCATTGAAAGCAGTATCATTACAAAGATAAAGTTTAATGTTCTCAAACGCATTTTTTTAAATACTTTTAATTGTTACATAATGGACAATTTTTGGCAAATGTGTAATAATTTTACACATTCGTAAAATTTGTGAAGATGAGATACCCATCACCTTAAATGTTTGTCTTTTCTTTATGCTAGAAACATTCCAACTATTCTCTTCTAGGTATTTTGAAATGTACAGTAGATTATTGCAAACTATATTCACCCTACTGATGTATCAAACACTAGGTCTTATTTCTTCTATCAAACTATTTATTTGTACCTATTCATCCCCCCGACTCCCTACCCTTCCCAGCCTCTGCTAACCACTAATCCACTCTCTATCTTCATGAGATCCACTTTTTTAGTTACCACATATGAGTAAGAACATGTGATATTTGTCTGTCTGTGCTTGGCTTGTTTCACTTAACATAATGGCCTCCAGTTCCATCCATATTGCTGCAAAAGAAAGATTTCATTCTTATTATGGTTGAATAGTATTCCATTGTGTATATATACCACATTTTCTCTATTCATTCATCCACTGATAAGCACTTAGCTTGATTTCATATCTTGGCTCTTTTGAATAGTGCTCCAATAAACATGGGAATGGAGATATTCTTTAATATATTGATTTCCTTTCTTCTGGATATATACCCAATAGTGGTATTGATGGATCATATGAGAGTTGTATTTTTAATTTTTTGAGAAATCTCCATACTGTTTTCCATAGTGGCTATACTAATTTACCTTCCCAACAACAGTGTTTGAGGATTCTCCTTTCTCCACATCCTCACCAGCATCTGTTATTGCCTGTCTTTTTGATAAAAGCCATTTTAACTGGGATGAGATAATATCACATTGTGGTTTTGATTTGCATTTCTCTGATGATTAGCAGTGTTGACATTTTTTTCGTATACCTATTGGCCATTTGCATATCTTCTTTTGAGAAATGTTTACTCAGATCTCTTGCCCATTTTTTAATCAGGTCATTTGTTTTTTCAATCAAGATTGCTAGTTTTTTGATATTGATTTGCTTGAGCTCCTTATAAATTCTGATTATTAATCCTTTGTCAGATAAATAGTTTGCAAATATTTTCTTACATTCTGTGAGTCATCTCTTCACTTTATTGAATGTTTTCTTGGCTGTGCAGGAACTTTTCAGCTTGATATAATCCCATTTGTCCATTTTTGCTTTGGTTGCCTATGCTTTTGAGGTCTTACACAAAAGATCTTTGCCCAGAGCAACATCCTGGAGCATTTCCCCAATGTTTTCTCCTATTGGTTTCATAGTTTTAGGTCTTAAGTTTAAGTCTTTAATCCATTGTGATTTGATTTTTTATACTATGAGAGAAAAGCATCAAGTTTCATTATTCTGAAATGGGGTATCTTGTTTTGCAGCATCACTTATTAAAAAGACAGTCTTTCCCCCATTGTACGTTATTGGAGACTTTGTCAAAAATGAGGTGACTATAAATGTGTGGATTTACATATGGGTTCTCCATTCTGTTCCATTGTTCTACGTGTCTATTATGCCAGTATCATGCTTATTTGGTTACTATAGCTTTGTAGCATATTTTAAAGTAAGGTAGTATACTGTCACCAGCTTTATTCTTTTTCTCAGGATTGCTTTGCCTAGTCAGAGTCTTTTGTGATTCCACATACATTTTAGGACTGCTTTTTCTATTTCTGTGAAGAATGTCATTGATATTTCTATAGTACTGCATTGAATCTGTAAATTGCTTTGGGTAGTATTGTCATTTTAACAATATTAATTCTTCCAATCTATGAGCATGAGATATATGTTCATGGATTGGAAGAATTAATATTGTTAAAATGACAATTTCATTTTTCGTTTGTTCTCTCCAAATTCTTTCCTCAGTGTTGGATAGTTTCTCTTGTGTAGATCTTTATCTTTTTTGGTTAAATTGATGCCCAGGTATTTTGTATTATTTGTCGCTATTGTAAATGGGATTGCTTTCTTGATTTCTTCTTCAGACTGCTCGCTGTTGGTATATATAAATGCTACTGATTTTTGTATGCTAATTTTGTATCCTATAACTTTCCTGAATTCATTTATCAGTTCTAAGAAATTTTTGATGGAGCATTTGGGTTTTTCCTCTTTCCAGTTTGAATGGATTTTATTTCTTTCTCTTGCTTAAGCGCTCTGCCCAGCACTTCCAGTATTATGTTGAAAGTGGGCATCCTTGTCTTGTTCCAGGTCTTACAGGAAAGACTTTCAATTGTTCCCAATTTAATACAATGTTAGCTATGGGTTTTCATATGTCTTTTCTTATTTTTAGGTATGTTTCTCTACACCCAGTTTGTTGAAGATTTTATCATAAAGGGATGTTGAATTTTATCAAATATTTTTTCAGCATTTATTGAAGTAATTATATTGCTTTTATTTTTGGTTCTGTTAATATGATGTATCATATTATTGACTTGCATACATTGAACCATCCTTGCATTCCTGTGATGAATCCCACTTGATCATGGTGAATGTTCTTTTTAACGTGTTATTAAGTTCAATTTGCTAGTGTTTTGTTGACGATTTTTGCATCTATGCTCATCAGTAATATTGGTCTATAGTTTTCTTTTTTCATTGTGTTCTTGTCTGGTTTGGATATCAGAGTAATGCTGGCCTCATAGAATTAGTTCAGATGTGATCCTTCCTATTCACTTTTTTTTTAAGAATTTGAGTAGAATTGATATGAGTTCTTCTTCAAAGGTTTGGCAACATTTTGTGGTGAAACCATCAGGTCTTAGACTTTTCTTTGATGGAAGACATTTTATTACAGCTTCAGTCTTGTTACTCATTACTGGTTTGTTGAGATTTTCTATTTCCTCATGATTCAATTTTGGTAGATTAATATCTACCAAGGATATTAATTCAGAAATTTATCAATTTCTTTTTAGTCTCCCAATTTGTTGTTGTACAGTTGTTCATAATAGTCTTTAATGGTTCTTTTTATTTCTGTGTTCTCTGTTGTCATGTCTCTTTTTTCATTCCTCATTTTAGTTATTTGAGTCTTCTTTCTTTTTTCTTGGTTAGTTAATGGTTGGTTGATTTTATCTTTTCAAAAACCCAGCTTTTTGTTTTGTTGCTCTTCTGTATCTTGCTTTTTTTTTTTAAATCTCAATTTCACTTATTTTTTATCTGATCTTAATTATTTCTTTTGTTCTTTGAATTTGGGGTTTAGTTTGTTCTTGCTTTTTCTAGTTCCTTGAGGTACATCCTTAGACTGTTAATTTGAAGTCTTTCTACTTTTTGCCCTGTGAGTTTATTGCTATAAACCTCCCTCTACATGCTGTTTTTGCTGTATCTCATAGATTTTGGTATGTTGTATTTCCATTTTCATTTGTTTCTAATTTTTTTTATTTCTTTCTTAATTTCTTCATTGACCTATTGGTTGGTCAGGAGCATATTTTTTAATTTCCATGTGTTTGTGTAGTTTCTGAGGTTCCTCTTTTTATTCATTTCTAGTTTGTTCCTCTTTTTATGCATTTCTAGTTTTATTCCACTGTGGTCAGAAAAAATACTTGATTTGATTTATACTATTTGGATTTGTTGAAATTTATTTTGTGGTCTAATAATGGTCTACTCTGAACAATGTTCCATATGATGATGAAAATAATCTGTATTCTGCATCAGTTGAGTGAAATGTTCAGTAAATGTCAGGTAAGCTTATTTTAAGTAGTATATAGTTTAACTCCTATGTCCCTTTGTATATTTTCTGTCTGGATGATCTATTCATTACTGAAAGTTGGGTGTTGAAATCCCCTGCTATTATTGTATTGCAGTGTATCTATCCCTTTAGATCAATTTATGTTTGCTATATATACTTGGGAGCTCTGGTGCTGGGTGCATAGATATTTGTAATTGCTATATACTCTTGCTGAATTGACCCCTTTATTGTTGTATACTGACCTTCTTTGTCTTTTTCTAAAGTCTTTAATTTATAGTCTATTTTATCTGATACAAGAATAGCTATTCCTGCTTTCTTTTGGTTTCCAGTTGCATGGAATGTATTTTTCCACCTCCTATATTTTCAGTCTATCTGTCTCTTTATAGGTGAAGTGGGTTTCTTGTAGGCAGCATATATTTGGGTCTTGTTTCTTATCTCTTCAGTCACTGTATGCCTTTTAATTGGAGAATTGAGTCAGTTTACATTCAGTGTTATTATTGGTAAGCAATAACTTACCACTGTCATTCTGTTGCTTGTTTTCCGATCATTTTGTAGCTCCTCTCTCCCTTTCTTATGGCCTTCCTTTGTAGTCAAGTGATTTTATCTATTATTAATAGTATGTTTTAGTTCATTGGTTTTTATTTTTAGTGATTCAATTACAAAATTTTTGCATTGCTGTTACTATGAGGCTTACAAAAAGATCTGTATCTTATAGATACAACAAGATATTTTAAAGAGATGACAACTTAGATCACAAAGAAAATAATAAAAACAAAGAAAAAATGAAAAAACTCTCTAACATTTTAACTCTATCCCTCTCACATTTTAAATTTTTTGTTGCCTGAATTTACATATTTTTGTATTGTCTATCTTTTAACAGGGTGCTGTAACTATTATTGCTTGTTGATAGATTTGTCTTTTGGGCTTCATACTAGAGTTATTATCATATTGCATACTACAATGACAGTATTAGAGTATCCTAGGTCTGTCCATATAGTTAATTTTACCAATAGGTTTTGTATCTTCACATGTTTTCTTTTTGGACATTAATATTTTCTTTTTTCTTTCAGATTAAAGAAATCCCTTTAGTATTTCTCATAAGATGGGCCTGGTGGTGGTGAATTCTCTCAGCTTTTCTTCATCTGAGAAAGACTTTACCTTTCCTTTATGTTTGAAGTATAGCCTTGCTGGATACAGTATTCTTAAACAGCAGGTCTTTTCTTTTAGCAGTTTGAAAGTGTTGTCCCACTCTTCCTGGCCTGTATGGTTTCCACTGAGAAGTCTGTTGCCAGATGAATTATAGTTCCTTTACATGCTATGTGTTTCTTTTCTCTTGCTGCTTTTAGGATTCTTTCTTTGTCCTTGACATTTGAGAGTTTGATTATTATATGCCTGGGGGTAGTCTTATTTGGATCAAATCTGTTTGGTGTTCTCTGACCTTCCAGTACTTGGATATTTGTATCTTTCTCAAGTTTTGGAAATTTTTCTGTTATTATTTCTTTGAATAAGCTTTCTACCCCTTTCTCTTGCTCAACTCCTTCTTGAACACCAATAATTCTTAGATTTGGACTTTTGAAGTAATTTTCTGTATCTTGTAAGTGATCTTTGTTCCTTTTCATTCTTTTTTCTTTCTTCTCCTCTGTGTATTTTCAGATAGCTGTCTTTGAGCTCACTGATTCCTCTGCTTGATCACTTTACTGTTGAGACCTTCCAATAATTTTTTCAGTTCCGTAAATTTATTTCTCAGTTCCAAGATTTGTTTATTATTATTTCAATCTCTTCGTTAAATTCCTTCAATAATTTTCTGAATTGCTTTTCTCTGTTATCTGCAGATCACTGAGTTTCCTTAAAACTGCTGTTTTCAGTTATTGGTTAGAGAGCTCACATATCACTGTCTCATTAGGGTTTATCACTGTTTCCTTGGTTTGTTTGGGGAGATCATTGGTCCTTGTTTCTTATTGTTTTTGTGGATGTGTGTGTGTGTTTGCATTGAATGATTAGTTATTTATGCAGTCTTCTCTGTGTGGCCTGTTTTCATTTTTACTGGGTATGTTTGCTTAGAAAGTCTTTGCAATTTATTTGTTTATTTTTTTTCTGTTAAGTTGCTGCCTCCATTTCAGCACTAGATGGTGTCCACGCCAAGCTCTGGTAAACAATCAGAGTGCTGCTTGTCTCAAAGGGAATGAAGTTTCAAAGGGAATATTCTAGTGGTGTGAAAAGGCTGGCTAGGGGTTCATGCCCAGGAGACCTGTGGAACAAACCTCCTTCTGCATGGTGCAGCTGAACAGCCACTCTGATTTAGCATCTCCTTTGGCTAAGTTATAGAGTAGAGCTTTCAGAACTGCGGATAGTACTCCTGCCTCCCTGCTTTGTCTCTGTCTGTCCTCAGAAATATTTCTTCCTCAGGCACTCCTGATGCTTCCTGTAGGTTGAGGCAGGGACAGGTGTCCTGCCAGGGAATGTAAGATAGTGGGGAAGTTAGTTGTCCCCTTGGTCTCACTTTTTTCAATGTAGAAATCATGAGTTGGGGGGAAATTTTCCATGTACTTCATGCCAGGCAGATTGGGTGTAGGGACATTGCAGATATAGAAATCCAATTCTCGGCCGGGCGCGGTGGCTCAAGCCTGTAATCCCAGCACTTTGGGAGGCCGAGATGGGCGGATCACGAGGTCAGGAGATCGAGACCATCCTGGCTAACACGGTGAAACCCCGTCTCTACTAAGAAATACAAAAAAATAGCCGGGCGAGGTGGCGGGCGCCTGTAGTCCCAGCTACTCGGGAGGCTGAGGCCGGAGAATGGCGTGAACCCGGGAAGCGGAGCTTGCAGTGAGCTGAGATCCGGCCACTGCACTCCAGCCTGGGCTACAGAGTGAGACTCCGTCTCAAAAAAAAAAAAAAAAAAAAAAAAGAAATCCAATTATCTAACCATCTGCTCAGAATTTTTTCACTTCTTTGTGGCCCTGGGAGATGTCTCATTCTCATATTTGAGTTCTGGGATCTTGCTGGTAATAATCTCAGGACTGTAAATATGTTTTTGGTTTTCTGTGTGGGGTAGTGAAGCCAGCTTGCTTCTACACTGCCATTTTGGAACCAGAAGTCTCCACAAATTTATTTTTTAAGCAAATAATGTTCCAACTCTAGGATTTAACCAATAGTTCCAATTATTTTCCAACATTTCTGATAACTGATGGCCATCCACTAGTGACATAATGCAGTGGCTAAGAACAGTTGGTTTTCAGAACCATACTATGGGCTAATTAAAACCACATGGTATCAGGGTTCAGGTTTTAGCCTGAACCCAGACTTAAAAAGGAGAGAGTTGGGTCCAGCTCTTTAACTAGAATGTCAGCAGCTAGAGAGCTGCTAAGTCCTTTGTTGTCTGGCTATCTTAATTACAGAGTTTCCTTCTCCCTGCAAGATAAAGTCACTACAGCTGGAAACTGTGAAGAAAGACATGCATCTGAAGCAGCAGGCATGGGGTTTGGTTGGTTGGGGTGGCATCTATTTTTATACAAATTTCTGAAGTCCTCTCATGCACATGGAAAGAGGAAGAGCTATCCTGCTTTGGCAAATGCTAAGTAGCTAATGGCTTTTCAGATTACCAATGCCAAGGTTTATCATCCAGAAACTGTGGGTAAGATTTAGAAGGTCTGTGGAACCCTTGAAATTACAGACGAACCAGTAAAATCAGTGTATGTCTGTGTGTGGGGCAAGAGGGGGCGGTCTGCATGTATATACACTTGAGTATTTCTCTAGAAGAAACTCCATGGTTTTCACAGGATTGGCAAAAGGGCTAGCTTGGGTTTTGTCAACTGTTTTGAGATTCAATGACACAGAATCTTAAGGAGATTAAAAAAACAGTAGGAATAAGGGAAAGAGGTGCATCAGTTAACTGGAGAAAGATATTTGGGGTGAGGCTGGGATTGAGGGGCTTGGGAAAAGCTGTAGTATGTGAGGGAAGCTGTGGTAAAGGGAAAAGATTTAGGAAATATTTCTATAGACTATGAGTCCTCTTCATACTGTTAGATAATTACAATAAGTGAATGTGGGTTACTTTGAAATTGTTTTCAAGATTTTTAGACTGAATTCTCTTGATCCCAACAGTTCTCTAGACTGGGCCATATGGATTCCCACATTACGAACATTACATAGATTCTTCATTCCAGGCCTCAGCTCTCTTACCAGATGCTAATCTCCTAGAAAGCAGGAACTCTGGCTAATTCAACATCATATCTTCCTCTGCACTGAAGCTGACACTCAATAAATACATGCTGAGGGAATGATTGGGCCTGTCTTCAGGAGTGATTAGTTTAAAAAGCATGGGCTTTGCATCTAAATGGACATGAATTCGAATTGTTATCTCTATCACATAATCAGAATGTATTCTTGGGTAAGTTACTTAGGTAACCATGCTTATCTTCAGCTTCCCATCTGAAAAGCAGTGGTGAATGTTCCTGTACTATATGGCTATTGAGATGATTAAATGAGTAAGTGAGCCTAATGTGCTTAATATTGTTTCCGGCACGTGCAAGGCATGTAGCCAATCATAGTTATTGCTCTAAAAAAATTTGAGGGCTGGGTGCAGTGGTTCAGCCTGTAATCCCAGCACTTTGGGAGGCCAAGGAGGGCGGATCAGGAGGTCAAGAGATTGAGACCATCCTGGTGAACGGGGTGAAACCCCGTCTCTACTAAAAATACAAAAAAATTAACTGGGCATAGTGGCACACACCGGTAGTCCCAGCTACTCAGGAGGCTGAGGCGGGAGAATCCCTTGAACCTGGGAGGCAGAGGTTGCAGTGAGCTGGGATCGCACCACTGCACTCCAGCCTGGCAACAGAGCAAGACTCCATCACACACACACACAAAAATTGTTTGAAAGACAAGCCCTACTTAACTGTTTTAAAATCATTTAGGATCGGCCGGGCGCGGTGGCTCAAGCCTGTAATCCCAGCACTTTGGGAGGCCGAGACAGGCCGATCACGAGGTCAGGAGATCAAGACCATCCTGGCTAACACGGTGAAACCCCGTCTCTACTAAAAAATACAAAAAACTAGCCGGGTGAGGTGGCGGGCGCCTGTAGTCCCAGCTACTCGGGAGGCTGAGGCAGGAGAATGGCGTAAACCCGGGAGGCGGAGCTTGCAGTGAGCTGAGATCCGGCCACTGCACTCCAGCCCGGGCAACAGAGTGAGACTCTGTCTCAAAAACAAAAACAAAAACAAAAAAAAACTCATTTAGGATCAGTAGCATAAATCTCAAGTTGCCACGAACTTCAACAAAATATTACTTCGTGAAATAAGTATTTGCCGAGAGCCTTCTTTGTGCATTCTATTTGCGGCTGCAGTGATGTAATTATTGCCTTCATGGGGCTCATAAAGGGGAAAGCAGGGGAAGGTGGACTTGCTTAAGTAATTGCAAGGCAGATGGGTGCCATTAAGAGGAAGAGCTGGTTGCCATGGGAATAAGAAACAAGGAACGCTCACCTGCACTTGGGGTCAGAGAAGGCTTCATAGATGAAAAGACATTGGATAAGAGGGCCTTTTTTAGGCCTAAAAAAAGAACTAGACTTAGCTAAACAAAGGGGCTGAAAGGAGGGAGAAACCCTGAGGTATGAAAGAGCTTGGTGAGTTAAAGGAACTGGCAAAGGTTCCAGTCTGGTTGGAGTGAAGTGAAACATGACATCCCTCAGATGTGCCTTCTATACGGAGTAGGACTTCTGCAGTAGTCTCCCACTTGTTCTTATTATCATTCTTGGACCTCTGTTTCCATGTTTCCCATGACATTCAGAGAAATCATTGAAAAAAGTATTACCGGGGTCCTGCTGTTCATTTTTATGGCTCCCTGCTGACACCAGGCCAAAGTCCAAGTTCTTTTTTTTTGGGGGGGAGGGTCCTAAAATGCCCTAGGGACCCCTACCCACCTCTCCGGCCTCAAGCCGCACCAGGCTTCCCTGTGTATTACCACATGCACTGTGCTTTTGCCTCAACTGCATCCTTTCTCTCCTTCATCTAAGCAATGCTCACTCCCAGCCCAGGGTCACTGTATCTGCTCTTCCATGTGCCTGGAATGCTCCTCCTCCAGGTCCTCTTCTCACTGCCTCCTTCTCACCATTCATATCTCAGCTCTGCTGTCACCTCCTCAGACAGGTCTTCCCTGACTGTTTTCTCTACGTAGATCCCACCGCTGCTCTGTCTGATCCCCCTTGTTTCCTTCATGTTGCTTATTATTTTCTAAAAGTATTTTATTTCTTGGTTTTCTTATTTCTTTTACCTCCATATTAGAATGCAAGCCATAAGTGCAGGGACATTGTCTAATTCACCGGCTAGTTCATGAAACACTGTTTGTCATTGTGAGTTCTCAATCTCAAATGAATGAATGAATAATTGAATTGAATTGAATTGCATGTATGAATAAAATGAATACTGACCAAATCTGAGGTGTGCTACAGCTGAGAGTCTTCAACCGCACAGTACTTCTGACACCTGTGCTAGAGGCTCAGGTGAGTGTGCACCTCCACACGCCTTTCCCTTGCATTGTTTCCCCCAACAAAGCAGCTCGTGCTGGCTACAATGGGACTTATCCTTGATACAGTCACTTCTCCGTAAAAACAAATGTGCACCTGCAAAGTGCTGGATTTGAGCATCAAATATAATGAATAAAAACTCTGGGGGCAGCCTGTCTTGGAGTTGAATCCCAGTTCTGCCATTTAATGGCTGTCTAAGCTCAGGAAAGCTTCTTGACCTCTCTAAGCTTCCATTTTTTCATCAGGAAAAGGCGGCCAATTATAGTACTTGCCCCACAACGTGATAGGGAAGAAAAGACGAGATGATTTCTTCAACGTGTTCAGCAGAGACTGATGAGGTTGAGGGACAAACCAGTCATGCAGTGTGTGCCAAAGCACCCTTGGATTAGATCTAGAATGTGGGCCCAGTCAATGCAGGGCTACACATACTCATAACTGGCCAAATGCAAACCAGAGCCCTCGCTCTGGAGCAGACAGCATGAACAAGTGAAAAAACTTTAAAAGTCTGGTCACTGGCATCAACTCTGGTCTGTTGAAAATTTAGCACTGCACTTGTGCAGCCCACAGAGCTCTTTGCTAGAAAGGAGATTTATTTCATGATCTAAATGTTGATCACTTTAATATGTCTCCTAAGAAGCTAAAAGGAAAACTGAAGTGAGAAAAGGTGAGATAGACAAGGGAGAAACATGTTGTCCAATGTTTTCAGTTCATTTATTCCATGCTGGCCCTGGGGTGTGAATGAGTACACGTGACTTTTTCTCCATTCCTACTCTGAGTGAAACATCTGACCCACATTTGGAGTTAGAAAAAAGCAGGCAATTTCATTAATAGAAACTGAGTTTTCCTGACACCCAATACATAGATGATGAATAAATATTAAAACAGAATTATATAAAGGGTGCCTAATTATGAGCCTGGCTGGGTAACCCATTGGTCTCACAGCTGGGCTCCGCATCAGGCTCAGGAAAGCTCTGAATGACTGGGAGCTGCTATTGTCATTTTGGTAGTAGTGGTGGTCGTGGCTGTCTGATTGGTAGACCACTGCCCCCAAGGAATCACTCTCTATATTTAAAAAGGAGTAAGTCTTATGTCCACAGATCTAATTTCTTCAGCCCATGTGGCCCAATGGGGAGGAATGCAGCGGAGGCATGAAACCAGATGGCTACTTCTCAGGAAGCAACGCTCATCACATTTTCAAAATGGAAAAACTTAGGTGTTCTGAATCAGACCTTTGGATCATATCCAAAGTGGAACTTTCTTCCCCCAGTGCTACAGTTGCTGCACTTGTACAGCAGCATCAGGGCAGCCATGGTATTTGGTGCAATTGCCATGGAAAACTTGATTTCAAATGCCGAAAATCCCTGATTAATCATAAGGTCAAAGGAATTAGAGATTCTGATTAATTAATTTTCTGGTCAGCTGAGGGCTAATCAGAAAATCTTTGGCTTTTTAGCCCCTCTGGCTGGTTATCTTTCAGGAGGTATGGTGGTTCACTCTTGTTCTGAATCCAGGTTCTATCACTGAGGAGTTATGCAGCCTCGGGTGAGTAACTCCATGTCTTAGTTATCTATTGCCACATAACAAGTTACTTCAAACTAAGTGGCTTAAAACAACACACAATTATTATCTCACAGTTTCCATGAGTCAGAAGTCTAGGTGTGGTTTTGCTGGGTCTTCTTCTCAAGATCCCACAACACTGCAATTGAAGTGTTAGCAATCTCTTTTCTGAGCCCTGGGTCCCCTTCCAAAGCCACATGTTTGCTGGCAGAATTCAGTTCCTGCAGATTAAGACTGAGGTTCCCATTGTCTTGTCAGTTGTCAGCTGGGCCACTCTAGGTTGGTAGAGGACATCCACTGTTCCTTGCGAATGGCCCCTTCTCATAATGCGTTAACTTACTTAACACTAACTTGTTTAGGGTTCACCATGATCTTCTGAAGTAAATGCAATTATTATTCCTGTTTAGCAGGTGGGGAAACAGGTTTAACGAAGTGCTGTGATTGATATGAGGAAATCCATCTATCAAATGGCAAAGCCCAAATCAAAGTCAAATAGGTCTGGCTTCAAAGCACACGCACATAATCACTACAAGATGCTGCCTCATGTTTGTCATGTCTTATTAAAACTTAGCTGCATTTTATTTTGTCTTTTTTATTTCAGAGTATATCATTCACACTGGGTATAGAAGTTCTTGGGGAAAAAAGTCATTTCTTAGGCATGTGTGTACCAGGTCCATAGCACAATCCCTGGCACATAATGGGTAATTAATAAATATTTGCTAAGTGGATGGATGAACTGGGTGGGTGGTGAATGTTTGGACGGATGGATGGATAGGGTGGGTGCCTGTGTAGGAAAAGGTTGGTGGATAGTGAATGGATGGGACTGGGGCTAGGATGGGTGGTTAGTGGAAAGATGGATGACACAGGGTGATAGATTGGGTGGGTGCATAGTGAGGGAATGGATAGATGTATGTGCAATGGATGCATGGGTGGCTGTGAGACTGGGTGGTGGGTAGTGAATGGGAAGGTGGCAGATGGAACAGATAGAGGAGTCAATGGAACAAAGTTTTCATAGTTGATGGGTGGGTGGCTAGGTGGGCATATGGGCTTGAAAGGGAATCGGGTAGATGGAGGAATGGATGGATGGAGGATGGTCTGTGTAGTAGGTGAAAAATGAGGAAAGTGGTGGGGGGAAGGATGAATGAGCAGCTAGATTGGTGATGGATAGGGTTTGTCGCGAGGTAGGTGACAGTGGAAACAGATAATAGCTTCTCTCACATTTGAATAGCTTCCTAGAATCATCTCTACTTTTCTTCTGCAATCATCGTGTATTGTACATATCACTTATCTACAAGAGTCAGGCTGACCCAAATTCACCATTGAATTGATACACATAAATCTATATTTATATTTAATAATTCACAAATCCCAGGATATTATAGGGTTCGGCAAATACTTGTTTCTCCAGAATTGAGTGAAATGAATGCTGCTTAATTGGTGGATGGCATCAGAAGGGGGACCACCAGCAGGGTGATCCTCAGAGAAATCCCCTTCCCAGTACAGCCAGGAGCCCTGGAAGACTGAGAGATGCCTCAGCTTCTACCTACCTGGAAAGAAGAATTTTGTTTTTCCAAGAGCTAATGGAATTCCACTGACAGAAGAACTGTGCATAGCCTGCCCAATACCAGGAGTGGGTGGCTGAGTGCTGTGGCATCAGCTAGAGCATTCGGTGCCACTCCATTCTAGAGTCAGTCTTACCCCTGACCTCACCTAGGAAGTGTATAGTAACGAATTTATTAAGCATTAACAAAGTACAGTGCTAAAGGCATTCATGGATATCCCATTTAATTCTCATAAGTGACTCTAGGATCTGGTGCTGAAATGATCTCTGCTGGCTCGGGAATAAGGTCAGGTTCCTCTGTTCAAGGTCACACAGCTGCTAAGAAGATAAGTTGGCCTCTACAACTTAGATCTGATTTCAAAACTCTTTCTCTGCACTTTTGTGCTAAAGTGCTCCTGTCAAAGTCAATTTTTTTTTTGACTAGCAAAAAAACTGGAGTGCACAGGATGGAGCTGGGACTCCTGTGAATGATACCCTAGAACATATGGTTTTGCTAAAGATGTTGGGAGCCAACAGGAGGAAAAAATGACGGCAACAGACAGAAGAAAATATTCCCCGAATCTCTGAGCCATGACAATTTTGGAAACACTTCCTGTGTGGTTGATGGATTAAGAAGGGCAAAAATTCTGAAATAATTGGGTTCTTCAAGGGAGCCCTCTTGACTAACTTCACTGAGCTTCACTTCCCAAAGAATGTTCCTGGTGACCAAGCAGAACAAGGGAAATCCAGGAGGCTAAGAAAGAGTTGGGAAGAAGATGCCCAAAGGGCCATAGATGGAGCCCCTGGGCAAAGGTCTTAGCACAGTTATTTGTTAATATGTGAGTCCCACATACCCTCCTTCTCCCTTAATTGCACGGGATATGATATGGTTTGCATCTGTGTCCCTGCCCAAATCTCATATCAAATTGTAATCCCCAGTGTTGGAGGTGGGACCTAGGGAGAGGTGACTGTATCATGAGGGCAGAGTTCTCATGAATGAGTTAGCACCATCTGCTCAATGCTGTTCTCGTGATCATGAGTGAGGGAGTTCTCACGAGATCTGGTTGCTTAAAAGTGTGTGGCACCTCCCCGCTCTCCCTCTCGCCTGCTTCCCCTTCACCTTCTGCTATGATTATTTCCTGGAGCCACCACAGAAGCAGATGCCACCATGATTCCTGTACAGTCTATGGAACCGTGAGCCAATTAAATGATAATAATTTTTAAATAAATTACCCAGTATCAGGTATTTCTTTAGAGCAATGCAAGAATGGACTAATACAAGATAATTCCCATTTGCCCTTCCACATCCACTCTCCATCCTTCTCTACCACATGCTGTGCCCCAGGGAGCTGGTCTTCAGCGGTTCTCTCATTGACTGCCTTATTCTCTACTTCTAGTTGAGTTCAGCCAATGGAAAGCACCAGGAGGAGACAGAAGGGAGGGAAAGGAGTGTGGGGGAGCTGTTGACATCCCCTCTTGAAGGCCACAGCTCCTCTCAGGCAACCCAATCCAGTAACTTCACCTCCCTGCACCCATTATCATCTGGGGGCAGGTGTTAGTTTTTACTGCATTACAACCTCAAAATCTCAGTGGCTACAGAAGCAAGCATTCATTTCTTTGCTCAAGGATTCATAGGAGGTCTTTGGTGCTATTGGGTTCAGCTGATCTTGGTCAGGCTGCCAGCTGGGCTCAGATCTGTTCCTCAATCCAAGGCCATCAGATACCAGGAGCATGTTCTTCTCATGGCAAATGATAGAAGTACAAGAGGGCGAGCCAAGCCATGCAAGCATATTTCTAACCTCTGCTCCAATCACTTCCTACTTTATATTCTATTGACCCAGGCAAGTCATATAGTCAAGCTCACAACAAATGGGATGGGGAGGTTCATTCTTTCTATTCTACTGGGAGGCATTGCAATGGCTCAGAAAGAAAGTGCTAGAACAATCCTCTTATTGGCTTCACAGCGGCAATGGCTCCCCACTGGTGTATTCCTGGCATTCAGCATGCATCTTGTTTTTCCAGAGCTCCATCCACATATTTGTAAATAGACCATGCAAGTATAATTTTAATGGTTGTTTTATTATTTAAATATGTCTTGCTTTCATTAATTTTTGTATTAAACTCTCCTCAAATTACCCAATTTAAGGGTGTTAAAAACATTAATTTATCATGCAATTGAGCCTACGTTAACAGAAAGCTTCCTCTGTGCCCTGTTTGGGATAGATGAGAATCAGATTGACAAAAATGATGCCCTCTTCTTGCTGAATTCGCATCATGTTACATGCAGTGTGCTAATATAACTTTATGTGCATCATGTAATCTAATTTAATTATAACCACCACCCTGGACAGACATTCCTATTACTATTCCAATATAAGGAAACTGAAGCTCAAAATGGTGGAATGACTTACCCAAGGTTTACTCAGCTAGTATGTAAAAGAGGCAGGATTTGCCCCCAGGTCCACCCAACTCTGCAGTCCTTTCCTCTTAACAAGTGCATTTGACAGCCTCACATGAAGTAAAATAAGCGCCTTGCAAACATAGCTTCATTTCACCTTCGTCTGTGCAACAGGTTCAGTTATCTGCTCATCTTGCAGATTAGAAAAATCGTCTTGAAGAATTGAGCCCAACTCCCTAGAGTAGAAAACTGTACAGCTGAAATATAAATCCAGTTTTATCTGACTCCAAAACTTATTCCCTTTCCACCACACCTCACTGTCAATCAAATCTGCTTTCTCACCAAGACTATCCTGAGCAGGTCCCACTGGGAACTCTGGCCGGCTGTGACCACGGCCCACTGGACAGAGGTCAGCCTCCTCTACCCTCTGCTTTATCTCCCTCTAAATTGTCTGGCCTCTCTCCAGGCTCTGTTAGCTCTCCACTCCCATGTCAACTGCTTTTGGGGGCTCCCTGCTACCCATATTTTACAGCCCTCTCAATGAAAAGCAAATTCATATTGATTTCAGAACAACTCGAGCTGTCAATTACTGGTCATGATCAGCTTGGTCATCCCGAGATGAGAATCTATTGACTGGACCAGAGGCCTAAATCTAATTATTGTCCCAGGAAACCCATTGGCAAGGCCGTCCAATGCCTATGTGGAAAGAAACTATTAAAATGGCCAAGAGCTACCTGCAAAAGTACATACCACAAAATTTTAAACCTTCATCTTTGTCTGACAGATCAAAGTTCTGCAGCTTCCTTCGACCATTGAATTAAGTGAGAGAACTGGCCTTGAACCATTTTTGTTATTAATAACAGTAATAGTGACCTGACGACAACACAGCAATAGCTAATATTCACTGACCACTTTGCATGCATTATCTCCTTCTAAAGCCTCACGATAGCCCTGTCACTTACTAGCTGTAGGGTCCTGTGCAAGTAAATCCTTAGCTTTCCTGTGCCTCTGTTTTCTCATCTGTGAAATGAGAGGTAATTGTAAAACTACTTCATCACAAAAAGGTAAAAGTTAAATATAAATTGCTAAGATCAGGAGCTAGATGTATTCTTGTCCCCATTACTCATGAAGAATCAGAAACTCAGAGATGTTAAGGGGCTTGCCCAAGGTTACACAGCTGGCACAGGGTTTTTGTCTGGATTGTGGCGGATTAATTTTTAAATGTTGAGCTGGGTGCGGTGGCTTATCCTGTAACCCCAGCACTTTGAGAAGCCAAGGCAGGAAGATTGCTTGAGGCCAGGAATGCAAGACCAGCCTGGGCAACATAGCAAGACCCCCATCTCTACAAAAACTTTAAAATATTAGCCAGGGGTGGTGATGAGTGCCTATAGTCCCAGCTACTCGGAAGGCTGAGGTGGGAGGATCACTTCAGCCCAGGAGTTCCAGGCTGCAGTGAGCTATGATCACACCACTGAACTCCAGCCTAGGTGACAGAGTAAGACCCTGTCCCTTTAAAAAAAAAAAAAAAAAAAAAAGTGTTGCTGAAGTGGCAGCATTTTAAAATGGAACTGATTTCCTGCTTCTCTTGAGCATTTAAAAGCCCTCCAGCACTGAGCTCACATTTCCTTCTACCACACTCACTGCTAACCAAATCTAGTCTCTTAGCTCAGCTGAGCCCAACAATGCCAAAGCCCACCAAGAAACTCTTGAACAAAGAAACAGATTCCAAGATTTTAAGGATATCTGTAACGCCCTGGATCAAATGCCAGAGTGCCTGGGTCAGATCATGCTGACCAGCTGCACCCGTTACATGGGGCTTGTGCTCCCTGGTTTACTGCAGTCCCCACCACTCCCTACTGCCCTGCATCTGACCCACTTCTCTCATTCATGACGTCTGCCTGGTCCCTACAGGCATCTGAGGTTGTAGAATAGGTTAGGCCATTCAACATCAAATCATCTCATCAAATCAAACTGAAGGATACACTATGATCATCCCCAGCAGATACAGAAATAGAGTCAGGGAGATGTGACTTGCTTAAGGTCACACAGCACGTGACAGAACTGGAATCTGAATATCAGCCTACCTACCTCCAGAGCCAATCTTCTCTGCCCTTCACTGAGGTTCCTTCCCTATCACAGGCGAAAAAGCCTGCAAGCAGAGGCAGGAAACAAAAAATCCCTGTCCATCTCTCACACTGGGGAAGGAAGGTTAAAACAGCGCTCACGTCTACTTGCAGGTCTCATAGACTCTCCTGCAACTGCTTTTCCGAGGACAGTGTTATTTCTTAGGGTTAATGGCTCCATCGGTGCAAAACCCTTATCAGGGATTGCACAGAGCTTACACTTGTTGCTGTTTTGTGACCAGCACAAAACACATTCCGTTTGTTTATCCTTTTTTATTCTTCAGACCTCCAAGGAAAGCAGGAGGCAGGGAGGGCTGTGGCTGACAGCGACCCCCTTCTCAGCACCCACCCCCACGGGGACGGCGCCAAAGCCCCAGTGTCCTGCCAGCCACTGTGAAAAGACAGCGTTCCCCCACCCCAGTAAAGCTGCTCCTCAGTTGCGGGGAGGCCCAGGGAGAGAGATTTTATTTTTTCTCCCTCTTATGGGACTGACAGCTTGGACAGTAGCTTCCCAGAAACAAACTTTATTCTCAGGGAGACGGACGTGCCTGAACCTTGAATGTTTCCATGAATATTTATGGCTTTTCTCTCTGCTCTGGTCTCAGTTTTGGCCACGATACAAGATTCCCATTCACCGTCTGTAGATGCCACATTATTGCTGCGCGGGCTCAGCTTGTCTGTAGCTGGGACAAACAAACCACTAAGTGGCGCTGTTGTCTCCAGTTAGAAACGATGGTGCTATTGCTATGTGTATTAACCATTGTGATTTGTGAAGTCAGATAGTGCTTCATATACATTCAATCATTTCGTTCTAACGACAACCCCAAGACGGAGGCAGAGAGTTGCTGGGAGGGGAAGTTGATTATCCAAGGTCACAAGCTAGGAAGTAATGGAGACAAGATTCGAATCCATAAACTAGTGTCAGAAGTTGTCACTGCAAAAGTGCAAAGATACCAACTATCTCTGTCTGCCCAGGGATAATTTTGTTTTTGTTTTTGTTTGTTTGTTTGTTTTCTGAAGTTATATCCTTCCTACTCTTTGGGATTTAAATGGTATTTCTTTTATTACATGATGGAGACAGTGGATGTGTTTGTTGTGGTTGTTTCTAGCCCTTAATAATATTTTTGTGTGTGTGTTTTTTGAGACGGAGTTTCACTCTTGTTGCCCTGGCTAGAGTGCAATGGCACGATCGCGGTTCACCACAACTCCGCCTCCTGGGTTTAAGTGATTCTCCTGCCTCAGCCTCCCAAGTAGCTGGGATTACAGGCATGCGCCACCATGCCTGGCTGATTTTTTTGTATTTTTAGTAGAAACAGGGTTTCTCCATGTTGGTCAGGCTGGTCTCAAACTCCCGACCTCAGGTGGTCCACCTGCCTCAGCCTCCCAAAGTGCTGGGATTACAGGCATGAGCCACCGCGCCCAGCCAATAATTTTTAAAAAGAGCCAGACATGGTGGCTCACACCTATAAACCCAGCACTTTGGGAGGCCAAAGTGGGAGGGTCACTTGAGCTCAGGAGTTTAAGACCAGCCTGAGCAACACAGCAAGACCTTGTCTACTAAAAATAAAAAAATAATAATAACCTGGCATAGTGGCAGGTGCCTGTAGTCCCAGTTCTTCGGGAAGCTGAGGAAGGAGAATCACTTCAGCCCAGAAGGTTGAGGTGGCAGTGAGCTGTGACAGTGCCACTGTACTCCAGCCTGGGTAACAGAGTGAGACCTGTCTCAAGTAATAATAATAATAATAATAATAATAATAATAACAGCAACATTTTAAAATTGCCATCCTCTGTCTTTCCTCCCACCCTCTAAGCCCTCAAAATCCAAGATCTAGAGCATTTCTCCTGATGATCAAGATATAGTGCTGAGCTTAGAGGAAATTCACTCTAATCCAACAAGAATTAGGTTGGTAACTTTCTATTCTTAGCAATGTTTTTGCCCTACTCCAAAAAAAAAAAAATCCAAACATATATTGAACACTTAACTATGCATTGTTTATTCCAATAACAAATGCTTATTGAACATCTACTTTGTGCAAAGCCTGGTGCTAGGTGCTAGAAATACAAGGTCAAGCAAAAGAGGCAGAGCTACTCCCTCAATGAGTTTACACTCTACTGGCGGAGATGAGAATGGATCAAATACACACACACACACACACACACACACACGTGAACTTGTGAGTATGAAGGGGAGGTGGAGGGCATGCTGTGAGGTGGCTGTTATGTGGACTGGGAGGTCAGGGAAGCTTTCCCCAAGAAAGTCACTTGTGAGCTGAGATCTGAAGGATAAATAGGCATCAGTTAGTAGGACAGAGGCAGGAAGAATCTTCTAGGCATTAGGAAGAGCATGAGCAAAGTTCCCACGGCTGAAGGGAGATGAACACGTCTGAGGCCAGAGCAAAAGCCAGTGGGGCTGGAGCAGAGCAAGCAGAGGGGACACAGCATAAGACGAAGTTCAAGCAGCAGACAGGAGCTAGGCCTTGTCCTGTGGGACTCATTCAGGGACTTGCTGTTTATCTCGGGAACGCTGGGGAACCACTGAAAGGTTTTCAGCCCCAGGCACTTGAGGAGGCCCATTGATCAAATGTGCTTGCATTTTTAAAGATTCCCTTTACATTTAAGGTTAATATTTAAAGTATAAAAATTAAAAAAAAGAAGCTATACCCTTAAAAAAAAAAAAAAAAGATTCCCTTGCTGCAGTGAGAGAGAGGAAGTTAGAGGGGCTACAGTCAGTGAGAGGAGACGGATTAGGAGTCCACTGGATGGTACCGATCTGACCGTCAGTCACATGGACAAAGGCCAATATCTGAACTGAAAGCCAGGGTGTTCAGGGTCCTGCCAAGCAGAATGGGAAAAAAATCAGTTCTCAAGTGTAGTGCTCTGGTGAGCTGGTGAACAAGTGCGATGCCTTTTGCAAGGGCCTCACCCACCTGCACCATTTCAAGTAGGGAAGGCAACTTGTCGTCCCAGTTTGTCTGGGACCTTTACCACTGAAAGTCCCATGCCAGGGAAAACGCCATCCTGGGAAAACTGGAGGGTTGGTCACCCTAATTTCAGTACCAGGTCTGCTGTATCAATCAGGGTATATCTGCACCTTGCTCCATTTAGCATTTCATTAGAATGCGCCAGGTGACCCTCGGGGCCTGAACTTGAGAATTTTTGCCTTGATTGTGTCCTGCAGTATGCATTAAAATATATTCTCCTTGTAGTGACTGGGACAAGTGGTCTCAGGAGAAAGACGCCTTGTTGCCAAAATGCTAGTCAATAACCCGGGAAATGGATTCTTGAAATAGTAAAAAATTTTGAATAATATTTATATAATTATTATAAAGGAATCCTACATGTTACTCTATTAGGTTGGTGCAAAAGTATTTGCAGGTTTTTGCCAGTACAATATTTTTGTACCAGAGAAGTTAGGTCTCTTGTCTATGTCCGTAGCTAATAAGCTTGAGTAGTTCTGAGACTTGGAGTTGCGCCAAGAGATGGAACACAATGTCCTGCCCCTACCCACTGAGATCCTCATCCCAGGGCTGGGAGGCATTTCCGAACTCCAGGGGGCCCCCACTTCCCTGCCTCTAAAGTGGGAAGAGAGGCACCATCTGGTGCAAAAAAGTATTTGGACCAAATTAATATTACAATGAAAATGTACTTGGCAAGTAGTGCTTGAGCTGCAATGCCAGACTGCCGGGGTTTAAATTATGGCTCTGGCATTTACAACCTCCAAGACCTTGCACTTGTCTTGGCCTGTCTGTGTCTCAGTTTCCTCGTGTGTAAAATAGAAAGAATAATAACATCTACTTCTTAAAGTTATGATGAGAGAAGGCATGGGCATCCTGCCTGGCATGCACCAGATGTTCCATAAATGTTACCTCTAGGTGTAGATTAAGGGACCTTATCTAGGGAACTGTATGAAATTGATTACACTAGAGCCTCCCTGTTCAGTAGCCCCTACTGTATGCAGTTATTGACCACTTCAAAGTCTCAACTGAGATGTGCTATATACTGTAAAACACTCTGTAAAGATTTCTTAAGAAAAAGAGAATATAAAATACCTCCTTGCTCATATGTGTATATATTGATTCCATATGAAAATAGTAACATTTTGAGTATACCAGGTAAAATAAAATTAAAATTATTAAAATTAGTGTTGTCTGTTTTTTAATATGGTTATTAAAAATTTTAGAATTATATATTGGCTTTCCATTTGTGGGTTATGTTAATTGTCTATGGAACAGTGCTAGATTAGAGGTCTGGAGGCCAAAAGATGAATAATCAATGAATTAGGGAGAAGGGCTACCACCCTCGAAACACTCCTCTGGAACCACACAAGTCTTCAGTACCCACAGCTCATTGATGAAAAGTTATGCATGGCAATTGCACCCATCCATCCTGAATGAAAAGATCCCTTTCATCAGACATTAAATCACTCCATGTTCAAGTCTGGATTTCCTTCCAGAATATTAGAAAGCAAAGAGAAATCAGAAAAAGACTGATACTTGGAGAACAGAATTTTCTCTCCTGGCTGTTGGAAACAGCACCGTTCTTTAACCATAAACAAATGCGCCCTTTCATGTGGGTAACCCCATTTATCCTCTGAACCCTGGGACAGTGAAGTCTCTCTTCCCACTTTAGAGGCAGGGAAGTGGGGACTCGCTGGAGTTCGGAAATGCCTCCCAGCCCTGGAATGAGGATCTCAGTGGGTAGGGGAAGGACATTGTGTTCCATCTCTTGGTGCAACTCCAAGTCTCAGAACTTCTCAAGCTTATTAGCTATGCACATAGACAAGAGACCTAACTTCTCTGGGCCTCAGCCTCCTCATCTGTAAAATGGAATAAATATAGTAACTAAGGGTGTCATGGTAAGGAATGAATTAGGTAATGTGTGTGATTTGCTTATCACATTATCTGACAAATACTAGGCACTCTTTTGTGTCTGGTTTCTTTCCCTCCATGTGAGATTAGTCCGCATTCTTTCATGCAGTTATCATTTGCTCATTCTCAAAGTGGTGTAATATTTCACCATGTAAATATACGGTAGTCCTCCCTTTTCCATGAGAGAATACATCCCAAGGCCCCCAAGGGATCCCTGAAACCAATATAGCACCAAACTCTATGTATATTATTTTTTCTATACATATAAAATGAAAATAACATTAATTTAGAAATTAGGCACAGTAGGAGGTTAGCAGCAAGAACCAATAATAAAACAGAACAAGTATAATAGTATACTGTCATAAAAGTTATGTGAATGTGGTTTCTCTTTTTCTCAAAATATCTTATTGTGATATACTCACTTATTTTCAGACCAAGGTTGACCATAGGTAAGTGAAATCTCAGAAAGCAAAACTGAGAGAGAACGACTGTACCACACTTTATTCTATTGCTGATGGGCACTTGAATAGTTTCAGGCCTTCAGCTGTTATGAATAGTGATGCTATGAACATTCCAAATCATGTGTATTTATGGACACAAGTACATATCGGTGTTGGGACAATAGAGAGGGGTCACTATAAAGTCTAAGGGTGTGGATGTATTCAGTTTCAGGAGATTTTAGTATATAATTTTTCAGAGTTTTGTATCTACTTACCCAAACATCAGCAATGAATGGATTTTCGGCTCCCCCATGTCCTCAGCGACACTAGGTATTGAGAATTTTCTTTTTAGTCTTTCCAGTGAAAATGTGTTAGTATCCGGTTGGGTTTTCAGTTGTATTTTACTGCAAACTAATGAAGCTATGTACATTTTCATTTCTTTCTTTTCTTTTTTTTTTTTTTTTTTTTAGCAGTGTGGATACCCTCTTTTGCAAAGTGCCTATTCACGTCTTTTGCCCATTTTCTCTTTTTTTTTTTTTCTTTTTTTTTTTTTCAGTTTTAATCATTTTCTTTTCTTTTTATTCTTAGATTATTTTTTCCTGGTCTATAAAGCCCTTACCCTCCCCCCCCCCCCCCCTCCCCGGCCCCAGGGCCAGCTGCTGTCCTTTCTGGTGGTCCGACAAATTTCCATTATTAGTCTCTGCATTTTATTTAAAAATCCTAAAACCCACTTGGAACCAAGAGGCCTCTGTCATTTAATGGCTCTTTGAGTCCTTCCTAGGAGCTTTAAGAGAGATAAAGGTGAAGGGTTAGATGTCTTCCCCTCTCCAAAGCTATATGGGGGTGAGCAATGTGCATTTTTCATTCTTCTCTAAGGTACAAAAAGGGAACCACAGTGGATTTCCACCCTGATCCATTTTAACCTGCCTGCCTTCCTGACCTTCCTGATTTTTTTTTTTTTTTAATTTATTTATTATTATTATACTGTAAGTTGTAGGGTACATGTGCATAACGTGCAGGTTTGTTACATATGTATACTTGTGCCTTGTTGGTGTGCTGCACCCATCAACTCGTCATTTACATCAGGTATAACTCCCAATGCAATCCCTCCCCCCGCCCCCCTCCCCATGATAGGCCCCGGTGTGTGATGTTCCCCTTCCCGAGTCCAAGTGATCTCATTGTTCAGTTCCCACCTATGAGTGAGAACATGCGGTGTTTGGTTTTCTGTTCTTGTGATAGTTTGCTAAGAATGATGGATTCCAGCTGCATCCATGTCCCTACAAAGGACACAAACTCATCCTTTTTTATGGCTGCATAGTATTCCATGGTGTATATATGCCACATTTTCTTAATCCAATCTGTCACTGATGGACATTTGGGTTGATTCCAAGTCTTTGCTATTGTGAATAGTGCTGCAATAAACATACGTGTGCATGTGTCTTTATAGCAGCATAATTTATAATCCTTTGGGTATATACCCAGTAATGGGATGGCTGGGTCATATGGTACATCTAGTTCTAGATCCTTGAGGAATCGCCATACTGTTTTCCATAATGGTTGAACTAGTTTACAATCCCACCAACAGTGTAAAAGTGTTCCTATTTCTCCACATCCTCTCCAGCACCTGTTGTTTCCTGACTTTTGAATGATCGCCATTCTAACTGGTGTGAGATGGTATCTCATTGTGGTTTTGATTTGCATTTCTCTGATGGCTTTTTTTTTTCTAGATACAAGATATTTGTTGGCTATGTGTATTATGGGAAGCATTTTCCACTCTGTGGCTTCTCTTTTCACATTCCTAATGGTGTCTATTGATGAAGAGTCTTTGTTTTAAAGGAGTTTATTATTTTTCCTCCATGGTTAGCACCTTTGATCCAGTTATATAATCTTTGCCTACCCCTAAAGTCATGAAAAATTCTCCTTTATTTTATTCTGAAAGTTTATTGTTCTATCTTGCATAGTTAGATCCACAGTAAATCTTGAACTGATTTTTGGACGTAACTGTGAGGCCGAGAATCATTTCTTGAAAAGCATGGCCAAATTTGTTTTTGTTTTTATTTTAATTTCCATGAGTACTATATTTCAATATATATTAAAATACAAAATATATGTGAAATATATGTATTCAGTATATAGAAACAATATATTTTAATATTTCAGTTGCAATTATGTTTTTTAATAATTTTACTTTAATTTCTGGGATACATGTGCAGAACATGCAGGTTTGTTACATAGGTATACATGTGCCATGGTGGTTTGCTGCACCTACTGACCTGTCCTCTAAGTTCCCTCCCCTCACCCACCACACCCCAACAGGCCCCAATGTGTGATGTTCCCTCCCTGTGTCCATGTTTTCTCAATGTTCAGCTCCCACTTATGAGTAAGAACATGCTGTATTTGGTTTTCTGTTCCTGTGTTAGTTTGCTGAGTATGATGGCTTCCAGCTTCATCTATGTCCCTGCAAAGGACATGATCTCATTCTTTTCATGGCTGCATGGTAATCCACGGTGTACATGTGCCACATTTTCTATATCCAGTCTATCATTGATGGGCATTTGTGTTGGTTCCATGTCTTTGCTATTGTAAATAGTGCTGCAATAAACGTACATGTGCATGTGTCTTTATAGCAGAATGATTTATATTCTTTGGGGTATATGCCCAGTAATGGGATTGCTGGGTCAAATGGTATTTCTTGTTCTAGATCCTTGAGGAATTGCTACACTGTCTTCCACAATGGTTGAACTAATTTACATTCCCACCAACAGCATAAAAGCATTCCTATTTCTCCACAGTCTCGCTAACATCTATTGTTTCTTGACTTTTTAATAATCAGCATTCTGATTGGCATGAGATAGTATCTCCTTGTGGTTTTGATTTGCATTTTTCTAATTATCGGTGGTGTTGAGCCCAGCTCACCACAACCTCCACCTCCTGTGTTCAAGCGATTCTCCTGCCTCAGTCTCCCGAGTAGCTGGGACTAGAGGCACACACCACCATACCCAGCTAATTTTTGTATTTTTAGTAGAGACAGGGTTGACTATTTTGGCCAGGCTGGTCTTGAACTCCTGACCTCGTGATTCGCCCGCCTCGGCATCCCAAAGTGCTGGGATCACAGGCATGAGCCACCACGCCCAGCCCGAGCTTTTTTTCATGTTTGTTGGCCACATAAATGTCTTATTTGAGAAGTGGCTGTTCATATCCCTTGCTCTCTTTTTGATAGGGTCTTTTCCTTTTTTATTGTAAATTTGTTTAAGTTTCTTGTAAATTCTGGATATTAGACCTTTGTCAGATGGGTAGATTGGGAAAATTTTCTCCCATTCTGTAGATTGCCTGTTCACTCTAATGATCATTTCTTTTGCTGTGCAGAAGCTCTTTAGTTTAATTAGATTCCATTTGTCCATTTTGGCTTTTGTTGCAATTGCTTTTGGCATTTTCATCATGAAATCTTTGCCCATGCCTATGTCTTGAATGGTATTACCTAGGTTTTCTTCTAGGGTTGTTATGGTTTTGGGTTTTACATTTAAGTCTTTAATCCATCTTGAGTTAACTTTTATACAAGGTATAGGGATGGGGTCCAGTTTCAATTTTCTGCATGTGGCTAGCCAGTCTTCCCAGCACCATTTATTGAATAGAAGATCCTTTCCTCATTGCTTGTTTTTGTCAGGTTTGTCAAAGATCAGATGGTTGTAGATGCGTGGTGTTATTTCTGAGGTCCCTGTTCTGTTCCATTGGTCTATATATCTGTTTTGGTACCAGTACCATGCTGTTTTGGTTACTGTAGCCTTGTAGTATAGTCTGAAGTCAGGTAGCATGATGCCTCCAGCTTTGTTCTTTTTACTTAGGATTGTCTTGGCTATATGGGGTCTTCTTTGATTCCATATGAAATTTAAAGTAGTTTTTTCTAATTCTATGAAGAATGTCAATGGTATTTTAATGCAAATAGCATTGAATCTATAAATTTCTTTGGGCAGTATGGCCATTATCATGATATTGATTCTCCTATCCATGAGGATGGAATGTTTTTCCATTTGTTTGTGTCGTCTCTTATTTCCTTCAGCAGTGCTTTGTAGTACTCCTGGAAGAGATCCTTTACATCCCTTGTTAGCTGTATTCCTAGGTATTTTATTCTCTTTGTAGTAATTGTGAATGGGAGTTCATTCATGATTTGACTCTCTGCTTGTCTATTGTTGGTGTAAAGGAATGCTTGTGATTCTTGCACATTGGTTTTGTATCCTGACTTTGCTGAAGTTGCTTATCAGCTTAAGGAGTTTTGGGGCTGAGATGATGGGGTTTTCTAAAATAGAATCATGTCATCTGCAAACAAAGACAATTTGACTTCCTCTCTTCCTATTTGTATACCCTTTATTTCCTTCTCTTGCCTGATCGCCCTGGACAGGACTCCCAATACTATGTTGAATAGGAGTGGTGAGGGAGGGTATTCTTTTCTCATACCGGTTTTCAAAGGGAATGCTTCCAGCTTTTGTCCATTCAACATGATATTGGCCGTGGGTTTGTCATGAATAGCTCTTATTATTTTGAGATATGTTCCATCAGTACCTAGTTTATTGAGAATTTTTAACGTGAAGCAATGTTGAATTTTACTGAAGGCCTTTTCAGAACCTATTGAGATAATCTTGTGGGTTTTGTCTTTGGTTCTGTTTATGTTATGGATTAAGTTTATTGATTTGCATATGTTGAACCAGCCTTGCATCCTAGGGATGAAGCTGACATGATCATGGAGAATACGTATTTTGATGTGCTGCTGGTTTCAGTTTGCCAGTATTTTATCGAGGATTTTTGCATCGAGGTTCATCAGGAATATTGGCCTGAAGTTTTCTCTCTTTGTTGTGTCTGTGCCAGGTTTTAGTATCAGAATGATGCTGGCTTCACAAAATGCGTTAGGGAGGAGTCCCTCCTTTTCAGTTGTTTGGAATAGTTTCAGAAGGAATGGTACCAGCTCCTCTTTGTACCTCTGGTAGAATTTGGCTGTGAATCCATCTGAAGTTGAATCCCTGAATAGATCAATAACAAGTTCTGAAATTGAGGCAGGTAGGAATTAATAGGCTACCAAGCAATCATCTTTTTCTGTGCATCCTGACTTTTCCCATTGGTTAATTCTCCCTGTGTTGTGTGGGTACAAGACAGCTGAGTTAGGGATATTCTTTATTGAGGTTCTGTGAGTTATACTGATGTGCTAAGCAGCCGCTTCAGTACATAGGTAAGTTATTGCTCACCATCCTGGAGTAGGAGTAACTTCCAGGGATACTGCTTCAGTTCAACTCTCTACGTACTAACACAAAGGTGCAGGGCCAGATACAATCCCACGATGGGAACATATCCTGTAGTGCTTGCACCAGAACCATGTGGGAAGTGAAGGAGAAATGAATTTTGAAATCAGTGGCACCAGAGGCTCCATTGTTCTCATGCTAAGATATATAAAATCACAAGAAGCAGACTTTAATCTGATCAATGGTGAATCAAAACAGAAGTTCTCTCTATTGGAATATACTTGATAGTGCAGTGTATGTAATTATAAATGTGCCAAACAATGAGAGTTATAACAAAACCTTTCCTATCATACCAAAAGCAGAAATTCATAAAGAAGAAGAGATACATTTCAAATAGAATCAAAGATTAGGCACTTAGATTGTTCAATAACCAAATTAATGAAGAGGAATAAAGTTTATCAACATATTACAGGATTACATAAAGTTCTAACTGATTTAACATAAAATGAACATAACACAAAATTCTTTACGTATTTATATTAATGACAGATTGATTAATGAGTGTCATTACCTCCAGGAGTATTTGAGTTTAACTAGTTATCACGCGTGCTCTCTCTCTCTCTCTCTCTCACACACACACACACACAAACATGACTCAAAATCTGCAGAAATCTCACAATTCACATATGTAAGAATCTTGATATGGGGCTTGCCCAAATTTGACAACAATCCTTAAAATTAACATGACATTACAAATAATTACATGTGACACCAATATTTTTTTCTAAATTCTGATTAATACAGAAGAGATTTCTATCCTCCATGATGGAAGAAAAACTGCAACATATTTTTACTCTTTCTATACCAAATATTATAAAATTAGTGTTATATGTAGGAGTAATCAAACACTATGAAGGCAAAAAATAAATAAATCAGGAATAAAGCATTACAGACAATTATTTTAAATGTTATTTTTTTCCGAATTTTGTGATGTCTGTCACGTTTCTCAGTTTTCTTAAATTGATGGCTTTCACAGTTTCTTCTCTAATTCTAAATAACCATTCACTTTTGAAGTGAAATTTTACAATTTTTTTTTCTTAAAGCAGTCCACAAAACGGTGGCAGTTTTGAACCCTATAAAACATGGATTGACACTTACAGCCAGACATCAGCTCATCCTGCCCCCATCCACCGTGCCTCATCCGAAGATATAATCTCCTTCAGCCCATAGTCTCAGGTGCCCCCAAAGTACTCAATACATATGTGCCCAATGAACAGCCAAGGCTTTTAAAAATTATTATTAACAAAAATGGAGAGGAAGATATTTCTGACATTTTGTTGAGGAAGTTGCGATGAGAATGGCTTTGAACTTATAACCCTGAGAGCGGCTGATTTTGCTAACCTTTGGGATAAACTCTGGCCCATGAGCACTAAAGAACACGGCTACCAGTCGGGGATAATTCAGGACTCTCCACACTCATCTTGTATAAGCCTGCTCTAAAGGGCTCTGAAGAGAGGGACCAGGAGGAAGAAAAAGTTGCAAGTGCACCGCGGAGGTAAGAAGCTATGAAAACCATCCAGAGCTCCATCAGCGGGTGTGGTCTGAGAGCTGAGAGTCCATTGTCTGAAACCCCTGCTGCCCAAGAGCTCCCTCCTGACTGATCTGGATGCTAAAGTTATATATGGCACTTAGCAGCAATTCAATAAGAATGTATTGATTGAACAGATAATGCTACCAGTTGAGATATGATTCTTTCCTTCTTGATATCTTACAGTCTTCAAGAATCCTCTACAGTAGAGATGCTAACTTAGGCTCTAGGAAGCCCTGAAATTGTATGTAAAACGTAGGCATGAATGTGTTTTTCTGGGGGAAGTATCTATAGAGTTCATCATATTGTCTACCATGTTTAAGGCTCCAAAGAGATATCGAGTTCTACTCCATCTGTCCATCTGTCCGTGTCCAGCTAAGGGCACTGCCCCTGCTCCCCAGTCCCCCAGTGCTCAGATGCCAGGGCAGTAGAGGGCTCTGGGGCATACATCAGTGGTAAATAAAGAAGCAAGTACTCCTGGAAAAGATAGTTCTAAACCACCAATGATAGGTGGCAGCACTGCAGAACCAAAAGGGACCTTAGGGATGGGCCTGTGTGATTGAGCCAACGCACCCAAAAAGGGGACCCTTGATAAGACAGGTGGGGGAATCTGTCCTCCACCTTCCCTTTATAAAGGAAAAAATATCACAAGACCAAAGGGCTTATCGTATAGCCTGCAGCGGTTCATTTACTGATTCAGCCAACATTAGCTGAGACCCTCCTCTATGGTGTGCTCTATGCTCAGTGCTGGGGACACGTGGGTGCTGCCCTTGAAGTTCTCATGGAATAGGTCTGTCATATTCATCTCTGTATTCTGCAAGCTTTGCCCAGAAGTAGGAGCTTAATAAATAGCAACTTCTACTATCATTATCACAATATTATGTCTCTGGCATTTGAACGTGGACAAAAAGCTTTATCAAATCACACTCTGTCCAGGTATTTGCTGGGTAACCCTGAGCAACTCACATCATCTCCCTGAGATACTATTTCCTCATATGTAGGATGGGAACATACATCATGGGGGCCTGTGGGGGTTACCGGAGCTAATCCGTGAAAAGAGCTCCACAAGTTATAGTGATTGAAGTTTAAATCATTACCACATGGCAAAGAGCCCTGGTAAGCACTCTGGTCTCCAGTCTGCCTCCTGGGAAATCTGAAGGGCTGACCAGCTCACCTGTTTCTACCAAACTAGGATCTAAGGAATTAGAAATGGTGGTGCTTAGGTGGGTGCAGAGCAGCATCTAGTGGACTAGAAGAGGAACTGACGAAGTATCACAATGGCATTGGGAAGAGAAAGTTTGAAGGCTGGGACAAAGGTTGACAGAGGAGCTGGGAAGGAAGCCTGCACGTGCAGCAGGGAGATCAGATGAGGTCCCTTAGAAGTCAACAGGACCTCAAGTCCCCATGTGCTAGCTGAGGGCGTCCCTTTTCTTCTCCCAGGCCTCCCCGGGTGCTGGGCTTCTGGGTCCTGTAGGCTCAGGGGCTCATATTTCTCAAATTCTGCTGTGTGTCCAGCTGAGGGCACTGACCCCACTGCCACAGTCCCCAGTGCTCAGATGCCAGGGCAGTAGAGAGCTGTGTGCCAGGGCACAGCCAGGGTGTCCTCCACTGCTCTGGGCCACAGGTTGGCAGCTGGGCCCCATATCCCACTAACATCAGGTCTTGGGATTTCTGGCTCTGCCCATTTTTTCTCTGAGCATCCATTCCAACCACCTGGATCAGCAAGGAGGGGCACCATGCTATCCCTTCCCCTTTCTCCTTTCTCCTTTTCTCTCCATCTTCTTCTGCAGAGGAGATCCCAACAGGAACCCCTCTCAGAGTTATGAAGGGTAAATAAATGAGAGAACTCAAGTAAAGTGCAAAGCAGGTGCACAGCAGTGCCCAGGAAATGGAAGCCACTGTTACCATCTGCATCACCACCATCAGGACAGGCACACGGTAGTGAGTGCTCAAGAAGTGGAAGCCATTACTGCATCTTCATCATCACCATTAGGACAGGTACACAGCAGTGCTCAAGATAATGGAAGCCATTACTATCATCTTCATCATCACCATCAGGACAGGCACACGGCAGTGAATGCTCAAGAAATGGAAGCCACTATTACCATCTGCATCGTCACCATCAGGACAGGCACACAGTAGTGAGTGCTCAAGAAATGGAAGCCGCTACTACCATCTTCATCATCACCATCAGCATGGGCACACAGCAGTGCTCAAGATAATGAAAGCCAGTGCTACCAACTTCATCATCACCAACAGGACAGGCACACAGTGAGTGTGCAAGAAATGGAGCCATTACTGCCATCTTCATCAGCACAATCAACCAGAGGAGAAAAGAGCCCAGTATGTCTGAGAAAAGCATTTATATGTTGATAAAAATTTCCTTGCTATATTTATCATTTACAGTCTGTATTAAGAACATTAAAAAGTTAAAATATTGGAGCCAGATGTTAGTTTCATTCCTTCGAATTTATTGAAATACAGACAGGTAAATACAATTCTATTTGTCAGTGAAAATATTTTTAAAAATCTTGTCAAGTGTACATTTTACTAATAGGGTAAGTCCTCACCTAATGTCACTAACAGATTCTTGGAAACTGCAACTTTAAGTGAAACAATGTACTACAACACCAATGTTACCATAAGCCAATGGATATAAACTAGAGTTAAGTTTCTACAACATATTTCTGGCCACAAAAACATCACCAAACTTCTAAATGAAGACCAAAACATTTCAAATATTAAACATTGAAATAAATGTGAGCTATACATACACTTAAGAAAGATTAATAAAAACAAGTAAGATAATCACTAACCCCACAATTCCAGTTCAGGGTTGCAGGTGGCCACAGCCTATCCTGGCAGCTCAGGGCACAAGGCAACAAACCACATTGGACAGGACCACCATCCCCTCACAGAGCACACCCACACCCATACTCACTCAGATGGGGCCATTTTATTTTATTTATATATTTTTTTGAGATAGAGTCTTTCTCTGTCACCCAGGCTGGTGAGCAGTGGCACAATCACAGTTCACTGCAGTCTTGACCTCCCAGGCTCAGGTGATCCTCCCACCTCAGCCTCCCAAGTAGCTGGGACTACAGGGGTGTGCCACCACCCCCCGATAATTTTTGTATTCTTTGGAGAGATAGGGTTTCACCATGTTGCCCAGGGTGGTCTTGAACCCTTGGGCTCAGGTGATCCTCCCTCCTTGGTTTCCCAAACTGCTGGGATTACGGGTGTGAGTCACCGCACCCAGCCCAGACTGGGCCGATTTAGACATGCCAATTCACCTGATGTGCACATCTTGGGGATCTGAGAGGAAATCAGAGAGCCGGAGAAAACCCACAAACACATGGGGAGAATGTACAGGCTGCACTCAAATGATGGCCCTGGCTGGGAATTGATTTTACTTTTTCTCACCAGCATTATAATGAAACAGCATTTTAGCATTATTCGAGAACCTGCTGTACAGTAACTTTAAAGGACTCAAGAGCAGAGAACTGACTTATTGACTGTCTACTGTTTCCAAGAGCTACCATTCCCAGCCACTTTTTCATCATCACCACAACTTTCTAAGGCAAGGATTATTAGTCCCACTGTTGGAGAGAGGCTCAGAGAAGTGAAGTGACTTGTCCAGGGTCACACAGCAAGTGAGAGGACCAGAACTTAAACCTAGGTCTGTCTGAGTTCAGCCCTTCACAAATCACCATGCTGCCTCCCTCTCTTAAAAACACAAAGCAAACAAACAAACAAACAAATCACTACTTGCCGGGGAAATTGTTGGCAAAAGTAAGACAAGATTGAAGGAAATGTATTCCCAGTCATGCTGTAAACCTCCTGACCCCACTGGACAACTTCTTTTGGGGCCTGAGAGCAACAACTGCTTGGATTCCCTTCATCCCCCACAGCAACAGGTGTTGCCAGGATCTGGGTTGCTGAAGGATCCAGCCAGAGGTCCCAACCATCCCATGTCTGTGCCACCCCTGGTGCAAGGGATGGTGGGTTCTCCCAGGCAGGAGCAGAGAACCGCTGGGACTAACGTGCAGACAGAGGAGACATGGAGTGTGTGTGTGTGTGTGTGTGTGTGTGTGTGTGTGTGTCTCTGTGTATATATACATATGTCTGTTTTTCTCCCTCCTTTCCTCCATCCTGTCTCTCTCTCCATTCCTTCCTATCCCTGTCCCTGACCCTGTCCTTCTGCCTCCCTCTCTGTCTTTCTCTCCTCTCCCTCTTGCTTCTCTCCCTTCTCACTCTCCCCTTGAATTGCTTCCCAATCTCTGCTTCTCTCTCTACTTGTTGCTCCATCTTTCCCAAATGTCCTCCCAGTGTCCAGGGCAGATGTCACCTCTCAGTTCCCTAGCTTACACACCCTTATGCACCGTTCCTGCATAGACAGAGCAGTATTCATAAATCCTAAGTATTAGTTCCTGGGAGAGAGGCAAGAGTGGGCCCAGTGTGGATCAAGGGTCCACCCCAGGTCCTCTCGGCCATGGCACAAATTCGGCTGCCTCCAGGGGACTCTCCATCACCTTCTCCTTCTTCTCCTCCTTCCCATCACATTCCAATGAGCTCTATGACCTGCACAGGATGAAGGCAGGTCAGGACCTGTGTTTTGCCTAGGCTCGAAGCCTGGTTAGGCCCTAGCTCAGTGCATGGACTATGGAGCCAGACCACATCAAACCCCACTTCAGCAACTTACTAGCTGGTGACCTGGGCCAGGGGGTTAATCCTTTGAGTGTCTCAGCTCCTCCATCTGCAAAACAGAGATAAGAACAGTGCCCGCTCCTCAGAGCTTTTGTGAGGATAAAATGCAAATGAGTATATGCGAGGAACTCAAATCAGGGCCCGGTGCACAGAAAGACGTGTGTTGTTGATCACCGTCATCTTTACATGATGAGAGAGGCAGAGCTCAGGCAGCTCCTCAAGAGCCCAGTCAATACCCTTCAGGAACACAAGTGCAGTAGAGCAAGTTGGATTTATTACTCCTTGCAGGGAGGGAAAGCACGCACCATGGGGGAACTGTGGGGTGTCAGTTTTAGGTTGGTCATTTGGGGCTAGGTGTCAGTAAGCAGTGGCTCCATAGTGATTGGATGCTGTCAGAAGGTGGGGACAATTATACAATCAAGTGTCCCAGCACATTGTACCTAAGGGGAGGTTCCCTCGAGTGAGAATAAAGGTCTAATTGGTAAAGAAGCCGTAGCCACTCAGCCCTCCACAAGGAACAAAGATGTTGGAATTTTGGAAGCTGCACAGGAATCTTGTTTTTATTTCACACTTTACCACGGTCTCAGAGTACCTTGTCTGATGTTGATGTTCTGTGAGGTTATTTATCTCCAATAAAGCGACAACGATAATGGCCTATTTTTGGTCATCAGACCCATTTCTGGATGTCGGGGCTGATTTTCTTTCTCAGGCCTCATCATTCACACGTATTCAATCAAAAACCATTGAATAAGCACCTCCCAGATGCCAGGCCTGCAGCAGGCACTGGGGATACAGTGGTGCATAAGTGATACCCCTGGGGGCTCTTGGCCTAGAGGGGAAGCAGGGACAGGAGGAGTGACAGAAAAGGGCACAGTGACAGAAAAGCATATGGAGTGGAAAGACATCAGCCAGTGAGGAGGTGGGGGCAGCCCATGACATGTAAAGCTGCAGAGCCAAGCCAGGGCTAGAACTCTAGGCCCAGTAGACGATGATGAAGCTTTTCATAACATGTGGCTTACAAACACACACACACACACACACACACACACACACACACACACACAGAGGAGATAAAAGAAATAAGAAAAGCATTCAATAATTTTGAGTATACAATTATTGGGCCAGGCATGGATGGTTCACACCTGTAATCCCAGTGCTTTGGGAGGCCGAGGTAGGAAGATTACTTGAGGCCAGGAGCCTGAGAACAGCCTGGGCAACACGACAAGACCCTGTCTCTACAAAAAAAAATTTTTTTTTAATTATCCAGGCATGGTGGCACACCCTTGTAGTCCTAGCTACTCAGGAGGCTGAAGTGGGAAGATTACTTCAGCCCAGGAGTTTGGGGTTACAGTGAGCTATGATGGTGCCACCGCACTTCAGATTGTGTGACAGAGCAACACCCTGTCTCTTAAAACAAAAGCAAAAACAAAACCACAATACGAGATATTCTTATACTGTATAGATCATAGAAGCTCTGACATAGATATAAGATTGACCTAGCACAGTGCAGGGGCTGGAGCACCGACACCCCGTGAAGCTGAAAATCCTCATATAACTTTTGACTACATTTTTGGAAACGTAACAGCTAATAGCCTACTATTGACTGGAAGCCTATTGATAATATAAATAATCGATTAACACATATTTTGTATGTTATATGTATTACATACTGTATTCTTACAATAAAGTAAGCTAGAAAAAAGAAAACGTTAAAATCATAAGGAAGAAAAAATATATTTACTATTCATTAAGTGGAAATGGATCATCATAAAAGTATACTAACATATCTAAAATACATTGTTTAAAAATAGATTATCAAAGAGCATGTATAAAATACTCCAGGTTTTTAAAAATATGAATATACATACCACTCATGTCCAAGTCAATGGGAATTACATTGGAATATACATACTACTAATGCCCAAGTCAATTTTCCCAATGCAAAAAAAAAAAAAAAATGTCCCAGTGAGTGAACAGAAATGCTGGGGTTGTCATGATTATAAAAGCTTTTAGGGAAAAACAAATATGTACTTATAATATCAGTTTAGATGCAACTATCTATCTATAGGATATATTTTATGAGTATTGCTGGTTCCTTTCACATTAGAAACCTTTTTTTTTTTTTTTTTTGAGGTAGAGTTTCACTCTCTTGCCCAGGCTGGAGTGCAGTGTAGTGACCTCAGCTCACTGCAACCTCCACCTCCTGGGGTCAAGCAATTCTCCTGCCTCAGCTTCCCAAGTAGCTGGGATTACAGGCACATGCCACCACACCGGCCAATTTCTGTATTTTTAGTAGAGATGGGGTTTCATCATGTTGGCCAGGCTGGTCTCGAACTCCTGACCTCAGATGATCCACCTGCCTCGGCCTCCCAAAGTGCTAGGATTACAGGCGTGAGCCACCGCACCCAGCCGGAAAACAATTTAGTTTTTTTACAGAGACAGCCAATCTTGTATTTATTTATTTATTTTTAATTTCAACTTTTACTTTAGATACAGGGGGCATATGTGCAGATTGTGACATGGGTACATGGCACCCAGGTAGTGAGCCTAGTACCCAACTGGTGCTTTTTCAACCCCCATCCCCCTCCTTCCCTCCCTCCCTCCGCACTCTAGTAGTCTGCAGTATCCATTGTTCCCATGTTTATGTCCACGGATGCTCCATGTTTAGCTCCCACTTATAAGTGAGAACATGCGGTATTTGGTTAGAAAACAATTTTTTAACTCAAATTCTTCACAAGCATCTCCGACAGCAATGCCTTTCTCTTCTCTAAAGCGAGTTTGGCATCTTCAAAGCCAGTTTTCCAGGGCTTCACATCTTTTCTTTCGTCTAAGCGGAGGGAGAAACAGAAGCCTTGAATCAGGAAACTCTTGACCACGGCGAGGGATTCATGTGGCATTAGGACATTTTAAAATTAATCCTTTAACTGTGAAACTTCCACAATGTCAATGTGAGATTCTTCTTTTAAGTAACTGTAAAAACACTGTATACATCCCCATCCATGCTTGTAAGTGTGAGGTCATCTTCCAAGGAATAATTGCGAAGTCTGAGTCCGATTTCTTTACCACTTGTTTTCCTGGTTTCCTGGGACACCTCTTTAGGTCCCAATATTCATGTTAATGGAGGTCCTTTAAGGCCCAAGCGTCTTCTCTAAACTCCCCTTTGCAATTCAAAATGAAGTTGAGAGAAACCCTTACCCCGTGAACAACTTTTTAAGGACTCATTCTCTCTTTCCTATGGGATAATGAGGAGGGAGCTCATGTAGACATAAGACATGAAGGAGGCCTACTCACATACAAATGGTCAGGGCCCCTGAGTTTGGGGATTATTTTTACGGAATGGTTCCATTTAGTTCATTTAGTGCATCTGCAATTTCCACACTTTCTACTATGAACATTCAATGCTTACATAATAAAGGAGAAAAACAACAAATAATGGTTGTATTTGCCATTTCTTTTAGAAAATAGTTAGTCTCAGCCTCCAGGACCCCTCAGGCTCAGCCCAAGCTTCCTATCCCTGACCCCAGGCAGCCAGCACCTCCTGATCCCAGTGAGAGGTGAAGCCAGCTGGACTTTCTGGGTGGAGTGGGGAACGTGGAGAACTTTTCTAACTAGAGGATTGTAAATGCACCAATCAGCACTCTGTGTCTAGCTAAAGGTTTGTAAACGCACCAATCAGCACTCTGTAAAAATGCACCAATTAGCACTGTGTCTAGCTAAAGATTTATAAACTCACCAATCAGCACTCTGTAAAATGAACCAATCAGCACTCTGTAAAATGGACCAATTGGCACCCTGTAAAATGGACCAATCAGCAGGACATGTGTGCAGCCAAATAAGGGAATAAAAGCTGGCCACCTGGGAGCCAGCAATGGCAATCTGCTCGGGTTACCTTCCACGCTGTGGAAGCTTTGTTCTTTCATTCCTCACAATAAATCTTGCTGCTGCTTACTCTTGGGGTCCACACTACCTTTAAGAGCTGTAACACTCACTGCAAAGGTCTGCGGCTTCACTCCTGAAGTCAGCAAGACCACGAACCCACCCAAAGGAAGAAACTCCAGACACATCTGAACATCTGAAGGAACAAACTCTGGACACATTGTCTTTTAGAAGTGTAACACTCACCGCCAGGGTCCACAGCTTTATTCTTGAAGTCAGCAAGACCAAGAGCCCACCAGAAGGAACCAATTCCGGACACACCAGGGGCAGATATTATACTATCTAGTTCCTGTAGGGGGCAGTAAAGATTCAGAATGGAGGGCTGTTTGCAGAAAAAGAAGATAAAATTCATGATATTTTAACTAAAATAAGGGTAAAAAGTTCATACTCAGCCTGTAAAGTGCGCATTCACAAGTGTTGGACAGGCATAAAGATCTCAGGTAATTTGCCTGACATCACCCAAGTAATTAACAACAGGTCTTGGGTACAGAAGATAAGCCGGATTCTAGTCTAATCCACAAGTGTTACAATTCCACCAAATTTTGCCACAGTAAAAAAAATAACCCCAAGCAGTAACCTTATTTCTAATGGTTGTCACAGGGCTTAGTTTACACCAATGTCACTTCCTCCAAAACAAACATTTAATGAGCAAAGCCACACAAACAGTATGATAGTCTGAGAAAAATCCTTGAGACTCCTCCAAAAAGCAACACTTCAGGTACACATAATAATTTGTAAAGTAATATAGTCTATACTAATTGTGAAAGGCAATTAAATATATATATGTACATATGTATACATGTACATGAAGTGGCAGTCGCTTAATAGAAATATAAACCAAATAATAAGATCCAGTTAGATAAGAACTGCACACAGGTCTCCGTTAGATGGTAAAAGTGAAACTCAAAGTTTCCCATGGCTTTTTGCAAATGCAAAGACACACTCACAGAGCCTTTGTGAATTTGGAAGTTGAAGGGAACTGTCTGATCTCAGATGAAGATTAGCCATTCAAAAGTTTATTTTGATTGTTTTAAGTAAATTGCTCCATTTCTTTTAAGAAAAAAGTGCCTTAAATTTATCCTTCAGTCTATTAACAGGGGAATAAAAACTTAACTCCAAAACAGATAATGGCGTTCTAGTGTCTGATCTTGATTGACAAGCTGTGGCTGTCTTAGCTGTTCACCATAAAGCTCAACATGAAAATACCAAGTTTCTAAATGTCCTTTGCTCTTATCGAATGAATTAACTAAAAAATAATGGAATGCTATTGTCATTAAGTTCAAAGCCTACTCCAAAATCATCAAGTTCACTTATAATAGTCTACTGTACTAATTGGCCTCTTAGCAATTCCTTCAGCAGAAGTATTAAAGAATCCGAGTGGAAAATAAAATTCAACTTAATTAAAAGATTCTTGCATTTTGATCATCAACATTGCCAATAAGAAGGTGCATGGGAAACGTATCAAACCTGTTCCCCAAAACATCCTTTTCCCAATTTCTGTAACAAGATGGTTTTATTGTGTCATGTTATAACAACTCAGTCAAGAAAGTAAAAATCAGAGTTTAAAGAAAGGGCTCAACGACTAAAAGAGAGGTACTGAGAGGAAGACTCACTTTGGAGGCTGTAGCCTACAATTTTCAGATATTGCCTCACAGGTGAAAATATACTTGGAGTATCTTGGAGAGAAAAATACAACAGAGTTGAAAGTTTTCCAAAGAAAAACACATCAAAATTCAATGGGAGACCTAGCTATGGGCTGCTCCTCACGCCAGCCCGCGCCCCACATGGCTGCCGCCCGGGCGGGATCTGTGGAGCTGGCCTTCGCGGAGTCGGCGCCGGCTTGGCTGCAGCGCAGCGAGCAGTTCCCCAGCAGGTGGGCGGGCGGGCGGCCGGCGTGACTGGGCGCCGCCCAGCTGGCCTGCGCGCTGTGCGGCCGTCCACTCTCCTTCCTGCGGCAGATGTATGAGTCCCCGGCAGGCCACGCCTACTCCTTCCACCGTGGCATCTTCCGCTTCTGCTGCCGCAAGCCACAGTGCTATGCCAGCCTACGAGTTTCTAGGAATCAGCTACCCAGGAAAAATGATTTTTATTCATATGAGCCACCTTCTGAGAATCCTCCCCCAGAAGCAGGAGAATCGGTGTATCTCCAACTTAAGTCTGGTGCTCATCTCTGCAGGTTTTGTGGCTGTTTAGGCCCCAAAACTTGCTCTAGATGCCACAAAGCATATTACTGCGGCAAGAAGCATCAGACCCTAGACCGGAGACTGGGACATAAGCAGGCTTATGCACAACCAGATCATCGGAACTTTACAACTCCAGACCACAACTTCCTTTTTCCAGAATTTGAAATTGTAATAGAAACAGAAGATGAGATTATGCCTGAGGTTGTGGAAAAGGAATATTATTCAGAGATTATAGGGAGCGTGGTTAAGCAGTTCCAGGACTTCATTCATTAAGTGGTGCAACTTCATGCTGGGAAGAAAGGTCTCCATGTGTCTAGAAGAGAGGTACTGAGAGGAAGACTCACTTTGGAGGCTGGAGCCTACAATTTTCAGATATTGCCTCAGGCGAAAATATACTTCCTGACTTTGTTTGCTGACATATATCACGTGTGTTCTGCTCCGTATAAAGACAAGGGGGTTGGGTATCCAGGTGGTCCCACGAGTAGGGCTACACAAGATGCTGGAGGCTTGGTAAGTTCCTCTGGGTCCCAGATCAGTTTCTCAGGTCGGGATAGTGTGAGTGCCTAGCACAGTGTCGGGCATGCAGAAGGGCTCCTTAAAAGTGTCTCTTTCATCTGGCCGGTTTTAGATACACAATTTTTTTTGTAAGTTTCTCTACAGTGCGTACTCTTGGGTAGTGCCTGTGCTGACCAAGTATCTTAGAGGCTTATTTTATTACAGTAGCCAACATTTATCCAGCACTGACTTTATATAAAGGACTGTTTATGCATGAGCTCATTAAAATCCTGAGAGTAGACCAGTAAGTCAGAAACTCTGCCCCATTTTGAAGGTGAGGAAATTGAGGTTCTGGGTATAACTTGCTTTGGTCACATAATGTTAAGTTTTACAATTTGAGCCTTGAACCATACACAAAACCACTACAAAATTAGATTTATAGTCTCAAAATGAAAACTTCAGCTTACTGGTTTCTAGTTCATACCGATCATATATTCCAAAACGTGTTTGAGTCTTACTCTGTGCCTGACCTTGTGCTTGAGAATGGGGATATAATGGGAAGCGACCCTCCAGTGGTCAGATGCTCACAATCTCGTGGAGGAGCCCAAATAATACTTAGGGAAGATAAATTCCATGTGATGACTGATGAGAGTACAATACAGGTGTCATGGGAACGTGTGACATCACTGAGGACTGCCTGGAAGGGGCCACACATGTGTTCATACCAATACGTCGAAAAGGGTAAGGAATGAAAATGCTTTCCTTTAGGAGAAGGAAGGGCCTAGAGCAGGAGGATCAAGGATGAAAACTGGACTTCAAATATGCCGTGTTTGTGTAAATGTGACTTCGGAACCGTGTGAGTATTTTAAGATAGTAAAATCAGTTGTAAAATAAGTTTTAAGAAGCAGTCCCTAACCATCAAAAGTAAAAAACTCTTGATGTAATCATATGACCACACTAAGAACTCTTCTAGGTGACTTCAAAACATAGGGCAATACATCTCTAGTGGAATATACCCTGAGAATGAAAAGAACGTAACAGTGTTAGGATTTTCAATAAACATGTTATTACTAGACTGTCGCTGTCATTTGGAGATGGTTGTGCGTGTATTGGGGGATAAAGCAAATGAGTAATTATGTTGGTGTTACTGAGAACTGAGGTGTTGGGCATGGTAGGAAGATCATGTTGATTGTGTCTACATACCATTTCTCTCTAAAAGGAACTTCAGGCTCTTTGGAGAGGTGGTTGATTCCAGAACTGGGTCAGGAAATGTTCAAATAATGTGGGAACATGGTCACATCAATATGGTCATATCAAAGATTAAGGAAGCTAGCAAGGATTACTAGGGCCATGTCAGAAGAACTCAAGCAACATGAAAAGGCTCCTGTTGGCAAAAGATGGACAGTTTGCACATCCACAAGGACACTAACTGCATCAGATATGTCTAATGAGTTCAAAATAATTCTTAAAAAAACTCAGTAATCATCTCTGTAGGATACTTGGAAACAGATTCATTATTTTCAAATTGATAAATAAAAGGAAAGAGTTTGCCTTCTAGGGGTACATAACTTAATTATGAATGAAGTGATATGTGTGGGATTTACTTCAGAGTAATTGAGTTGGAAGTGGCAGAGAAAGGAAACACTGGACTTGATAGTGTTGAAGCTGATTAATGGTACGTGGGGGCTCATTATAGTATTTCCACTTTTGTATGGTCAAGATTTTCCAAAATAAAAGGAGAATTAAAAGAAAAAAAAATTCAATGGGAAACAATCCTTGAACAGAAATTCACTTCACTGTAACCACTCTCAGAATCACATGGTCCATGATGATGAGATGTACCTTTAATATATGGGGCTCAGGCTCAGGAGGGAGCTGAGTATTTTTAAGCAGAGTGGAAACAGCTGTCGTGCAACTTAACGTCTGCATCCTCACCAGCACTGAGTCCTTGTCATGGGAGCTCAGGACTCGCCAAACTCATATTTCTCCTAAAAGCTGATGTATCAGTCTATTCTGACATTGCTATAAGGAGCTACCCAAGACTGGGTAATTGATAAAGAAAAGAGGTTTAATTGGCTCATGATTCTACAGGCTGTACAGGAAGCATGGCTGGGGAGGCCTCAGGAAACTTACAACATGGTAGAAGGTGAGAGGGAAGCAGGGTTGTCCCACATGGCAGGAGCAGGAGAAAGAGAGAGAAGAGGGAGGTGCTACATACTTTTAAACAACCAGATCTCGTGAGAACTCACTAGCGCAAGAACAACAAGGGGGAAATCCACCCCACCATCCAATCTCCTCCCACCGGTTCTCTCCTCCAACACTGGGGATCACAATTTGACATGAGATTTAGACGGGGACACAAATCCAAATCACATCAGCTAACTAGAAAAACAACTGTTTCTAAGCCCTCTTTGTAGCTTTTTTTTCTTAATTACTCACAATTCCAGAATTTGCTAATAAAATAGGTGCAGATTTTGATCTGCAGTATTCATGATTGGTCAGCAAATGCTCAGAATTCCTATCTAATCTCCCACCTTGGAGCAGGCTCTCTGGGAGGATAAAGGAAGGAAGGAGGAGGGCTTGGAAGCCCACTGAGGTTGAAGAACCCACAGAACCACTTTCAGTAAAGACCCTTTATTTCTGCCACTTGTTAATACTGTTTAGTAAATCCTATGCTGAATCCTGTGTCCAGACTTGAAATCTGTATTTGTTTTGAAATACTTTCTTATGCTCTCATCTCATTTGCTATTGGAAAAGAACAAGAAGTCTCAACCTTCATGACTTCATAAGAAAGAGAACATTATCCCACAAATTTCCACCCAATTAAAAATATAATTGTTTTTACAACTTTACTTTGGAGCACAAACGGAACTGTTTTAAAACTGTATTCCCCTTTTATGAAAAATGGATGATTCTGGATTAAATTGTACAATTCCTCTACCTACCTGTGCTCACAACATCATTATGGTAACCTTTTTCATCCATAGAGGGCACACCCAGAACAGATGTCATCATTGTCTAATAATTTCCTGCTAGAGAAAAATGAATGAGTTTAGCAAGTCATGTGGAACTCAACCTTACCTACATCAGAATTTAATGGCCCCATCAATCCAACAATACTTGGTGAGTGGTCAATCTCTAAAGTCAATCAATTTTGAAAAAAAAAATAGATTACCAGAAGGTGTCTAACAGAATGGAAGGTCAAATTTCTTATCTAGTGCAGAGGGAGCACAAGGAACACTCCTCCCGCACTCACTTGTGTGATTATGGCAACAAATCTGGGATTGATAGCACAAAAGGAACTATCCCAGGTCACACGAGAAACCCGGATGTCATCATAGCACTGGTCATTTTTCACTGCTAGACCAAATATATTCCAAATATATTCCAAAACTTGCTCTACAGTACTGCTCACCTCATGTGTCTGCAGAAGAGCAAGAATTATGTCAGAACTGCGCAAACTCAAAGCTTTGCTTTCATAAATGAAAAGCTGCAACTAGAAAAAACAAAATGGTATGATACTCTGTCTGCTCTCCTAAGAAGCAGCCAAATTGCAATCCAAATTTCCTTTAATGGCATATACCCAGAGAAAACTGCAAAATACATCAGTGGCAGAATTATACGGAAATGAAAACTTCCTGACTCGGAATCCAGAAACAGCTCATCATTTTTAATTGCAGGAGAAAGATTGGGGGAAGAATAAGAGCAAATTAGATTTGGGGAGCTTTCACGGCAATGATAACCACTGCAACCTTGTCCTTTGGTAGATAAGAAAACTCTAAAGGTAAGAAGCTCTGGTAGATGTGAAGCTGAAGAAAGCCCCCAAACAATTTATGGTTTTGTGGCTTTGTCCTCAGACTGCCAAGGTAAGTTTTCAGTTTTTGACCATTTCCCCCAGACGTCAGCACTCTGCTGAGCACCGTGTCCATACACCAATGTCTCCACAAGAAAAATTACATTTAGTGGGGATTCAAAAGAAACACAAGCAACCTCCCTTGTCTTCCAGAACCTTCCACTCTCCTCCTGCACAGGCATTCTAACACAGCCTGTCTGTCCTACCCATTTCCTACAAGGCTGCATGTCCTCAGACAATTAGGCCCAGGGATAATCCCTTACAAACTGATATCTCTCCTTTAATCCACACTTAACTTCCAAAATCCATTTCAAATTTCAATCTCTCTTCTTTTATCCACTGCTGTATTTTTTAGGCAATTTCTCTTCTCTATTTTTAGAATAAGAATTTAAAAATAACTCCAGTCTTAATTATTTTTAAAAAATAATGCAAAAGTCAGATTCCTTTTGGCTTTGGAACAGGGCCCTTTGCATTACTTAATTCTGCATAGGAATGTTTATATTAAAGCAATACTGAGACTCATTTTCATAGCACAGTAGTGATACATGACTTTGGCTGTCTTATTTGGCTTTTACCCAAAAAAGGCATTTTTTAAAAAAAGCTGGGCATGGTGGCTCATGCCTGTAATCTCAGCATTTTGTGAGGACAAGGCAAGAAGATTGCTTGAGCCCAGGAGTTCAAGGTTGCCGTGAGCTCTGATAATGCCACTGTATTCCAGCCTGGGTGACAGACTGAGACCCTGCCACTAAAAAACAAAACAAAACAAAAGCCAGGCTTTTTTGTTTGTATGTCTGTGCCTGAGTGTTTGTTTCAATTTCAGGTGATATTGAAGGTAACAAAATAGGATTAAGAATTAAGTCTTGATCTAATGTGGGCTGGGCATGGTGGCTCATGCCTATAATCCCAGAACTTTGAGAGGCCAAGGTGTGAGGATTGCTTGAGCTCAGGAGATCAAGACCAGTGTGGGCAATGTAGGGAGATCCTATCTCTACCAAAAAAAAAAAAAAAAAATTAACTAGCCAGGCATGGTGGCAAGAACCTGTAGTCCCAGCTACTCAGGAGGCTGAGGTGGGAAAGTCCCTTGTGCCCATGAGTTGGAAGCTGCAGTGAGCTGTGATTGTGCCACCGCACTCCAGCCTGGGTGACAGAGAGAGACCCTGTCTCAAAAAAAAGAAAAAGGAAAAGAATTAAGTCTTGACTGTCTAGCAATTATCATAATTAACATCTCATCAGCAGAAAATATACCCCTGCTTTTCAGTTTAGGAGAAAGAAAACTTAAAAACTAAGTAGCGATACCCATAGTAACTCACAGGCTCATCTAAGAGAATCAGATAGATTAACAGTTTCATTACATGTCAGGTGAACATCTTAACTAAGAACAACCGGTGGCCAGGCGCAGTGGCTCATGCCTGTAATCCCAGCACTTTGGGAGGCCAAAGCCAGTGGATCACGAGGTCAAGAGATTGAGACCATCCTGGCCAACATGGTGAAACCCTGTCTCTACTAAAAATACAAAAATTAGCTGGGCGTGGTGGCACGTGACTATAGTCCCAGCTACTCGGGAGGCTGAGGCAGGAGAATCACTTGAACTCAGGAGGCGGAGGTTGTAGTGAGGCAAGATTGCACCAGTGCCTGGCGACAGAGCGAGATTGCATCTCAAAAAACAAGCAAATAAACAAACAAAACAACAACAACAACCAGTAAAAATAAGGTCTACTTATATGATGCAAGGACTTGTTTCATAAGTGAAATCAAAATGTTCGCTAAAATCCTTCTCAGAATATAATTTCCACCCCACAGTCAATTAACAGTCCTCAACCTTTCAAGGAGAATATAAAGGCATGCTTCTCATTATACTGCCAAGTTGAGTCACACCTAGAAAATGTACTTCATAAGCCATACAAGAAATGTGTTGAGTGTTAGGAGGAAAAAATATCGATAGGACAAGATGTTTATAGGGTAGTAACCCCAAGTAAAGCACACTTAAAACACCTGAGCAAATATTACTACATTTTCTTTAATTTTCTCTGGGTATTTCCATCAGCCTTATAAATAAAATGATTTTTTTCATTTTCCTGTTAATGGAGAAGTTATCCATTAACATAATTCAGCTATCCGGCTGAACTGCAACAACATCAACGGCCCTGGAGGACATTATCTTAAGGGAAATAAACCGGGCACAGAAAGACAAACGTTGCACGTTCTCATTCATTTGCGGGAGCTGAAAATTGAAACAATTGAAATTATGGAGCTAGACTAGACTAGATTGATGGTTACCAGAGACTGGGAAGGCTAGTCACAGGGAGGAGGAAGTGGGGATGGTTGACTGGCACAAAAATATAGTTAAAATGAATAAAATCTAGTGTTTGATAGGACAACAGAGTGACTATGGTCAACAATAATTTACGGTAAATTGTAAAATAACTAAAAGAGTATAATTGGAATTCTAGTAACACAAAGAAAGGATAAATGCTTGAGGTGATGGATACCCCATTTACTCTGATGTGATTCTTATGCATTGCATGCCTGTATCAAAATATTTCATGTACCCAATAATATATACATCTACTATGCATCCATAGAAACTAAAAATTTAAAAATTAAAATTAAAAAGATCATTTGAAGATGAAAAGCTTATTAAAAAGAAAAGAAAAAATTAATTTTGTGAGCATCTGTTAATGTGGCAGTGCTAGTTTCAGAACTAAGGACCCAGCAGTGAATGAGACCTACATTTCCCTCCTTGGAATCTACAGTGAGTGGGAATCTAGGCACTAAGTAAAGACTTGAGCAAATCAATGCTGACTAGCAGCTAAACTGTGGGCTTGGAAGGAGGGTGGTATGGGAAGGAGCTGAACAAAGGAATCCGACTTGCAGAGGAAAGAAAAGGACAGAACATGTGAATGAACGTGCTGGAAAGGGGAGAACTGCCATTTGAGTGAGCCAGGACCCCGTAGACCAGAAAGGAGTCTGCATTTGATTCCACAGTCCTGGTAGCGAGGGCGGGTTCCACATGTTTAGAAAAAATCAGATGGAGGCACTGCAGGGTGGTCAAGGCAAGGGTTCAAGAAGCCATGCATGGAAATGGGCCCTACGTGCAGACAGCTCACAACTCAGGGAGGCCACATCTGCATGCTGGGACATCCTCCTGACTGTGCTCTGCCCAAGCCACCTGCAGATAATTCACGGTCCCTGGACAACCTCACAGCCCCTGCCTGGGCTGGTGGCCAGCTTCTCCAGCCCTCCCAATAAGGACACTGCACACTCCAGGCTTCCTGTTCATAGACATACTCCTGTGTGTCTGCCTACTGGCTGCATCTCACCTGCACCCTGGAAGGTTGTTTCCTGCAGCCCAGTGAGTGTGGACCAGATCTGGCCCTGGAAACCCGTAAAGCTTCTTCCCATCCAGTGGGCTCCAACCACACCCTCTCCTGTGAAGTCTGAAGCCCATCCTTGGAGAGAGAGCCCTCCAAGAGTGTTTCCTTCCTTGGGTACTCTCCCTGCAGTTCTCTTTACATCTTGTAGTTACACTCCTATCATAGCTTAATCATTCTTTATATTATGCATGCCCTGTTTAAAACACCTTGTAGTTTATGTCTTCTGGATGATCCAAACTGATACTTGATCTTCACGCTGATCTCTGTGATTTTCTGCAAATAGTTTACATTAGTTATATGATTTATTTGAAAATCACATTAGAATATCACCTCCTCCCTCAAGCATTGCCTTTTTCCCCAAGATCGGCTAGTTATTTCCTCCCTTTTGTTCATTTTAATATACTTTTGTAGAGGCTAATAATAATCATAAGATGGGTTATGGAAATAATTACAATATCTACTCAGAACGGAATGCTTTTTTGTGGCCCAAGTACTGTGCTGTTACAGCAACACTATTGTGTCATCCTTACCATGACCCTCTGAAAGAGATACAATTATTCTCCCTATTCAGCAGATGAGGAAATTGGGGCTGTGCTTGGTGCAAAGTCATCCATACAGCAAGTGTAAGAGCCTGAATCAACATCTAGTTGTCTGACTCTCTTCAGAGCCTGTGTGCATAGCCCTAGCAGATGCTGCCTCCCATTGGTCATTTGTCATTAATCTATGCATGCATTTCTTTTGGCTGTTCCTCCATCAGAGGATTCACAAGGGGGCAGGGATGGTTTTGTCCACCTTTAGTGGATACTGACCAAGAGTTTTCCAAATGGAATGCCCATCTGATGCTCACGCCAGCCGTGGAAGAGAGATTGGTTGTTCCCCAGCCTCTCCATCAATTGGTATTTTCGGACTTTTAAATTTTAGCCATGCTTGTAGATGTGTAAAAAGCACATAGAATGTCCAGATGTTTTGGGGAAGCACACAGATTCTGAGAGTCTGGAGGCAACACAAAGAACAACTTGATTGTCTTAGCTCATTCACGCTGCTATAACAAGAGACCATATACTTGGTGACTTATAAACAACAAAAACGTATTTCTCATAGTTCTGGAGGCTGGGAAGTCCAAGATCAAGGCACTGGCAGATTTAGTGTCCAGTGAGGACATCTATGAACCAAGAAGCTTATTAGATATGGTGGCTTCTCTTTATGTCCTCACATAGGGGAAGGGGTGAGAGAGCTGTCTGGGGTCTTTTTTATAAGGGCACTAATCCCATTCATAAGGTCTCCAGACTTGTGATCCAATCACCTACCAAAGGTCCCACCTCCTAAAACCATCACATGGGAGGTGAGACTTTCAACATATAAATTTGGGGGGGATACAAACATTCAGTCTATAGCACTGTGTCTTCTATAATCTTTTTCCATTGGCATATACTAAAACTATAAGATTTATGGTTTTATCACTACAGTATAGTAATTTTTTTTTTGTTAAAGACATAGGCAAAGTTCGGTGGTGGTGTCACATAGAATAATTAGTATTAGGGGAAAAAGAAAAGAGCTCCAGGTGACTGTCTATTTATAACGGGCAGACCTGCTGTTGAACCTACTGAGGGTTGGAGTGGGGAGGCAAGGTCACCTCTGCCACCCCTGTGTCATCAGACCTCCTGTTCCTCTCAGAATCCAGGTGCATGGGACTCTGCCTTTACATCCTGGAGGCCTAGAGACCTCCCCTTTCCTCCGCATCTGTTTCACTAGTCAGGTGAATGCCTATAGGACATTTATAGACACTCCCTGCTGAAAACAACAGCCTCAGCGGAGAGCAGCAGACAGCCCTCAGTGTCCCATGGACCTGACTTGAATCAATATTCTCTGTGTTCTTTCAATATGCAGAATCTCCTAGTAAAGGTGAACTCAATTAATGAATGACATACAGGGTTTGGTTTTGTTTTGTTTTTACTGATGCATAATAGATGTACATAGTTTCATGGTACACTTGATAATTTCACACATTCATATAATTTGTAAACATCAAATCAGTATACTTGGGATATCCATCACCTTAAATATTTGTCCTTTCTTTTTACTAGAACCATATGAATTCTCTCTTCCAGCTATTTTGAAATGTACAATAGATTATAGCAAACTATAGTCACCCTATTGATCTATCTAACACTAGGTCTTATTTCTTCTGTCAAACCATGTTATTTTTATATAGCCAATAATTACTGAGCCCAGAACTGGGCTTTTATTCCCGTTGCCTCTGCTCCATGTGCAACTTTTAGCATATGGTTCACTCACGGGGCCAAAACAGAGCTCACTGGGAAAACTCTTGGTCTAAATAACTTTATGGATGAATGAGAATTAAGCCATGGGTCTGTCCAGCTTTTCCTTTCCAGACAGTGAAAAAAAGGCTTTGAATGCTCCAGGGAAGGCCAAACCAGAAACAAGAATATCAAATTCTCGACTTTACTGTGGATAAAGAGAAAATATATGAGACTAGATATAAACAGGGTATTATATAAATTAGGCAAACATGGGCCCTGTATTATACATCCAATGGAATAAAACCAGAAATCAACAGCAGAAGGAAAAATGGAAAATTCACGGATACATGGAAATTAACACATTCTAAAGTGACTAATGGGCCAAAAAAGAAATTATAAGAAAAATTAGGCTGGATACGGTGGCTCAGACCTTTAATCCCAGCACTTTGGGAGGCTGAGGAGGGCGGATCACGAGGTCCATCAAGACCATCCTGGTCAGCATGGTGAAACCCCATCTCTACTAAAAATACAAAAAGTAGCCAGGTGTGGTGGTGCACACCTGTAGTCCCAGCTACTCAAGAGGCTGAGGAAGGAGAATCGCTTGAACCCAGGAGGCAGAGGTTGCAGTGAGCCAAGATCGTGCCACTGCACTACAGCCTGGTGACAGAGTAAGACTCCATTGAGAGAGAGTAAGAAAGAGAGAAAGAAAGAAAGGAAGGGAAGGGAAGGGAAGGGAAGGAGGAGGAGGAGGAGGAAGGGAAAAAATTAGAAAATCTCTTGAGACAAATGAAAAAAACTCACAACATACCAGATGTATGGAATCCAGCAAAAGCAGTGCTAAGAAAGAAGTTTATAGCTGTAAATACTTACATTATAAAATAAAAAAGATTTCCAATCAATAACCCAACTGTATACATTAAGGAACTAAAAAATTAACAAACTAAAACCAGAGCTAGCAGAGGGAACAAAACATTAAAATTTAAAACAGAGATAAAATAGAGAATAGAAAAGTATTAGAGAAATCTGGTTGGGCACAATGGCTCATACCTATAATCGCGGAACTTTGGAAGGCTGAGGTGGGTGGACTGCTTGAGTCGAGGAGTTCGAGCCCAGCCTGGGCAACATGGTGAAACTCATTCTCTACAGAAAAAAAAAATACAAAAATTAGCCAGACATGGCGGCACACACCTGTAGTCCCAGCTACTCAGGAGACTGAGGTGGAAGGGTTTCTTGAGCCTGGAAGGTCAAGGCTGCAGTGAGCTGAGATCACAGCACTGCACTCCAGCCTGTGTGACAGAGTGAGACCCTGGAAAAGAAAAGAAAAGAAAAGAAAAGAAAAGAAAGAAAAAAGAAGAAGGAAAGAAAGAAAGAAAGAAAGAAAGAAAGAAAGAAAGAAAGAAAGAAAGAAAGAAAGAAAGAAAGAAAGAAAGAAAAGAAAATCAACAAAACCAAGAGTTGGTTATTTGAAAAATTGACAAAATTGACAAGCTTTTTGCTAGAATGACTAATAAAAAAAAGAGAGAAAGCTCAAATTACTAAAGTTAGAAATGAAATTGGGGACGTTACTGCTGATTTTACAGAAATGAAAAAGGATTATAGGAGAGACCATGAACAACTGTATGCCAAGAAATTGGATAAATTAGATGAAATGGAAAAATTTCTAGAAATACAAAACCCAGTAAGACGTAATCATCAAAAAACAGAAAATCTGGGCTGGGTGCGGTGGCTCACGCCTGTAATCCCAGCACTTTGGGAGGCTGAGGTGGGCAGATCCCAATGTCAGGAGATCAAGACCATCCTGGCTAACACAGTGAAACTCCATCTCTACTAAAAATACAAAAAATTAGCTGGGCATGGTGACAGGCGCCTGTAGTCCCAGCTACTCGGGAGGCTGAGGCAGGAGAATGGCATGAACTCAGGAGGCGGATGTTGCAGTGAGCCAAGATCATGTCACTGCACTCCAGCCTGGGCTACAGAGCGAGACCCCATCAAAAAAAAAAAGAAAGAAAGAAAGAAAGAAAGAAACAGAAAATCTGAATATACTTATAACTAGTAAGAATATTGAACAAACTTTTTAAAAAAATCTCCCAATAAAAAAAGTCCTGGACCAGAAAGGTACAGTGACGAATTTTACCAGACATTTAAGAATTGATGCCAACCCTTAAACTCTTCCAAAAATAGTTGAAGAGAAGGGAACACTTCCTAACTCATTTTATAAAGCCATCATTACCCTGCTATGAAAACCAGACAGAGACCCTACAAGAAGAGGAAACTATACACCAATATCTCTTAAGAATATTGATGAAGAGATTATTAACAAAACACTAGTAAACAGAATATTCTATAGCATGTTAAAAAGATCATACTCTAAGACCAATTGGGGTTTATTCCTGGAATGCAAAAATGGTTCAACATATTTAGATCAATCGTTATAATACACCACAGTAACAGAAAGAAGGAAAAAGTTATCATATGAATTAATGCAATAAAAGCCATATATTCACTTGATCTTAGCCAAAAGGCTGAAAAGTGATAAAAGATTTATATTTAAAAATCCACAGCCCGCATCATACTTAATAGTGAAAGACTAAAAGTGTTTCCTCTAAGATCAGGAACAAGACAAGATGCCAGCTTTCACCACTTCTATTTAACATAGTACTGGAAGTCCTAGTGAGGTCAATTAGGCAAGTAAAAGATATAAAAGCCATCCAAACTGGAAAGGAAAAAGTAAAATTATTTGTTTCTAGGTATCACAATCTTAGGTGTAGAAAACTCTAAAGAATCCATAGACCAAAAAACCCTGTTAGAACTAATAAATGAATTCAGTAAAATTGCTATATACAAAATCAACACATAAAAGTCCACTGTGTTTTTATTTCCCAACAATGAAAAATCTAAAAAGGAAATTAAAAACACATTTCCATTGACAACAGTATCAAAAAGAATAAAATACTTAGGAATAAACTTGACTAATGAGGCAATAGACTTGTATGCTAATAACTACAAAATGTTGCTGAAAGAAATTAAAGACAATACAAGTAAATGGAAAGACAGCTATGTTAGTGGAGTGGAAGGTTTCATATTGTTAAGATGTAAGTAGTACCCAAAATGATCTATAGATTCAATGCAATCTCTATTTTAATTTCAATGATAATTTTTGAGGAAATAGAAAAATCCATCCTGAAATTCATCCTTAAATATCATTCACCTAGATGAATGCTCAACTAACTAGATTAGTGCTCAACATCACTAATTAGAGAAATACAAGTGAAAATCACACCAAGGTATCACTTCATACCCATTAAGATATCACTTCATACCCATTAAGATAGCTACTTAAAAAAAAAGAAAGCAGAAATTAGCAAATGTTGGGGGGGGGGTGTGGAGAAATTGGAACCCTGTGTATTGCTGGTGGAAATGTAAATTTGTTAAGCTTCTGTTTAAAGCAGTACAGTGGGTCCTCAAAAAATTAAAAATGGAATTATCATATGATTCAGCAATTCTACGTCTGGATATATCTCCAAAAGAATTGAAAACAAGGACTCAAATAGGTATTTATTTGTACACTCCCATTCATAGCAGTATTATTCACAACAGCCAAAAAAAAAGAAAAAAAAAAAGGAAAGCTAACCAATTGTCCATCGGCTATGAATAGACAATAAAATGTGACATATACATACAATGTAATATTAATCAGCCTCAATAAAGAAATAAATTCTGTCATATGCTATAACATGGATGAACCTTTAAGACATTATGCTAAGTAAAATAAGTCAGTCACAAAAGGAAAAATACTGTATTTCACTCCTGTGAGGTACCTAGAGTGGTCAAATTCACAGAGACAAAGTAGAATAGTAGTTCTCAGGGACTTTCACTGTGGAAAGCGAAGTATCATTCACCTAGATGAGCACATGTCCAAGAAAATGTTAGATATCCTATGCCGTGGTAGTGAAAAGTTATCTTTTCAATTTGGGATATGCTAGTATTTATCAATTTTCTCTATGTTTAAACACTCAGGCACTTTCACTGTAAGTAAGAGGTATTGTTTCTCTGCAATGTAGAAAATCACAAAATCCATTTTGTCACATCCAAATATTTATTTAATTCATAACTTCCATAACACACTAAGTTGATTTTACAGAAATAAAAACATTTAGAAATTGATCTGGGAGTTTAGGACACAGTTGTAGAAACAGAAATAGAAACGTAAGACCAAAAGAGGATGACTACGATATATTCAATGTCACTTATTTTCTAACTAATTTATTTCTGCTCATGATTAATAAAATGGCCTGTAATTTATCTGTGATTACTTTGTAGAACATGCATGCTAAGAGAAAAGGTTGTAGATATGAGTACAAGGTACTTTTCGATGAAAGCTATTTGTTTGCCTGGTTTTATTGGTCTATCCTGGGTTATGCTGGTGGAGTGAGATGCTCAGATTCACAAACAGGATAAGATACTCAAGGAGCATTGCTCACCATTATTTGGATTTGGAGAAGAAAAGAATGGGCACAGTGGCTGGGAAGCAGAGACAGTGGTTGATGTAAAGATATGAGATCCATTGCCAGGCACAGTGGCTCACACCTGCAACCCCAGCACTTTGGGAGGCCAAGGCGGGTGGATCACGAGGTTGGGAGATCTAGACCCCATCTCTACTAAAAAAAAAAAAAAAAAAAACTAGCCGGGTGTGGTAGCACATGCCTGTAGTCCTAGCTACTTGGGAGGCTGAGGCAGGAGAATCGCTTGAATTGGGAGGCAGAGGTTGCAGTGAGCTGAGATCACACCATTGCACTCCAGCCTGGGCAACAGCGCCAGACTCCGTCTCAAAAAAAAGATATGGGATCCATCACTAAGGTAACAACAAATACTGATTGCAACGCCAGTATCCAGCAAAATCCCTGCTTTGTGTAACCGGGGATCCACCTACAGTGCAGTCAGAAGCAGAGTGCTGGCTGAGAAGCACCTTGCCTTTCTCAAACTCAGTGTCCAAAATTCAAGTTCTGTAGACAGTTTGATCTCTCGTCGCTGGTGAAGAGATTCTTTGCAAGCTCTTAGGTCTGATTCTGTGCTTATTCCCAAATCTTCCTCCTAATAATGGCAACTGGAAGTGAACTGAGAGGAGCCCAAACTCTGAAGGTCAATCTCAGCATGCTCTTTCAGCTTCTGTTCCATATGCTCACGTTGGACACTCTGCAGGTCATCAGAAATGACAAGGATCTCATCAGCTGTGTCAACATCCAAGGTCATATCTACTGTGGAAGAAAAAAATCAACCTCTCAGCAAGTGGGCAGTGCATCTATTGCATTCAAACCCAAAGCAGCCACCATTAATTCTATGACACATTGTAATAGACACTAGGAACAGAGAGAGATGCCTGAAGACTTTGCACATTCGAATGAGTCTGTGTGCAGGAATCTGGTAGTTATAGGCTGGCATGCTGACTTTAGCACATTACACAGGCAGCTGAGTTCTGATAATTCACTTTAAATATATACATTCCACCAAATTGGGTCACAAAAATTACTCAGAGTTAAGTTGTGATATTGAATCGGGCATTATTTCCTTTAGTGCCTGCTACATGTGGTTAGCACATGATGTAGTGCTCTGGGCCAGAACAACCAAATCTACATCTACAGGATCAATAACCACTTGCACTTTTACCACCGTTTGCTTGGGGGCATTAGCCCTGGAATAAATTCATTGATCATAATGGTTGCCAAGACTCATTGTGGGTTATTAAAAATCACCAGAGTGCTTCTAAACATTGCAGGGTAATGAGCCTCACAGCCAGAAAGAAGCTCAGATGCAGCTGATACCAGGCCCGTGCTATTCAGTGTGTGGCTGGGAACCAGCTGCAACAGCATCATCTGGGCACCTGGGAGAGAAATGTAGATTTGCAGGCCAGCCTAGAGCTGCAGAATCAGAATTAGCATTTTCACAAGTCCCCCATGAATCTGATGCATAAAAGTTTGAAAAGCCATCATCCAGCGTAGTGTTCCCAATAGAAACATAATGCCAACCACGTGTATAATATTAAAGTTTCTACTAGCCACATTATCAAACATAAAAAGAAACAGGTGAATAATTTTAATAATTTTTTTTATTTAACTTGATCAAAAATATTCTCTTTCCATATGTGGCTCTAGCCACATTTCAAGTTGTTAGTGGTTACAGTGGCTATCATGTTGGACAGCACAGGTACAGGGCATCACTTAAACATTAAACTTTCTTCGAAAAATCCAGGTGGTTCTAATCGTTACTCAGGAGCGAGAACTAGTGTTGCTTAAAGAGCATAAGAACATTAGGTGCCAAAATTCAGCTGACTCCTATATTTAATGGAGAGCATTTTTCACTGTTGGCTTTTCTGGGGCCTTCATGGGGCGGGCTCCAGTTACCTAACCTTGGAACTTCGGCATCCTTGAGGTCAGGCATAGAATAGCTTTCAGCTGGGTTCCAGTTCCTTGATCTTGGAAATCAGCTTCGCCAAGTGTTGATTTGTCTTGATCTAATTCTTTTGAGAAACTATTTAGCAGAAAGTGCACAATAAACTCTCCTTTTGAGATTCTGTCTTCAGTAAGTTGAAGCAATGGAGGCAGAAGATGTAGCCACATTACAAGACGGAAAGGACATCTGCTTGCTTCTTGAAAGTGTGCAGCCTTTGCTGCTGCTGCCAGAGTGAAACATACATAATAGTAATGGAGATCCAGGAGATGAAAGAACTGGGGCTATTTCATCTTCACATTCATAGAGATATTACATACCATCCCTAGCACAAGGCAAGGACTAAGGACTCTCTCTCTCATATGTATACGAATATATGTGAATGGCCCTGGTCTTCTGAATTTGAAATTCTAGTTGAAATAAAGGGTGTGATCTGTCACTTGGCTTGGAGTTGAGATTGTGAAAGGGAATGGAACTAGACTAATACAGGAGCTGACAACCACATGTGGCTCTTGTCACCTGCAATGAGGGTTATCTACAGTGAGACATGCTTTGAGTGTGAAATATGCCCCAGATTTTGAAGACATGATCAGAAAAATGTCTCATTAATAAGGTGAAAATTGATTTACATGTTAAAATGATAATCCTTTGGATATTAAAATTAATTTATCTTGTTTCTTGTTACATTTTTTAACTTGGCTTCAGGAAATACATAGGTACATATATGAATTACATTATTTTGTCTGAGACATCCCTAGCCTAGACTCAGAGCCCCTCCAACTCTTCATCTGATCCCACCAGGCTGGGCACAGACCCACAGCAGCAGCTGAAGGGTTAAGTCAATGAGGGAAGCTCAAGTTATCATCTCCTAGAGTAGCCCAAGCTATGATTTGATTGAAATAATCTGTCAGACCCCCCAGCCTGTGTATTGAGAATCTAGTCCTGCCTTCAGCTACTGGGCAGGGGATCCCGTGTCCCTAAGTGTTCCCACTGTGCCTGGCATGGAGTTGGCCTCAGACCATACTTGCAGCATTAATTACTTCATTCCCTGGATGTTGCTGTCTTATATTTGTCTTTTGTAGAAAGCTGAGAAGTGAGAAAGGAATAACATTGAACTCACTTCCACAAGATGCTTCTCTTGCTCCAGCTGCTTCTGAAGGGAGCTGAGATATGGAATGGGACCCACCTATACGGGGCTTTTACATAGAAAGTCCTCTCTCCCACTTTACCCACTCAGTCAGATATTGATTTAAATCTGGAATCAATGAGTTTTTTACTGAAGATATGGAGATATAGAGAAGCACCACGTGCAAAGGACAGCAATTTATCCTGCAAGTGGTTGTATTTTGATTAATATAGACATACCCCTTCTTCTGGATTAGCTTTTGAATATCATGTTTGCATATGACAAAATTTAGAATTCAACCAGAAAACTTTCAAAGCCAAATATTTGGCACCGTTATTAGCCCTTATGCAATGAATGGAGCTAGTTTTCAGTACTTTTTACTCACAAAGTAAAACCACCTCATAATTAATTAATTAATTAATTAATTTGTTAATTAGAGATGGAGGTCTCACTATACTGCCCAAGCTGGTCTCCAACTCCTGACCTCAAGTGATCCTCTCGCCTTGACCTCCCAAAGTACTGGGATTACAGGCATGAGCCACCATGTCCAGCCTTCATATTTATTTTAGATCAAGGAAATTAATTCAACCTAATCATAAGTCTTTCCTAAAATCACCCTCACTAGACCATAATGATTTCTTCAAATGGGCTTTTTCTTCATGCTTTTTTTTTTTTTTTTTTTTTTTTTTTTTTGAGACGGAGTCTCACTCTGTCACCCAGGCTGGAGTGCAATGGCGCGATCTTGGCTCACTGAAACCTCCACCTCCCAGGTTCAAGCGATTCTCCTCCCTCAGCCTCCTAAGTAGCTGGGACTACAGGCACCCGCCACCACACCTGGCTAGTTTTTGTATTTTTAGTAGAGACGGGGTTTCACCATGTTGGCCAGGCTGGTCTTGAACTCCTGACCTTGTGATCCCCCCGTCTTGGCCTCCCAAAGTGCTGGGATTAAGATCTGTGTTTAGAAGTTTGATTTAAAAACAAACAGAAATAATGCTCCCAGATAATCAGTGGGCTATTCAAGTTCCTGGCGTTATTTTTTCATTTCTCTTTGTTAATAACCATATCAAAAGTAAAAGATATTTTTACAATCTTACTATTTTCCTTATATTACAACCTACATGAAATGAGATGGCCCTCTTTATTTGTGTGTGTGTGTATATATATATATATATTCAAAAAAGATTTCCTTATGGTTTTAGATCATTCAGGGGTGGAAGAGTTGAGAATGGGAGAAGGAAAACCGGGACTCAAGGGGGTGGGTTGGGGAAGAGATTAGATTATATATTTCACTGCTTGGATCTGGCCTGAGGGTGAGATGTCACAGCCTGGGCTGCTATCTAGATGCTGAGAGGGTCTCAGGGATGTGTTTCTGACCGGGGCATCTTTGTCCAGAGGAGAAGCTGACAAATGCCCACCCGCAGGGCTTTTCTGCTGGAGTGCGTGGAGCAAGAGGAGCTCCTTGGTGTTCATCCAGTTTACCATGTGGGGAACCCAGCAATGAGGGGATTTGAGGGAGCCTTTCTCGGGCAGTTTGTTCTAACAACCAGCAGATGGCGCCCGAGATTGAGGCCCGGTGCCTGGTCTGCCCTCAAGGAATATTCAATATAGACCATATTCTGGGCCGTAAAACACAAGAAAAGAATATAAATCATACAAAGGATGCTTTCAGATCACAATAGATCAGAATAGCCGTCTATAGCAGAAAGACAGAACATTTCAAAAATATTAAACAACACTCTTCTCTGAAAATGTTTAGAGATTTAGTAACACATGGGTCAAAGAAGTCTCAAGAGAAATTAAAGAATATTTGAGGCAGGATGTGGTAGCTGGCACTTTTAACCCCAACTACTGGGGAGGCTGAGGTGGGAGAATAGCTTGACACTAGGAGTTCCAGCCCAGCCTGGGCAACATAGTGAGACCCTGTCTCTAAAAATAATTTATTTATTTATTTATTTATTTATTTATTTATTTTATTTTATTTTAAAAACTTGGGTTTTACCTAAAATTTCACTTTTTCTTGGCTTCTTCCTTTTCCTCCTGCTCCTACCTTTTCCTCCACTAGTTTCTCTGAAACCACATGAATTCTGGAATTAGAGTCTGGGAAACTTACCTATGCCGGTCAGGACAGGTGTATGTATCCTGGAATCTTCCTGACTTTGCTGCAAGTGTACTTTTCAATCAAGGCATATTGCATATATCCCCAGCACATTCACGTGGCGGGGAGGCAGGGCCTTTTCTGAATCAGCTCACAATGCTGACAAGCCAGACCCTTGACCGTCTTCAACGATTCTTAAAAATGGGATACAAGGCCGGGAGCAGTGGCTCACATCTGTAATCCCAACATTTGGGGAGGCCAAGGTGGGCAGATTGCTTGAACCCAGGAGTTTGAGACCAGTGTGGGGAACACGGTGAAACCTCATTTCTATTTAAAAAAAAAAAAAAAAGGGGGGGGGAGAAATTAGCCGGGCATGGTGGTGCACACCTGTAGTGCCAGCTGGGGCTACAGGGAGGCTGAGGTAGGAGGATCACCTGCACCTGGGGAGGTCAAGGCTGCAGTTAGCTGAGATCACACCACTGCACTCCAGCCTGGGTGACAGAATAAGGCTCTTAAAAAAAAATTTAAAAGTATGTAAAAGTTGCCGATGATTTAATATGCAAAGAACACTTGACAAAACCAGCACTAGTTTCAGTAGATCCCTCCTGCAGGGAACTGACTTGTGATAAGAGCATGACTGCCTGGCCCCCAGCATGCATCTTCACAGTGACCAGAGCTGTGCCAGCCAGAGGAGCACAGCACGGAAGACCCCACAGGGGAAATGGAAGGAGGAAGGATCGGCTGAGAGAGTCAGGTATTACCAGGAGTGCACTGGAGACAAAACAGTACATTCTACAGTGGGGGAATTTACCATTGTTAATGTAGACAAGTTCACGTCCAAGACAATGTTAGCTCCACGGAGCTGTGGCGGTGGACAGTCATTCAGTGCTGGATAGGACACAGGTATTTATCCACATTTGTCTTGTTCAAATACACACACACACACACACACACACACACACACACACCCCTACCCACCCCCCCACCCGACCCCCACACACATTGCTCTAGGAATAAAAAGTATTGCACCCTTATTATTTAGAAACTCACATAATCCATTTGGTTACAGCCAAATATTTATTTAACTTATAAACTCCGTAATACATCAAGCTGAACTTACAGAAATAAAAGGTAAAGCATTTGGAATTTAAGAATACAATACATATCATTAGGAAACAAAATATAAACACAAAACTCACACGTTTGATGGTGACAATAATCAATATTTAAAACTCAGCTTTTATCCTAATGAATGTATGAAGTTAACTACATCATGGAATGGTCTATATTTTTGTGCCATGATTTTGTAAAATATATATACCCAACAGAAACTTCCTAGGTCTACCCACCAAATAATTTAATTTCCCGATCCTGTTTCTATGCAGTGGGGGTTTATTTGCCCTCCCCAGGATGGACTAGAGGATGGGCAGTGCCTGGGTTTATCACAGGACAGACACTCAAGACACCCTGATCTGGGAGGGTGGAAGGAGCAAAATATGGGTGCAGTGGCTCCTCAGGAAAAACTTTCGTGAATGTATAGATGTGGGATCCATCTCCAAGGTGGTAAAAGGAGATGTCTCCCATGCCTCTATCCATAAAAATCCCCATTCGCTGTAAATTGGGGTTCACCCAGAGGGGTGTTGGAGGGCTTGTGTTAGCAAAGTGGAAGCCCTCAGCCCTCAAACTCACAATCCAGAATCCATGCTCTGTGGTCATTTGGATATTCCCTTTGCGGCTGGCAGATTCTCTGCAGACTCCCAGATTCCATTCTGAGCTTGTTCCTAGGTCCACCTCCCAGTAGTGGCGGCCAGAGGTGAAACCAGGGGAGCCCAGGACAGCACCCGCCAAGTTGAATCTCTCAGCACTGTTTGGCCGATTCTGATGGATCCTCCCACATCGGACGCTCCTGAGGTCTTCAGAAATGAGGAGGAGGTTGTGAGCTGTGTCAACATCCAAGGTCACCTCCACTGTGAAAAGAAAAACAAGTAGCTGAGCAAATGCACAGAAGCCAAGTCCATTTCACTCCTCTACTGCCAAGTCCCAAATATCTCATTGACTTTGGTTTCTGCCATTCTGCTTTTTTTCCTGAAGTCAGAACTTTTCTTGAGGCAACTTCCCTGAGTAGTTGAAATTCTCACAGATATACTCGTTGTAATACCTGGCTCTTACTCATAGTAGAAGTTCTTATTCTACATTACGCTGTGTGTGTGTTTATGTCGTGTATTTCTTCTGCTTGGAGGGCCTCAAGACAGACACCACGACCCTCTTTCTACTATACTGATGAGTGAAAAATGAGTGATAATTAAGACAATACAAGTTTGCGATATTAAATGATATGTTTCTTTTTTCACATTTTATTAGTCCAATTTAAATAGTGTCTAGGGCATGAATCCAGGCTTTTGTTCTCCATATTTGTAACCAGTGACTTTTGTTCACGGTTTTGACAGGAGATGGGATATCTCTGCAGCTGATAATGGATGACAGAGGTCCCATGCCTGGATGTTAGGAGAATCTAAGGCCAAGAGGAAGATAAGGACCTAGACGCAAGGATGCTCTTCATCCTATGGGGGAGTTGGGGCCTTAAGCAAGACAGCGTTAATGGGCTTAAATTTAAGAGATGAGATAAAGGTATTTAAAAGTTATTAGAATGAGCACTTTACAGCATTTCATATGTGGTTGAAAAGTGAAGTCACCAACTTTAATGGAAGAGGAAGAAAGGAAGTGGTGGGATCTGGCCTAGGAAAATTTATTGTCTAGACCATTCTGGAAAAAAATAAATCTACAGAACCTGTTATCCTTCAAGTCCAAAGACAGATGTGACCACCAATGTGGATTTTGTACATTAAAATAAGGTATCAGCTATTATTTTGTTAAATAGGTTTCTATGCCTTTGCCTGTCCCTGGAACTCCCAAAATTTGAATATGTAGTCACATAGGCTTTCTGAGTTTTTTTTATTATTATCTTTTTTTTTTTTTTTTTTGGTCAAATGGGGTTATTTCAAAAGACCTGTAGAATGAGACAAAAGATTTTTAAACTATTCATCTGACAAAACTAATATTAATAATATACAAGAGACTCAAACAGCAGCAGAAAATCAAACATTCTCATTAAAAAGCGGGCAAAGAATTTCAAGACATCTCTTGAGAGAAGGCATATGAATGTCCAATACGAGTATTAAAAATTCTCAACAACACTCAGAGAAATGCAAATAAAAACCACAATAAGGTATCACTTCACCCTGGTTAAAGTGGCTATTATCAAAAGCACAAAATAAAACAAATGGCAGTGAGGATGTGAAGAAAAGGGAACTCTTACACAGTGTCAGCGGAAATTTAAATTAGTATGACCGCTATGGAAAACGGTGTGGAGGTTCCTCAAAAAACTCAAAAGACAACCAGCAAGGGATTCATAAATCCCACTGCTGGGTATGTATACAAAAGAAAGGTCATTGCCGGGCGCGGTGGCTCAAGCCTGTAATCCCAGCACTTTGGGAGGCCGAGACGGGCGGATCACGAGGTCAGGAGATCGAGACCATCCTGGCTAACCCGGTGAAACCCCATCTCTACTAAAAAAATACAAAAAACTAGCCGGGCGAGGTGGCGGGCGCCTGTAGTCCCAGCTACTCGGGAGGCTGAGGCAGGAGAATGGCGTAAACCCGGAGGCGGAGCTTGCAGTGAGCTGAGATCCGGCCACTGCACTCCAGCCTGGGCGACAGAGCGAGACTCCGTCTCAAAAAAAAAAGAAAGAAAGGTCATCAGTATATGGAAGAGACAGCTGCACTCCCTTGTTTATCGTAGCACTGTTTACAATAAATGTTCATCAACAGATACATGGATAAAGGAAATGTGTTATATGTATACACAGTAAAATACTATTAAGCCTTAAAAAAAGAGTAGAATTGTCTCTTTTTTTTTTCTTTCTTTCTTTTTTTGAGATGGAGTTTTGCACTCAGGCCCAGGCTGGAGTGCAGTGCAGTGGCGCAATCTCAGCTCACTGCAACCTCCACCTCCCGGGTTCAAGTGATTCTGCTGCCTCCGCCTCCCAAGTAGCAGAGATTACAGGCGTGCGCATCCATGCTTGGCTAATTTTTATGTTTTTAGTAGAGACGGGGTTTCACCATGTTGGCCAGGCTGGTCTCGAACTCCTGCCTGCCGCAGCCTCCCAAAGTGCCAGGATTACAAGTGTGAGCCACTGTGCCCAGCCGGAATTGTGTCTTTTGTAGCAACATGAAGGGAACTGGAGATCAGTGTCTTAAGTGAAACAAGCCATGCACAGAAAGCCATTTATCACCTATTCTCACTCATAAGTGGATGCTAAAAAAAAGTGTATATGGGGACACAGAGAGTGGAATCATAGATAAGGGAGACCCAGAAAGGTGAAGGTGTGGAAGAGGTGGATTATGAGAAATTAGTTCTCAATGTACGTTATTTGAATGATGGATACCTTGGACACCATGGATGACCACTATGTAACCAATGCATGTTACCAAATTGCACGTGTATCTCATAAATGTGTACACATTTCTTTTAACTTTTGAGAATCCCTTGTCTAAGCCATGACATAGACACGGGTATTTTTTGTTGGAGATCAAAAAATAAAACCAGGTGTTTCTATATGTTGTCAGGGCTGAGAATCACTGATGCCAGAGGAACATTTCAGTTTCAGGTGCCAGACATCAGCTAATTCCCATACGGTACGGAGAGCCAATTGCAACAGTACTTTTTCCTCTTTTGGTAGTGGGAAGGGGCAGGGTATACAGACTCCTTACCTTGGAACTTCCGCATTCTTGGGTTCATCTTCAGAATCTTTTTCAGCTTGGGCTCCAGTTCCTTAATGTGGGAAACCAGACTCCCCAGCTGCCGATTGAGCCTGATGTTGTTTTTCTGAGAAGCCACCAGGCAGAAGGGACACAAGACACCTTCCCCTTGGGGCTCTTTCTGCAGTGAATTGGTGCAGCTGAGGCAGAAGACGCATTCACACTCCAAGGACATTGGCTTTTCTAAGTAAGCTGTGCAGATGGGACATCTGGTTGCTTCTTTTAAGAGTTCATCCGTGGTCACTGTCAGGGAAAACAAAAATACACAGGGAAGTGAATTTTCATGAAGTGACAGCCTCTTAGTGTGTAACAAGTGACAACTTTCCATGCATAGAGTTACTGTGTTCCAGCTTTGTAGTCCCTAGATCAAGGCCGTGAGTACCAACACTCCAGCACATGCCCTTGTCTTCAGAGATTTGAAGTTCTATTGGGAAAGACACGTCCCAAATCGTCCCTGTGCTCTGAGCTGAGGTGGAGGAAGAGTCGATTCTCCTGGTGACCCAGCAGCTGTGCCAGCAGATGAGCCTGCAGCAGTTGAGGCTGTGCCAGCAGCACCCATGTGAGGAGCAGTGAGCTTGGGTCATTTCGTCTCCTCCGAGGGGAGCCCAAGCAAGAGATTCATTAATGAGAATAAGAACTGCATCCTTCCTGCAGCCTTAGGACTGAATACCAAACTGACTGCCAACACTCCTAGAGTGAGGGGATCCAGGGTGACTGATTTCAACTCCGAGGCAGCACTCAGACAGCCTTTGTTGAATGCATTAATTACTAACTTCTTTCATTCATCCGCCTATGTTATAACCCCAATTCTAGACATCTGAGAAGGAAAAACAAAGCACACAGCTGTGGACTCACCTCTTCTGCTGAAAGCTCCTTTGTACTCCATCGTCTTCCACCAGGAGCTCAGGTATGGTGGGGAAGCGGCATAGGAGGCCCTTTTATTGGCAAGATTGCCCCACCCTCCATGATGACACCCTGCCACTCCCTCTAATCCTCCATGGTCACACCCTGCCACCCCCTCTAACCTAATCAGGTGTTTATTTAATTATAGCAGGTTTTTATTGGTGATAAATCTGCAATCCACAATATTCTCAGTAAAACCCTTCATCCTGATAATATTTACCTTGAAAAAGAAGATAAGATTAAATTGCCGTCACTTTAGGTTAGACCCAACCTACTAATATCACAAGCCTATTTTAGGGATTTTTCCAGCGTTTGTTAGTGGCAATGGTTTTGCCGCTATATATTATACACATCAAGCTTTGCTTAGAATCCTAAAATACATTATCAGTGTGATTGCATTTGCAATTTTATGAAGTTCTATAAATTCATATACATCAGACTATTTTAGGGAGTTTTTTGTTCAAAAAACTTCCATTTGTTCAAATTTTATTCTAAAAATTTTTGATAAATCACAGGAATAATTTAAATTGTGAAAAATTACCATTGAAATCTGGGTATTAGGCACTTCACAGTGTTAGGATACAAGCCAGAGTCGAAGAACAGGGAACGTTTTCTCTGCTGCTTATGTTTTCAAGTAGAATCATTCACATTGAAGTAAATGGTGCTTTTCTTTCCCTTGAACCAGCCTTGAGTCTTTTCCTTTTAATCCCCTTCTATGTATAAAAATCCCCTACTGAGATATTTGTAGTTTTGTTTCAAAATTCAAATTATTCTAATGTCATCTTGCTATTTTTCCCATCTCACATTTTGTCATGGATTAAATAACTTTTCTCTTTCTACATACTTTTTTAAAGGGAGGCCTAGTTCTGGTCCTCTTTAAATATGATTCCTCGGGGATCAGATGACTCAGAGAGACTGAGATCTTGAGCAAAAGGAATAATGAATCTACAGATATCATGGAAGAGGCTACTAGGTTAATTTAAGTGATTAATGCCTACTTAATTTTTAGAAGCACAGCTTCATTTTCAACTTTTAAATAACTTTTTTTTTTTTTTTGAAACAAAGTCTCGCTGTATCACCCAGGTGCTGGAGTGCAGTGGCACCAACTCAGCTCACTGTAACCTCTGTCTCCCAGTTCAAGCAATTCTCATGCCTCAGCCTCCCAAGAAGCTGGGATTACAGGCGTCTCTACTAAAAAAAACAAAAAAATTAGCCCAGCGTGGCGGCGCACACCTGTAGTCCCAACTACTTAGGAGGCTGAGACAGGAGAATTGCTTGAACCTGGGAGGTGGCGACTGCCGTGAGCCAACATTGTGCCACTGCACTCCAGCCTGGGAGATAGAGCGAGACTCCATCCAAAAAACAAAAACAAAAAAACAAACAACAACAAAAAAAAAACAGAGGGTGTTAGTTCTCTCCTCAATTTCCTCATTCATCAAAATGGAGACAATCTAAGTAAACCACCTAGAACAGCAGCACACCACATGCGTAGGGTCTGAAATAAAACTCTATTTCTTCAGCATCTTTCTTTCTTTACAGTATCAGATAAACACAGTAACACCAAACCCAGAATCTCTACATTTCTTTTTTTTCCAACATATTCTATCCACAATATTTCTCAGTAAAAGCTGACATTTAAAAAGTTTCCTCCTCCTAGGCCCTCAAAATACTGAGAACCTGGTTTGCAGTGAGGCCTCCATAACTGAATGTTAAATGACTGAATTCCTTCATTAATGACTTGCTTATTTAATCTTGATAAATATACTTTATTTTGTTCTTTCAATAGCAAATATGTCCCGAGGGCCGCAGAGAGGGTCAATGGTGGTGCTCTGAGCTGTGCAGGTGGGGCTGTATCGGAGTGGTGGGAGGGTCAGGTGTGTGTTTCCGACCTGGGCATCTTTGTCCAGAGGAGCAGAAGTGGACACACGCCCGCCCACAGGGCTTTTCTGCTGACGTGGGTCGGCGGGAGGGGCTCCTGGGTAGTGGCTCCGTTTAGGGTCTACAGCTGATCAATGAGGGGACTGAAGGCACCTTTCTCAGGTAGTGGCGTCTGTCAACCAGCAGATGGCGCCAGAGGTCGCAGGGCCCTGCCTGGGTGTGGGTGTTTCTGGGGGGCACCCCAGGCTCTTGCGTGGGGACTCTCGCCCCTGAGCACTGAACGCAGTTCCTCTGTCCGAGACCTTCTCACTCGCAGAACGCATAGTTGCACATATGAGCACCTCACCTGTCACCCACGCTGTCTTACATACCCTCCCACTCCCACCCATACCTCCCCTCTCAGATGTGTGCGCCAGCATTTTCTCTCCACCCACAGCCACAGATGCCCCCGCGGCCCGTGCAACTGTGCACACTCGGTGCAGTGGACCCCCGCCTCCTGCTTTCAGCCTTGCACTTTATCTCACACATTTTCCCACCTAGAGACCACATTTCAGACCCACAGACCCTCTCAGCTTCTTCCCTTGCCTCTCATCCCCGTAAAACGAAAATCCTTTATTTCCTCCAGAATTTGTCTGCTCTCTTCCCAGAATGCCCGTCCATCTTCTAGCTGATCCTCTAGGGCAGTCGTTACCTGCCCCTTGGTTCCAACAGCTCCTTTCGTGCCAGTTTTTGTCGCGTGCCTCTTACCACGCTGAAGCGGAACTGACCCAGAGCATCACAGAATGCCCGAACTCAGGGGTCTGCAAATACGACTCATTGATAGGCTGCCCGTTTTGGTAAATGAAGTTTTGTTGGTGTGTTTCTTAGGGCTGTCCTACGCCACAGTGACAACATTAAGATGGTTATGACAGAGAACTTACAATACCGTCCACAAGCATAAAATATTTACTGTCTGGGGGCTCAAGCCTGGAATTCCAGCACTTTGGGAGACCGAGGTGGGAGGATCACTTGAGCCCAGGAGTTTGAGGCCAGCCTGGGCAACATGATGAAACCTTGTCACTACAAAAAATTTTTGAAAGTAGCCAGGCGTCTGTGGTCCCAGCTACTCGGGAGGATCACTGGAGCCCTGGCAGTTGAGGCTGCAGTGAGCTGTGTTTGCACCACTGCACTCCGGCCCGGGCAAAAGAGTGAGACCCTGTCTCAAATTTTTAAAAAAAGAAAATAAAAAGAAGAAGAAATTTGCTGAGCCCTGGAACTCCTCACACTTTTCAGGACTTCTAGTGCCTGCCACCTACAGCATCTCAACGCCAACAGTGACCCCAATCCCTGTGACAAGCACACACTCCCCGTGGGTTTCCAAGGTGCCCCCTACGGAGAAACTGCACTGCTGCCTTTATTTCCTAATGATCACTTCTTCTTGTTTTTATTCAGTTTTTAGAGATCACTCTTCCAAAAGCACTTAAGGCCATGTGGGAAGACCCCATGGCCCAGGACATGAAAGCATCTTGCATCTTGAAGATTTTACTCTAATTTTGTTAAGGTTTTTTGTTGTTTTGTCTTGTTTCATGCAGCAGTTTTCTCACTGCTTTAAGTGTAGGTGACACTTTAGTTTTATTCCTCCCTTTGTAATGGATTTTTTGGGTTTTTTTTTGTTTTTGTTTTTGTTTTTGAGACAGAGTCTCGCTCTGTCGCCCAGGCTGGAGTGCAGTGGTGCGATCTCGGCTCACTGCAGCCTCCGCCTCCCAGGTTCAAGCACTTCTTCTGCCTTAGCCTCTCAAGTAGCTAGGACTACAGGCACGTGCCACCACAACCAGCTAATTTTTGTATTTTTAGTAGAGACGGGGTTTCACCATGTTGGCCAGGATGGTCTTGATCTCCTGAGCTCGTGATCTGCTTTACAGCAGGATTTTCTTTTAAGATCCAGCCATGGATTTTCTTTTAAGGCTTCTTTTTTGTTGCAATGCCTTCCTCTGCGAAAGCAAAAGGAAGAAAAAGAGATCATTCTTTATCTTTCAAACAAAAACTGAAATTACTACGTTTATTTTGCACATTTGTCGCTGAAATGAACACTGTGTCCTGATTGTATGGATGTGTCCCCCACATTTCACGTGCTGGCCTTGATCTCCAGTGTGGCGGTGTTGAGAGGTGGGGCCTTTAAGAGGTGATTGAAACAGGAAAAGACAAGATAAGTAGCCAGAGAACAGTCACCACGTCAGTAAGGGCCTAGAAACCGTACCATTTCCTCAGCTGCTTCTTTCTTTTCTCTTAGTATCTGAGAAGCATGTTACTGCACCAAGGACCCTGCATCTCCTCTTCCTCTTTCTGGAGGGTTCTGACCACAGTTGCTCTCAATAGGAACTGGCAAGTAATGGCACGTTTTCCCTATTACACGTTAAAAGATGGGGCCCGAAGATGCCTACGTCACTGGCAATCAATCACCCCACCACAAATGGATGATGATTTCAAGGTGAATGCATTCGTACGTGTAATTACCCTATTTTTTTCGTTCTTTCTTTCATTCGCTGTTTTAATAGAAAACATCTCCTGAGCTCTGCGTCATCAGACTCTGCGTGGACAGCTCTGGACCATGTCTGGAATGGAGGGGAGGGGTGCGTGCGTGCGTGTGTGTGTGTGTGTGTGTGTGTGTGTGTGTGTTTATGAATTGAGCATCTTTGTCCAGAGGAGCTAAAGTCAGAAAATCCCCCCAGTCAACAGGATTCCAGCCCTGGCTCTGATGCTGAAGGTCTCTGGAGCTCTTCTGCTGAAGTGGGGTATGTATGGGGTGGGGTGGAGAGCGTCAGGGATTTTAATTTAATTTTTTTTCTTTTTACAGAGAAGTAAAGGTCTCTGACATGGTGTCCAATCTAATGTTGAGAAATATGGAAACACATTTCTGTGCCACACAAATTGTTGTAACTAGCTGCACATCTCGGTTCAGCACTTGAAATGTGGATAGTGCAGAGGAGGAGCTGAAGTTTTTTAAATAAATGCTATCATGTGTATTTAAATTATGTTATGGGATACATATAGTGAAATAGTTACTATAGTGAAGCAAATTAAAGTATCTGTCGTCTTACAGTTACCACCTTTTTATTGGTGGGGTGGGGGTGTTGTGGCAAGAGCAGCTAAGATTTAGCAGGCATCTCAAATGCAGTGCAGCCATATTCCCTCTAGTACTCCTGTTGTGCGTTAGATCTCTGGACTTGTTGGTCTTGTATTCCCTGTAGTGCTCTTGCTGTGCATTAGATCTCTAGACTTATTTGTCTCGTATTCCCTGTAGTGCTCTTGCTGTGCATTAGATCTCTAGACTTGTTCGTCATCCATAGCTGCTGCTTTGTATCCTCTGACCTACATCTCCCCATTCCCTCTCTCCACCTCCTGCCCCGTCAGCACTGTTTTATTCTCTATTTCTGTATAACTGACTTTTGTAGGTTTAGATTTCACATGTGAGATCATGCAATATTTTTTTTCTTTCTGCATCCGTCCTAGTTCTCTTAGCATAATTAAGAACTGAATTTGTAATCTTAATTCATTTTAATTTAAGAAACTACATGCCACTAGTTCTTACCAAATGGTGCAGCACAGCTCTAGGGAGCTGGGGACTGAAGGAAGCCAAAAAGACCTTTTCCTAACTTTGAGGTCTGTGGTACAGCCAGATATGTGGATGGGGCCAGATGGAGCCCTGGGGCCTGAGGTTTGGGGACAGGGCAAGAGCAGGTTAGATTTGATGGGACATGGCTGGGACCCTTCCCATAGGAGACCTCTTTCTCTGTGACACACACAACTATTAAATAAAGGAATTCACTTTCTCAAAAACACATTTCCTTTGTCTCTAGCCTTTTCTCCCTTAAAGAGACACACCCACTCTTTTTCACACACACACACACCCCCCACACACACACCCGCCCCCCACACACACCCTTTGTCACAGGCTCTTGTGTACACTTTCACAGTCTCTCCTCCAGTCTCTCTCACACACACTCTCATACCTCATCTCAGTCTCTCATCCATGCTCTGCCCCGCGGCCAACATACACACACTCTTTTATCACAAATGAGCCTGCGGACGCCCTTCTCTTGGCCCTTTTCCCCACCTACTGAGACACATGTACTCTAGTGCATTCTCTCAACAGAGAAATGTGGAGTCATGCACAGCATCTATGGAAATGCATACACACTTTCTCTCCCATCCTCCATGCTCATGACCACCTATACTCCCTCTGTGGAGCATACTCACAGTCGTTCCATAAGCTTTCCATATCTTTTGGTATTTCATGTTTTCATTTTCATTCGTTCCCAGAATGACTTATTCCCCTGTAATTTTTTTCTTTGACCCATCGGTGGTTTAAGAGTGTGTTGTTTACTGTCTGCATGCTTTTTTAATTAACCAGTTTTGCTTCTGGTATCGATTTCTACCTCCTTTCATTGTGTTTGGAGAATATAATTCATATAATTTTGATCTTTATTAATTTGTTGAAACTTCTTTTGTAGCCTAACATGCCTCATTCTGGAAAATATTCCATGTGCACTGGAAAAAATGTGTATTCTGAAGTTGTTAGGTGGCACGTTCTAGAGAGGTCTGTTAGGTCTAGCTGGTTTTTAATGTTGTTTGAGTCCTCTATTTCCTTATTGACCTTCTGTCTGGCTGTTCTACCCATTACTGAAGGTGGAATATTGAAATCAGCAACTGTTATTGTAGAACTGTCAATTTCTTACTTCAGTTCGTTCACTGTTTGCCTCATATGTTTTAGGACTCCTTTATTTGGTGTGTATATATTTAAAATTGTTATATCTCATTGATGAATTGGCCCTTTTATTAATATATAATGTCCTTTATTTCTATTGTAAGAGTTTTGCTTTAAAGTATGTTTTGTCTAATACAAATGATCAACAGGTATATGGAAAAATGCCCAACATCACAAGTCACTAGGGAAATGCAAATTAAACAACAGTATCATCTCACACTCATTAAAATGACCATTATCAAAAAGATGAAACATAGTGTTGGCGAGGATGTGGGCAAAAGGGAACCCATGCACACTGTTGGTGGGAATGTAAATTAATACAGCCATTATGGAAAATAATGTGAAGTTTCCCCAAAAAATTGAAAATAAAACCATCACATGATCCAGCAATCCCATTACTGGGCATATAGCCAAAGAAGATAAAATCAGTATTTCAAAGAGATATCTGAATGCCCATGTTCAATACAACATTATTCACACTAGCTGAGAGATAGAATCAACCAAAGTGTCCACTAATGGATGAATGAATGCAGACAATGTGATGCACAGTCATTTGACACATTATGACATTTTGCCCAATGACGGACTGTTATGTATGACAGCGGATGCACAAGATTTTAGTGGAGCTGAAAATTTTGTGTCACCTAGTGACATCATAGCTGTCTTAATATTGTAGTGCGATGCATTACTCACATGTTTCTGGTGATGCTGATGTTAACAAACGTACTATTCTGTCCATCATAACAAAAGTCTAGCTCATGCAATTATGTACTGTACATAATGCTCAATAATAAATTACTGCATTACTGGTTTATGTATTTACTATACTATTTATTGTTATTTGGGGTTTACTTCTACTTATGTTTTAAAATTAATTGTAAAAAATCCTCAGGCAGGTCCTTCAGGAGGTATTCCAGAAGCAAGCATCGTCATCACAGGAGATGACAGCTCCATGCATGTTATTGCCCTTGAAGACCTTCCAGTGGCACAAGATGTAGAGTTGGGAGACAGTGATATTGATTACCCTGACCCTCTGTAAGCCTAGGCTAATGTGTGTGTGTTTGAGTCTTAGTTTTCAACGAAAAACATTTGAAAGTTAAAAATAAAATTTAAATGGAAAAAAGCTTACAGAATAAGGATATAAAAAAGAAAATATTTTTGTACAGCTATACAATGTGCTTGTGCTTTAAGCTAAGTTTTATTACAAAAGAATCAAAAGTTTAAAAAATTAAAAATTAAAAGTTCACACAATAAAAAAGTTACAGTAAGCTAAGTTTGTAATTGAAAAAAAGCTTCTGATAAATTTAGTGTAGCCAGCCTAAGTGTATAGTGTTTGTAAAGTCTACAGTCGTGTGCAGTAATGTCCTGGGGCTTAATATTCACTAAAATAACTGAACTTATAGAAGCAGAGAGTAGAATGGTGGTTGTGAGGGTCGGGGGATAGGCAGGGGAGAGAAGGGGAGATGTTGGTCAAAGGGTACAAAGCTTCAGTTAGACAAGATGAATAAGTTCCGGAAATCTATTGTACAGCAAGGTTATACTGTTGCTAATAATAATATATTATATACTTGAAAATTGCTAAGAGAATAGATTTTAAATGTTCTCACCACACCAAAATAACGATATGTATGTAAGGTGATGGATATGTCAACCCGCTTGATTTAATAATTTCACAAGGGGTGTGTGTGTGTGTGTGTGTGTATATATATATATGGATGAGTTATATATGTGTGTGTATATATACACACACACATATATGTAATGTATATATTTAATGTATTTGTAATTTGTATATCAAAACAGTATGCCATATACTATAAATATGTATATATAATTTTTTTTAATTTTACTTTAAGTTCTGGGATACATGTGCAGAATGTACAGATTTGTTACATAGGTATACAGTGCCATGGTGGTTTGTTGCACCCATCATCTATATTAGGTATTTCTCCTAATGCTATCCCTACCCTGTCCCCCAAACCCTCAACAGGCCCTGGTGTGTGATGTTCCCCTCTCTGTGTCCATATGTTCTCATTGTTCAACTCTCACTTATGAGTGAGAACATGGTATTGGTTTTCTGTTCCTGTGTTAGTTTGCTGAGAATGATGGTTTCCAGCTTCATCCATGTCCCTGCAAAGGACATGAACTCATCCATTTTTAATGGACGAACTCAGCCATTTTTATGGCTGCATAGTATTCCATAGTGTATATGTGCCACATTTTCTTTATCCAATCTATCACTGATGGACATTTGGGTGAGATCCAAGTCTTAGCTATTGTGAAGAGTGTTGGAATATGTATGCATGTGTCTTTATAGTAGAATGATTTATAATCCTTTGGGTATATACCCAGTAATGGGATTGTTGGGTCAAATGGTATTTCTGGTTCTAGATCCTTGAGGAATCACCACACTGTCTTCCACAATGGTTGAATGAATTTACACTCCCATCAACAGTGTAAAAGCATTCATATTTCTCCACATCCTCTCCAGCATCTGTTATTTCTTGACTTTTTAATGATCATCATTCTAACTGGCATGGTATCTCATTGTGGTTTTAATTTGCATTTCTCTAATGAGCAGTGATGATGAGCTTTTTTTCACATGTTTATTGGCTGCATGAATGTCTTCTTTTGAGAAGTGTCTGTTCATATCCTTCACCCACTTTTTGATGGGGTTGTTTTTTTCTTGTACATTTCTTTAAGTTCTTTGTAGATTATCGGTATTAGCCCTTTGTCAGATGGATAGATTGCAAAAACGTTCTCCCATTCTATAGGTTTTCGGTTCACTCTAATGATAGTCTCTTTTGCTATGCAGAAGCTCTTTAGTTTAATTAGATCCCATTTGTCAATTTTGGCTTTTGTTGCCATTGCTTTTGGTGTTTTAGTCGTGAAGTCTTTGCCTATGCCTGTGTCCTGAATGGTACTGCCTAGGTTTTCTTCTAGGGTTTTTATGGTTTTAGGTCTTGTGTTTAAGCCATTAACCCATCTTGAGTTAAATTTTGTGTAAGGTATGAGGAAGGGGTCCGGTTTCAGTTTTCTGCGTATGGCTAGCCAGTTTTTCCAACACCATTTATTAAATAGGGAATCCTTTCCCCGTTGCTTGTTTTTGTCATGTTTGTCAAAGATCAGATGGTTGTAGTTGTGTGGTATTATTTCTGAGGCCTCTGTTCTGTTCCATTCGTCTACATCTCTGTTTTGGTACCAGTACCATGCTTTTTTGGTTACTGTAGCCTTGTAGTATAGTTTGAAGTCAGATAGCATGATGCCTCCAGCTTTGTTCTTTTTGCTTTGGATTGTCTTGGCTATACAGGCTCTTTTCTGGTACCATATGAAATTTAAAGTAGTTGTTTCTAATTCTGTGAAGAAAGTCAATAGTAGCTCAATGGGGACAGCATTGAATCTATAAATTTCTTTGGTATGGCCATTTCCACAATATCGATTCTTTCTATCCTTAAGCATGGAATGTTTTTCCATTTGTTTGTGTCCTTTCTTATTTCCTTGAGCAGTGGAGCAGTGGTTTGTAGTTCTCCTCGAAGAGGTCCTTCACATCCCTTATAAGTTGGATTCCTAGGTATTTTATTCTCTTTGTAGCAGTTGTAAATGGGAGTTCACTCATGATTTGGCTCTCTGTTTGTCTATTATTGGCATACAGGAATGCTTGTGATTTTTGCACATTAATTTTGTATTCTGAGCCTTTGCTGAAATTGCTTATCAGCTTGAGGAGATTTTGGCCTGAGACAATGGGGTTTTCTAAATATGGAATCATGTCCTCTGCAAATAGAGACAATTTGATTTCCTCTCTTCCTATTTGAATACTCTTTATTACTTTCTCTTGCCTGATTGCCCTGGCCAAAACTTCCAATACTATGCTTATTAGAGGGCATCCTTGTCTTGTGCAAGTTTTCAAAGGGAATGCTTCCAGCTTTTGCCCATTCAGTATGATATTGTTTATGGGTTTGTCATAAATAGCTCTTATTATTTTGAGATATGTTCCATCAATACCTAATTTATTGAGAGTTTGAGCATGAATGCGGTGTTGAATTTTATCAAAGGCCTTTTCTGCGCCTATTGAGATAATCATGTGGTTTTTGTCATTGGTTCTGTTTATGTGATGTATTATGTTTATCGATTTGCTTATATTGAACCAGCCTTAAATCCCAGGGATGAAGCTGACTTGATCATGATGGATAAGCTTTTTGATGTGCTGCTGGATTTGGTTTTCCAGTATTTTACTGAGTGTTTTCACATTGATGTTCATCAGGGATATTGGCCTGAAATTTTCTTTTTTTGTTGTGTCTCTGCGAGGTTTTGGTATCAGGATGATGTTAGCCTCATAAAATGAGTTAGGGAGGAGTCTTTCTTTTTCTATTGTTTGGAATAGTTTCAGAAGGAATGGTACCAGCTCCTCTTTGTACCTCTAATAGAATTCAGCCTTGAATCTGTCTGGTCCTGGGCTTTTTTGGTTGGTAGGCTATTAATTACTGCCTCAATTTCAGAACTTATTACTGGTCTATTCAGGGATTTGACTTCTTCCTGATTTAGTCTTGGGAGGGTATATGTATCCAGGAATTTATTCATTTCTTCTAGATTTTCTAGTCTATTTGCATAGAGGTGTCTATAGTATTCTCTGATGGTAGTTTGTATTTCTGTGGGATCAGTGGTGATCTCTGCTTTTCATTTTTATTGTGTCTATTTGATTCTTCTCTCTTCTTTATTAGTCTGGCTAGTGGTCTATTTTGTTACTCTTTTCAAAAATCAGCTCCTGGATTCACTAATTTTTTGAATAATTTTTTCATGTCTCTTTCTCCTTCAGTTCTGCTCTGATCTTAGTTATTTCTTGTCTTCTGCTAGCTTTTGAGTTTGTTTGCTCTTGCTTCTCTAGTTCCTTTAATTGTGATGTTAGGGTGTTGATTTTATATACTTCCTGCTTTCTCCTGTGGGCATTTAGTGCTATAAATTTCCCTGTAAACACTGCTTTAGCTGTGTCCCAGAGATTCTGGTACAATGTGTCTTTGTTCTCATTGGTTTCAAAAAACTTATTTATTTCTGCCTTAATTTTGTTATTTACCCAGTAGTCATTCAGGAGCAGGTTGTTCAGTTTCCATGTAGTTGTGCAGTTTTGAGTGAATTTCTTAATCCTGAGCTCTAATTTGATTGCACTGCAGTCTGAGAGACTGTTTGTTATGATTTTTATTCTTTTGCTTTTGCTGAGGAGTGTTTTACTTCCAATTATGTGATCAGTTTTAGAATAAGTGTGACATAGTGCTGAGAAGAATGTATGCTCTGTTGATTTTGGGTGGAGAGTTCTGTAGATGTATATTAGGTCTGCTTGTTCCAGAGCTGAGTTCAATCCCTAAATATCCTTGATAATTTTCTGTCTCAGTGGTCTAATATTGGCAGTGTGGTGTTAAAGTCTCTCACTATTATTGCGTGAGAGTCTAAGTCTCTTTGTAGGTCTCTAAGAATTTGTTTTGTGAATGTGGTTGCTCCTGTATTGGGTGCATATATATTTAGGATAGTTAGCTCTTCTTGTTGCATTGATCCCTTTACCATTATGTAATGCCCTTCTTTGTCTTTTTTGATCTTTGTTGGTTTAAAGGCTGTTTTATCAAAGACTAGGATTGCAACTCCTATCATTTTTTTGCTTTCCATTTGCTTGGTAAATATTCCTCCATCCCTTTATTTTGAACCTGTGTGTGTCTTTGCACATGAGATGGGTCTCCTGAATACAGCACACTGATGGGTCTTGACTCTTTATCCAATTTGCCAGTCTGTGTCTTTTAATTGGGGCATTTAGCCCATTTACATTTAAAGTTAATATTGTTATAGGTGAATTTGATCCTGTTATGATACTAGCTGGTTATTTTGCCTGTTAATTGTTGCAGTTTCTTCATAGTGTCGATGGACTTTACAATTTGGTATGTTTTTGCAGTGGCTAGTACCGGTTTTTCCTTTCCATATTTAGTGCTTCCTTCTGGAAGCACTGTAAGGCAGGGTTGGTGGTGACAAAACCTCTCAGCGTTTGCTTGTCTGTAAAGGATTTTATTTCTCCTTCGCTTATGAAGCTTAGTTTGGCTGGATATGAAATTCTGGGTTGAAAATTCTTTTCTTTAAGAATGTTGAATATTGTCCCCCACTCTCTCCTGGATTGTAGGGTTTCTGCAGAGAGATCTGCTGTTAGTCTGATGGGCTTCCTTTTGTGAGTAACCTGACCTTTCTGTCTGGCTACCCTCAACATTTTTTCCTTCATTTCAACCTTGGTGAATCTGGCAATTATTTTTCTTGGGGTTGCTCTTCTCCAGGACTATCTTTGTGATTTTCTCTGTATTTCCTGAATTTGAATGTTGGCCTGTCTTGCTAGGTTGGGGATGTTCTCCTGGATAATATCTTGAAGAGTGTTTTCCAACTTGATTCCATTCTCCGTGTCACTTTCAGGTACACCAATCAAGCATAGTTTTGGTCTTTTCACATGGTCCCCTATTTCTTGGAGGCTTCGTTCATTCCTTTTTATTCTTTTTTTTTTTTTTTTTTTTGAGACGGAGTCTCGCTCTGTCGCCCAGGCTGGAGTGCAGTGGCCGGATCTCAGCTCACTGCAAGCTCCACCTCCCGGGTTCACGCCATTCTCCTGCCTCAGCCTCCCGAGTAGCTGGGACTACAGGCGCCTGCCACCTCGCCCGGCTAGTTTTTTGTATTTTTTAGTAGAGACGGGGTTTCACCGTGTTAGCCAGGATGGTCTCGATCTCCTGACCTCGTGATCCACCCGTCTCGGCCTCCCAAAGTGCTGGGATTACAGGCTTGAGCCACCGCGCCTGGCCTATTCTTTTTTCTCTAATCTTGTCTTCATGCTTTATTTCATTAAGTTGATCTTCAATCTCTGATATCCTTTCTTCCACTTGATCAGTTCAGCTATTGATACTTGTGTATTCTTCACAAAGTTCTCCTGCTGTGTTTTTCCATCAGGTTATTTATGTTCTTCTCTAAACTAGTTATTCTAGTTAGCAACTCTTTTCAAGGTTCTTAGCTTCCTTGCATTGGGTTAGAACATGCTCCTTTAGCTCAGAGTAGTTTCTTATTACTCACCTTCTGAAGCCTACTTCTGTCAATTCATCAAACTCATTCTCCGTCCAGTTTTGTTCCCTTGCTGGCAAGGAGTTGTGATCCTTTGAAGGAGAAGAGGTGCTCTGGTTTTTGGAATTTTTAGCCTTTTTGTGATAGTTCTTCCTCACCTTTGTGGATTTATCTACCTTTGGTCTTTGATGTTGGTGACCTTTGGATGGGGTTTTTGTGTGGATGTCCTTTTTGTTGATGTTGATGCCATTCCTTTCTGTTTGTTAGTTTTCCTTCTAACAGTCAGGCCCCTCTACTGCAGGTCTGCTGGAGTTTGCTGGAGGTCCACTCCAGACCCTGTTTGCCTGGATACCACCAGCAGTGGCTGCAGAGCAGCAAAGATTGCTGCCTGTTCCTTCCTCTGGAAGCTTCATCCCAGAGGGGCACCTGCCAGATGCCACCTGGAGCTTTCCTGTATGTGGTCTCTATTGACCCCTGCTGGGAGGTGTCTGTCCCTTAGCAGAGCGCTGTGCTGAGAGGTCTGCTGCTCTCTTCAGAGCCAGCAGGCAGGAAAGTTTAAGTCTATTGAAGCTGTGCCCACATCCGCCCTTTTCCTTTCCCCCAGGTGCTCTGTCCCAGGGAGATGGAACTTTTATCTATAAGGCCCTGACTGGGGCTTCTGACTGTCTTTCAGAGATGCTGTGCCCAGAGAGGAGAAATCTAGAGACGAAGTCTGGCTACAGCAGCTCTGCCGAGCTGCAGTGGGCTCCACCCAGTTCGAACTTCCTGGTGGCTTTGTTTACACTGTGAGGGGAAAACTGCCTACTCCCCCCCACCAAGCTCAAGCATCCCAGGTCGACTTTAGACTGCTGTGCTGACAGTGAGAATTTCAAACCAATAGATCTTAGCTTGCTTGGCTCTGTGCAGGTGGGATCCACTGAGCTAGACCACTTAACTCCCTGGTTTCAGCCCCCTTTCCAGGAGAGTGAACGGTTCTGTCTCACTAGTATTCCAGGCACCACTGGGGCATGAAAAAAAAAAGAAAAACGCCTGCATCTTGCTCAGTGTCTGCCCAAACAGCCGCCCAGTTTTGTGTTTGAAACCCAGGGCCCTGGTGGTGTTGGCACCCAATGGAATCTCCTGGTCTGCAAGTTGTGAAGACCGTGGAAAAAGCATAGTATCTGAACCAGAGTGCACCATTTCTCAAGGCACAGTCCCTCACGGCTTACCTTCACTAGGGGAGGGAGTTCCCTGACCCCTTGCACTTCCCAGTTGAGGTCATGCCCCACCCTGCTTCAGCTCGCCCTCTATGGGCTGCATGCACTGTTTAACCAGTCCCAATGAGATTAGCCAGGTACCTAAGTTGGAAATGCAGAAATCACCTGCCTTCTGCCTTGATCTTGCTGGGAGCTGCAGACTGGAGCTGTTTCTACCCAGCCATCTTTCCAGCCACACCTATATACAATTTTTATTTGTAAATTATACCTTAACAAAGTTGGGGCAGGGGGAAGAAAAATAAAGTCCATTTTGTCTAGCATTGGTATAGCCACTCCAGCTGTCTTTTGGCTACCATTTGCATGGAATATCTTTTTCTGTCCTTTCACTCTCAATGCTTTCATGTGTTTCAATCTAAAGTGAGACTTGTAGACTTGTAGACAGCATATAGTTAGATAATATTTTAAACCATTCTGTCAGTCTCTGTACTCTAATTGGTCACTTTAATCAATTTACATTTAAAGCTATTGCTTATAAGTAAGGACATATCTGGCATTGTACTACTTGGTTTTTTATGTCTTATTTTTATTTTTATTCCTTATTGCCTCTAATTTTGATTTTTTTGTGTTTGATTAACTTTTTTAGTGTAAATCTTTTCCCCTAACTTTATTTTCTATATATTTTTAATTGTTTTCTTATTGGCTACCATATTAACATTCCAAATTTATAACATGTTAGTTTGAATTGAAACCATCTTACCTTCAATAGCATATAAAAACCCTGCTCCTATCCAGCTCTGTCCCCACTGTATGTTGTTATTGTCACAAAATGCATCTTTATTATTATGTGCCCATTAACATAGTCTTATAATTATTGTTCTATGAATTTGTCTTTTCAATCAGATAGTTAAAAAAAGAAAGTATTACAGATTAGAACATGCAGTAATACTGGCTTCGTATTTGCTCATGTAGTTACATTTACCTGAGTTCTTCATTTCTACATATGGCTTCAAGTTACTATCCAGTGTTTCTTCATTTCATCCTGAAGGATTGTAGTTCATCCTCATCCAGTTTTGAAAAGAGTTTGACCATTACTTATAAAGTTAAATATACACTTACATATGACCCAACAATTCCACTCCTAGTTATCTACTTAAGTGAAATATTTATACATGAAGTTTTGTCCATGAATTTCCATAACCATGTTACTCAAAATGCCCTAAAAGTGGGAATCATCTAAATTTCCAATAACTTATAAATGGAAAAATAAAATGTAGTATGTACATGTAATAGAATACTACTTGGCAGTAAAAACGACTGAATTGTTGATACCTGCAGCAACATGAATGAATGTCCAACATCATGCTAAGTAAAATTTGCCAGACAGAAAGAAAACTCCAGGCTTCATAATTTCATTCACATGAAATTCTAGGAAAGCCTAAACTGTAATGACAGATGGCCTGTGGTTGGAGTTGGGGTGGGGATTGACTGCAAAGAAAATTTGGATATTTGTCTCTAAAACCTGCTTGCCATGAGGATTTTATGACTATATATATTTACTAAAGTTCAAAGAATTCAAAACACTTAAAACTGGTGAATTTAACGCACACAATATGTGCCCATGAAGCCATAAAGCAAAAGAGTTAATTAGTCCCTTGTGTAAATATAGTGATACTATGGTAATTATATATTCACTTTTCCTTTCATTCTATACCAGCTATGTGCCAGATACCCTTCTCTCTGCCTTTATGTGACACTGTTGAACAAAAGTCATCATTCCTCCAACCACTTAAAGCAGGTGGTCGGACTCCTCAGGATTTCTCTCTAGTAATTTGGTGAAAAGTCTGAGATGGTCATTGGATCTGTGCTGTCTTGCTGATGCTATCCAGCCACTTCCTCCTTTCAGCCTCATAGCTTCCTGCTGCATGACTTGCAAAATGTGTCCTCTCTCATCCTCTGTCTCCTCTTCTTCAAAGTGCAGATAATAACAGAATCTACCTCTAGAGTTGTTCTGAATGGTACATGAGTTTAACTTTTATAAAAATTTTAGAACACAGTCAAGCACATAGTAATCTATGTTAAATAAAATCATTCTGAAACACCCTTCTCACAGTTATCCCAGTTGCCCTTGCTTGTAGGACTTAGAACAATGTTCCATATCATAGCAAGTGATGCAATTTTACTCGGCAATTTAAAAACAGTTATTGACTTCCCATTGCTTTCAGGGAAAAGCCTAAACTTGTTATAATCATCTACAAGAACTTCAACATGGCCCTTACAACCCTCTCTAGTTTCAGTCAGTAAGTCAATAAATATTTATCAGGCATTCTCTGTTGTCCCTCTCTGGGCCATGCACTGGGGATGTTTTGGAGCTACTATAAATAGTAATGTTTTTCAAATTTCAGTTTTCAGTTGTTCATTGCCAGTGTGTAGACATATAACTAATATTTAAAATACTGACCTTGTTTCCTACAACCTTGTTAAACTCACTTATTCATTCTAATAGCTTTAAAATTGATTTTACAGAATTTTTAGTCATGTCATCTGAATTTAAAGGTGGTTTTATTTCTTTCTTTCCAATCTATACCTTTTCTTTTCTGCTTCTCACTTTATTCCACTGGCTAAGTTGATGATATGATGTTGAATAAGACCGGGTGTCCTTGTGTTGTTCCGGATCTTAGTGGGGAAATCATTCAGTCGTTCAGAATTAAGCTTAATTGTAGCAGAAGAATCTTAGTGTATACTCTTTATCAGATTGAGGAAACTTCCTTATATTCTCTCTCTTGCTCTCTCTCTCTCTCTCACTTTGGGAGGCTGAGGCAGGTGGATCACTTGAGGTCAGGAGTTCGGGACCAGCCTGGCTAACATGGCAAAACCCCGTCTCTACTAAAAATACAAAAATTAGCTGGGCATGGTGGCGAGCACCTGTAATACCAGCTACTTGGGAGGCTGAAGCAGGAGAATCACTTGAACCTGGAAGGTGGATGTTGCAATGAGCCGAGATCATGCCATTGCACTCCAGCCTGGGTGACAGAGTGAAACTCCAAAAAAAAAAAAAAAAAAAAAAAAGACAGAAAGAAAGAAAAAGAAAACACAGTGTACTATGATCGCTAACACAAGGACAATTTTCCTAATGTGTGCTTTTCAACACAATAGATCAACAATGCTGTAGGATCTGTACACATTTTATTTTACTTTTACCTGCAATGACGCTTGACATGACTGGTACCTGCCTCCTTCCATCTCTCTTCTGGCCTTCCACGGTGCTACAATCCTCCAATTTTCCTACTCCACAGCTGATTGCTCTTGAGATAATATTCTACACAGAGTGTCCTTCCAAAGTCATTTCCTTCTGCCACAGATACAGTGAATGTGATACAAGTTTTCTGTTATTGCCGGTGGCCTCAAAAGCAGTCAATGATCTGTATTCTGGCATCGCTCAACTGCTAAGGAAAAAAAAAAATCTAGATAATGAGAAAAGTCAAGCCTTTTTTATGGCCTTAGTCTGGAGAGCTAGCCTGATTCCAGCTTCTTGGTGAGAAAGAGGATTTGAGGGGCAGTGAAAGAAACTCACATTCTGGATACAAAAAAATGGCCATGTTCTGCCATCCCTGGAAGCAGCTGGGTTCCCGTCAGGCAGTGTAGGATTATGTGCTTGAGTTTCAGGGGACGTCTGTGTGTGAGTCTAAGTAGAGTAACTGTGAATATGTGCACGTGTGGAGATGAGTGTGTGTGTTTGCCCATACATGTCTCACTTACACAGCACAATTGTCAGTGTCAACTTCGTACAAACAATAAACACCTATCACCACTGCCCATTTAACATACATTCATTCTTTCAACACTCACCTCAGTCATACCTGGAGGTTTGCCCAATACCCCCACTCCACAGATAAAGAGATTGTGGTGCAGAGATCAATGTGTCCCAGTCACAGGTTCCTACGTGAAAAAGCCAAAATATAAACCTGGTGTATGGCCTCAGTGCTGATGCTCTGGCCTACTGAACTGTGCTTATCCCTCAGCAATGGAATCATTAGTCACTGCACAGGAAGCTCCAGCTTCTAGAGTACCTGGCTAGAAGTGCCCGAGCCTACAGAGGTCCAAAATACTGTTTAGCATGATAAGGTGGCCTCAGTGCTACCATAAACCAAAGTAGTTGTAGGTGCATTGTTATGCAGACTTTGGCATCTTCATTAGTGTGAAGAGCACATGGAAAGTCCATGTGCTTCTAGTCTGCTTCCACATTCACAGCACGAAAGGCACCATGTAAGACAACCTGGTCAACCTCTGCTAATTCTGGATCACTCATCAGCAAGTGTCCCAAAGCAGATAAGAATTATGGAGATTGTTTTGTGCATTTGACAACACCATAACCATGAGCTCTGGAAATTCTGAGCTCCTGCAAGCTACACACCCTGGGAAATGAGACAGAACTTGAACATGTCGCTTGGTTTTTAGCCTAATGTCCGTCCCACTGTTACAGCTCCCTCATACAGCTGAGCTAGAGTGACTAGTGTTCAACCCATTCCTCCTCTCCTTAATGGGCTTTCTCTCTGTTGGATACTGCTAGCATGAACAGCCACCTCATGGCCGGAGGACTGGATGCCTTGTGAGGAGTCAGGAAGACAGAATGGAGGAGTTCAAGGAGTCCAAGGGACTTGACATTATCATATTCCATGGCTCATAGCAGCCATGCAAGGGACATATTCAACATCTGTAAGGGTACCACATGGCGGTAGCTGACTGTGGGGACTACAGTACATGCAAGGACACACCAACGTTTGGGAGGCACTTTATCTCGATCAGAAAAGAGAAGAAGTGATTGATGTGCACAACAGTGTGCAAATGGCGACGATGGGCTAGCAATAGCTGATGTCAGGCTGCTGGCAGAGAGGACAAGACATGATGGAAACAACATTGGCTACAAGTCTACAGAGGTCTGGGGATGACCTGGATGCTTCCTTTGAAACTGGTAAGGTTGTCCATTTATACCTATATCATTGGCTGCTTTTGAAGTCGCTGCTGGATGCTCTTATTACCTGCAGCTGTGCCCCTAACCCTAGCTATGCAAGAGATCTGTTTGCCTACTGGGATGACCTGATATACCTCCTTAGAGGCTAACAGAGGTACACAGCATCAGCCAGCTTGTGACACAATAAACATACTCATGTTGGTGACAGAGGACAAGAAAAGCCCAGTGGACACGGAGCTGCATAGAGAAGGAGACCAAGGTCAGTTCAAGATGGGGAGCCTTCCCATGGTCGATAATGGGGCCACCTGTTGTGCTCATGACGATTGGGAAACAATTCTAGCTATCTCATTCATATACTGTGCATGTAGTAACACACTCACTCCCTTAGTCAGGGCACCTACTGGTCCTGACCCAGGCAGCAGCCACAGCCATAACACCAGAGGGCCACACAACTGTGCTTACAGGAGCTGCAATGATGCAGAAACCCTGTTACTGAGACTTATGAAGGTCCAGGATCATCTCAGCCTTGCAGAGTATAGAAGACACAAAATAAACAGGACTGTGGCTAGAGAGTCTCCCACCTCAAGAATAAAACCTCAAGTAAAAGGAAGAAAAAGGAGAAAACGTCCTTCCATAAAAGCCCTTCCCAAGGTGGTAGGATGGAGGAGGACATATCCCTCCAAAGCTCCTGTGGGACCACTCAGGGAGATCAAAAGTTCGTGAGTCACAGGAGTTCAAGGAACCAAGAACATGGGTCCTCCCCCTGGTTCCTCCCCGCACCACCAGCCCCCCACCAGAAAGGTCTGGGTTACCAACAGCTTGGGGAAGTTGAGCTGTAGCTGTGTCACACAGGGCACCATCATAAAGAGTTTCACTTCCCGTCCGGGTGCGTTGACTCACACCCATAATCCCAGTACTTTGGGAGGCCAAGGCAGATGAATCACTTGAGGTCAGGAGTTCAAGACCAGCCTGGCCAACATGGCGAATCCCTGTCTCTACTAAAAATACAAAAATTAGCCAGGCATGGTGGCAGGTACTTGTAATCCCAGCTACTCTGGAGGCTGAGGCAGGAGAATTGCTTGACCCCGGGAAGCAGACATTGCAGTGAGCCGAGATCTCGCCACTGCACTCCCACCTGGGCAACAAGAATGAAACTCGGTCTCTAAAAAAATAGAGTTTCACTTCCCACCTTGTGTAGCTCTTCCTTGTCTAGAAGGGGAACACGATGAAAGTCATTAATGTAACTCAAGGATATCTAGAACTCATCTCAAATGTCATCACAATCCACTCACCCATTTCAGAGATTAGGAAACATATTTTTCTGAAATGCATCCATTTTATTTTTTATTTCTTGAAAATATTAAATGGCTACTACATTCCTGGCTCTGTGCTAACAACTGACTTACAGAAAGATAAATCAGATGCAGTGCATTCTGAGATGTATCTGATCGGGACTTAAAAGCATGAGACAGTTGGCTGTGTTTAGGAAACTAACAGCTCAGTGTCATTGGAGCAGCAGGAGATGAAGCAGGAAAGATACACCTGCGCAGGTCAAGGGGTGGGGCCTATAGAGATGTATGGGGCAGAGAAGTCATGTGACCACACCTGTGCTTAGAATCGTCATTGCCCAGGTGAATGTGGGAAGACTGGGACCAGAGAAGCACTTAGGACATTATGGCCACATGGATGGAGGTGATAAAAGGCCTGAAAGATATGGGCATGGAGAGGACTCACAGACATACAACATAGGGAGTGATTTGATGTGAGTGAGGAATAGGAGAGAATATGAAATGACCCCCAGGCTTCCTACCCAGTGGTCTGGGTAGATGGTAGGGTTGTTAACAGAGGTGGAAAGGTGTAAGAAATTGAAGCAGGTGCAGCATTAATGGACTCCCTTTAGGCAAACCCTACTTGATTTTTATTTGGTATTTTTTTTTTTTTTTTTTTTTTTTTTTTTTTTTTTTGAGACGGAGTCTTGCTCTGTCACCCAGGCTGGAGTGCTGTGGCCGGATCTCAGCTCACTGCAAGCTCCGCCTCCCGGGTTCCCGCCATTCTCCTGCCTCAGCCTCCGGAGTAGCTGGGACTACAGGCGCCCGCCACCTCGCCCGGCTAGTTTTTTTGTATTTTTTAGTAGAGACGGGGTTTCACCGTGTTCACCAGGGTGGTCTCGATCTCCTGACCTCGTGATCCGCCCGTCTCGGCCTCCCAAAGTGCTGGGATTACAGGCTTGAGCCACCGCGCCCGGCCTTATTTGGTATTTTTATTTGGAAGTATACTAAAGCCATCTGAAGTAAGTTTCATCAAGATTCCTTGTCTTTAATTTCTAAGTCACCTAGGTAACTTTTTCCTTTCCTGCCAACTTTCACAATCCCTCTTCCTTTACAGAAAGTTACCTCCACAGCAGTGGTCTTCATTCTTCTTCTTGTACGTGCTGTTTATAGATTGTTCTCACCACTTCTACAGGTAAACTAGTAGAATCCCAACTTGAAATAACTGAAAATAAATGTTTCATCTCGTACGATTTAAATAATAATAACATTTAAAATATCTTTTGTAAGATTATTTTTCATAAAAGAAGTCCCACATCCACCTCCCCTCAGAGACATACTAAGTCTTATAATTGTGATTCACTAGAATGAGCTGAATTAATGATAATGTCTTATTTTCTCTGCTAAGTTTTCGTGGTTTAGTATTACATGTTTTTAATCATTCAGGAATCTCAGTGCTATGCTCTGTTTCTCATAAAAGATTTGCTTATTAATCACTAGGATCCTTCACCAGTATGAACTTGTTTTATTAACTAAATCTGTGTGCAAACACATTAAGTTTTAATATTCATGACAGTAATGTGTGTATGTGATCAAGAGACCTAGGCTATAAGAAAGGCTTTTAATGAATACACTTTAAATTGAAAACCACTTTAGTTAATAAAAGATGTTCTTTTCTCAATGCACCACTCCATTCTGGATTCACCTGGGAATCCTTGAATGAACATCAGAGATTTTTTATAAAAGATAATAGTGTTGAGCAACTCAATTGTGGCCACACGCAGTGGCTCACGCCTGTAATCCCAGCACTTTGGGAGGACGAGGCAGGCGGATCACGATGTCAAGAGATTGAAACCATCCTGGCCAACATGGTGAAACCTCGTCTCTACTAAAAATACAAAAATTAGCTGGGTGTGGTGGCGCACAGGTACTAGGGAGGCTGAGGCAGGAGAATCACTTGAACCCAAGAGGCAGAGTTTGCAGTGAGCCAAGATCATGCCACTGCACTCCCGCCTGGTGACAGAGTAAGACTCTGTCCAAAAACAAAAAAAAAAAGAAAAAGAAACTCAATGTTCCCATGGGAAAATGAGGCAAATCTATCTAGGTCCACACTAGATTCAAAGTGTACATCATGGAATAAGACATGAAATGCATATGTAACACAATTATCATCAGTTTTCTTCATAAACACAAGAGATTTTAAGCTTTGTGCCAAAAACCTGGATGATGTGCTGTTTTCTTTCACTGAATTCAACATGTTTTGACATTGATCATTTTTCAAAAACACATTTTGTACACAGTCAAAAAACAGCATTTTGGAGCCCAGGTAGTGCTTCCAGGAAGATATACATATACAGCTCTAAATACTTAAAGCAAGATATGGCACACAAATAATGTATGATATGTTGTTTTCTTTCACTGAATTCAACATGCATTAACAAAGAGCAGTTTTCAAAGACACATCCTGTCAAATCTCAGAAGAAACAATTGTGAGCATAGTAACCACACACAGTTAATGTAAGTATCTTGTCCTAAAAAGTAAACACACTGTTTGGCCCAAAACCGAGATGATGTGCTGTTTTCTTTCACTGAAGTAAACGTGTTTTCACACTAATCCCTTTTGGAAAAAAAACGTGTTTTGTAGAAGCTCAGAAAAAAAAAAAATGTGGAGCCCAGTTTGCGCTTCCAGGAAGATATGCATATAGAGCCCTAAATGCTAAAAGCAAGATATGGCACACAACATGGTTTCACCATGTTGGCCAGGATGGTCTCAATCTCTTGACCTCATAATATTTTCTTTTATTGAATTCAACGTGTATTAACTAAGAGCAGTTTTGAAAGACACATCTTCTTTAATCTCGGAAAAGTCAATTGTGAGCCTAACAGGCCCACACAGAACATGCGAGTATCTAGCCCTAAAAGGTAAATGCAAGCTTTGTGTCAAAAACCTAGATGTTGCCTTGTTTTCTTTCCTGAACAATACATGTTTTGACGTTGATCACTTTTCAAAAATATGGTTTGTACAAGCACACACACACACACAAATTTTAAAGCCCAGTTAGCACTTCCAGGAAAATATGCATATACAGCCATAAATGCTAATAACAAGATATGGCACACAGATAATGTATGATGTGCTGTTTTCTTTCTCCGAACTCAACAAGTATTAACTAAGAGCAATTTTAAAAGGCACAACTTGTCAAATCTCAGAAAACACAGTTATGAGCACAGTTTACCCACACAAAACATGCGAGTATCTAGGCATAAAAAATACATGCAAGCTTTGTGCCAAAAACCTAGATGATATGCAGTTTTCTTTCACTGAATTTAACATGTTTTGACATTGATCACTTTTTAAAAATACATTTTGTACACACTCAGAAAATAACATTTGGGAGCCCAGTTAGAGCTTCCAGGAAGATATGCGTAGACAGCCCTAAATACTTAAAGCAATTTATGGCACACAAATTATGTATGATGTGCTGTCTTTTTTCACTAAATTAAACATGCATAAACTGATAGCAGTTTTCAAAGACACCTCTTCTTAAATCTCAGAAAAAACAATTTTGAGCATAGTAGGCCCACACAGAAAATGTGAGTATCTAGCACTGAAAGGTAAATGAAGCTTTGCGCCAAAAATGTAGATGATGTGCTGTGTTTTTCTCGTTGAACTCACCATGTTTTGACATTGATCACCTTCCAAAAACACGTTCTGTGCAAGCTCCCTGGCAAAAAAACATTTTAAAGCCCAGTTAGTGCTTCCAGAAAGATATATATATATATACAATTCTAAATGCTAAAAGCAAGATATGGCACACAAATAATGTATGATGTGCTGTTTTCTTTCACTGAACTTAACATGCATTAACTAAGAGCAGTTTTCAAAGACACATCTTGTCAAATCTCAGAAAACACAATTCTGAACATCGTAGGCTCACACAGAAATATGTCAATACGTAGCCCTACAAGGTAAACACAAGCTTTTTGTTAAAAAACAAAATGGTGTGCTGTTTTCTTTCACTAAACTCAGCATGTTTTTCAATTGATCACTTCTCAAGAATATGTTTTGTACAAGCTGAGGAACACAATATTCAGAGCCCAGTTCGTGCTTCCAGGAAGATATGCATATAGAGCCACAAATGCTAAAAGCAAGATATGGCACACAAATAATGTATGACGTGCTATTTTCTTTCACTGAATTCAAAGTATATTAACTAAGAGCAGTTTTTGAAGACACATCTTGGCAAATCTCAGAAAACACAATTCTGAGCACAGTAGACTCACAAAGAACATGAGAGTATTTATCCCTAAAAGTTAAATGCAAACTTTCTCCCAAAAACTTAGATGATGTGTTGTTTTCTTTCACTGAATTCAAGGTATTTTGAAATTGATCACTTTTAAATAACACATTTTCTACAAGCTCAGAAAATAACATTTTGGAGCCCAGTTAGCACTTCCAGGAAGACATGCATATACACCACTAAATGCTAAAAGCAAGATATGACATACAAATAATGTATGATGGGCTTTGTTTTTTCACTGAATTCAACATCTATTAACTAAGAGCAGTTTTCAAAGGGACATCTTGTCAAATCTCAGAAAACACGATTATGACCATAGTAGGCTTATACAGAAAATGTGAATATCTAGCCCTAAAAGGTGAACACAAGATTTATGTTAGAAAACTAGATGATGTGCTGCTTTTTTTCACTGAACTCAACATGTTTTGTCGTTGATAACTTTTCAAAAACAGTTTTTGTAGAATCTCAAAGTAAAACATATCAATGCCCAGTTAGTGCTTCCAGGAAGATATATACATGTATCCCTAAATGTTAAAGGCAAGATATGGCGCACAAATAACGTAAGATGTGCTTTTTTACTGAGTTCAATATGTACTAACCAAGAGCAGTTTTCAAAGACACATCTTGTCAAACCTCGGAAAACTCAATTCTGACCACAGTAGGCTGACGCGGAACATGCACCTTCCAGAGCTGAAAAGTAAACTCAAGGTTTGTGCAAAAGCAAAGATGATGCGCTGTTTTCTTTCACTGAATTCAGCATGTTTTGACATTGATCACTTTTCAAAAACACATTTTGTACAAGCCCAGAAAAAACATTTCTGAGTCCAGTTAGTGCTTCCAGAAAAATGTGCATATACAGCCCTAAATTCTAAAAGCAATTTATGGCACACAAATAATTTATGACGTGCTCTTTTCTTTCACTAAATTCAACATGTGTTAATGAAGAGCAGTTTCTAAAGAAACATCTTGTTAAATCTCAGACAACACAATTCTGAGCAGAGTAGATTCACACACAACATGTGAGTATGTAGTCCTAATAAATCAATCCAAGCTTTGTGCCAAAAACCTAGATCATGTGGTTTTCTTTCATTGAATCCAACATGTTTTGACATTGATCACTTTTTAAAAAGACGCTTAGCATGAGCTAAAAATAATTTTTAAAAAATTCACAGCCCAGTTAGTGCTTCCAGGGAGATATGCTTCTACAGCCCTGAATGCTAAAAGCAAGATATGGCCCACAAATAATGTATGATGTGCTGTTTTATTCACTGCATTTAATGTGTATTGACTAAGAGCAGTTTTCAAACATATATCTTTTCAAATATGAGAAGAAATAACTGTGAGCAATGTAGGCTCACACAGAAAATGCAAATACCTAGCCCTGGTAGGTATATGCAAGCTTTGTGTTAAAAACTACTTGAGGTGCTGTTTTTCACTGTACTCAACATGCTTTGACGTTGATCATGTTTTAAAAATACGTTTTGTAAAATCTCAAAAATAGTACTTGAAAGCCCAGTAGCACTTTCAGGAAGATATGCATATAGAGCCCTAAATGCTAAAAGCAAGATATGACACACAAATAATGCATGACATGCTGTTTTCTTTCACTGAATTCAACATGTATTAACTAAGAGCAGTTTCTAAAGACATATCTTGTCAAATCTCAGGAAACACAATTCTCGTTTTTTGTATTTTTTAGTAGAGATGGGGTTTCACCGTGTTAGCCAGGATGGTCTCCATCTCCTGACCTCGTGATCCGCCCGTCTCGGCCTCCCAATGTCTGATCACTTTTAACCAGAGTTAGACCTGAGGCATTTGCAAGAGTACTTTCATTTGGCCCCAAGCTGTCGCACCTTCTGGGTCCACCAGAAATTCTTGATTTCTTTTATACCCTGCTGGGCAGGCTTCTCTAAGGTAGTTATCCTCAGATCAAATCTCACGAATCCTTGCGGACCTTGTAGTCCACGTTGCTCACTGGAGAGGAGAGACCATCTGCAGCCATTCTTTGCCCCTCCCTGAAATGGCCATTCCAAAGAAAGCTTCCTGTGTTCTCACTGGCTGATATCTATCCCCATTTTAACCCAATTAGGGTGAAGCTGACCCACATTTGGGGTTTGGTCACAGCGCTGGCCCTCTGTTGTTCCCTGTGGCAGCTGGCTGTCTGCATTCTGCAAGATGCAATGCCTGGAGGCTTCATCCATTCGAACCCAGACGACGTGGAATGGAGTGGAAAGGCTGAGCCCAAAAGCCTCAAGAGAGCCAGATGCAAAACACTAGACTGTGTCCTACCAGAAGGCAGTTTTCTCAAGAAATCTTGATAAAGATCACTCCAAAACTATGAGCCTTATTTACTGTGGAGAAGTGGGAAGCTTGGCTGAGGACTTCTCTCTGTAGCTGGTGGTAATTGATTTCTATCTACACCTGGGAATTTATGTTTGAATTAGTGATCTCTCTACCCCCAGTTCTCTTTAGGTTTTATCTGTGTACACAGGGCCACAGGTGAGTGAGGGCATCTACACACCCTGAACAACCACCCTGATGGTACCTCCCATTCTCCATCTTCCACTTATCTTTGGAAGAAGATATTTTTATTTGGGTTTGGGTTTTAGGTCAATTATAGCAACAGTTTAGAGATGACCCCTTTTCCCACACCATCTTTTGATGCTGAGGTATTTGTCAATCAGGGTGGTGTCAGGAGATGAACCACACCAGTAATTTAAGCAGGAAACATTTCAGAGCTGTTAAACCGTAAAGAGTAGTTAACTTGTGAAAAGGATTAAAAAAAAAAAAACTGTTAAGCCATTCACAAGTAGCAGATTCAGAAAGCGCTACTTACTCATGCTGAGGGAAGCTGGCCAGCGAAGGAACTAAGAGCTTGGGGATGAGACTCCAGGCAAGACCAAAATTCAGACTTTTCCAAAAAACCTCGGCTTTGCTGTGACCTCCAGCCTGCAGGTGGCCAAGATGCTTGCCAGAGTGTGTGAGCAGGCGCTGGTCCACAGAAGGGTCTGTCATTGCCCAGGGGCAGGTAGGTGGGCTGGAGCAGTTCCGTAGGATCAGCTCCAAGGTGGGGAGGCAGTTGCCTGAAGATGCAGCAGGAGCTCATCTGTAGAAGTGTCAGCCAGGGAATTTATGTCTGAATTGATCATCTTTCCCCTACTTCCCTTTTAGGGATCTGGAAAATTGAGTCCTAGGCTAAACAGATGCCTTCTTTGGCAGTATACAACGTAGGCCAGAAATGATGGCTCATGCCTATAATCCAAGTGCTTTGGGAGGTAAATGCTGGAGGAGGCCAGGAGTTTGACACTGGCCTAGGCAACAGAGTGAGACCCCATTTCTACATGAATATTAATTAGCTGGGCATAGTGCTGCCTACCTGCAGTCCCAGTTACTTGGGAGGCTGAGGTAGGAGGATCACCGAGCCCAGGAGTTTGAGATTGCAGTGAGCTATGAATGTACCTCTGCAGTCCAGCCTATGTGATACAGCAAGACCCTGTCTCACAACAAACAAACAAACAGAAAAGACAAAAGAAAAAGAAAAAAGAATACATCACGGAAAAGGAGATGAATGTTCGGTAGTCAGCAGCCTATTGTTGTGATAAGGGGGTTTTGGCAACCAAGTGTTAAATATAGTGGACCCCAAGTTTCTCTTCCAAGAATCAGTATGTCAGTATGTCTGTATGTTCAACTCTTTTATTCTTTGATTCTCCATTTTAAAGTTTAACTTCTTAGTTCTCTTCTCCCCCTTGCTTCTAGTTTCAGTAAACAACCTTCCTGCCAGTCCCAATCAGTAGTTCACATCTGTTCCCCTGGTCACCTGCTCCATCCTGACTCATCCCAGTCACCTGCTTTGACCTGAGTCACCCCTGGTCACCTGCTCTGACCTAAGTCACTTTGAGTTACCTGTTCCTAACTGTCCTTTCTGCCAAACTACTCACCTTGCCACTGTGGCTCATACCCCTGCTCTCTTTAAAATAGCCAATCAGGGGCCAGGCGCGGTGGCTCAAGCCTGTAATCCCAGCACTTTGGGAGGCCGAGACGGGTGGATCACGAGGTCAGGAGATCGAGACCATCCTGGCTAACACGGTGAAACCCCGTCTCTACCAAAAAAATACAAAAAACTAGCCGGGCGTGGTGGCGGACGCCTGTAGTCCCAGCTACTCAGGAGGCTGAGGCAGGAGAATGGCGTAAACCCAGGAGGCGGAGCTTGCAGTGAGCTGAGATCCGGCCAGTGCGCTCCAGCCCGGGCGACAGAGCGAGACTCCGTCTCAAAAAAAAAAAAAAAAAATAGCCAATCAGAATTAGCTTAGACTGTGTGGTCCAACTCTAGCCAATAGGGGAAATATACACCAGTAGGGGCTACCTGCGTCAGGAATAAGAACTCCTTTCCCTTCCCTGTCCAGGTGTGCTCTTGCCATTACTCTATTCATGAGTCACACCCTTCAATAGAAGTAAAAATTGCCTTGCTGAGAAAACTAAATTTATGTTCCAGTGCTATTTCTTTGTGGCACCAGGGAACGAGCATTTCTAACAATTGGGCTAACTGTAATGGCTTTGCTCTTGCAGGGGCCACCCTCATTTCCCACCTATTCTACCATAGGTTGTGATATTTAGGCTGCTGAGATTTGAGACACAAGGCTCACACATAGAATGAGAGGGAAGTTGACCAAAGAAAGGCCCTGAGATGTAGGGCCAAATTCCAGGACCCAGGAGGAAGCACTCATGGTGAACAAGTGCCTATGGTCAAGCTAGCTGAGTAACTCTTGTTCTAGGAGTGAGGTGGTGACTGCTTTTGGTTGGGGGACCTTTCTGGCAATTTTCAACCAGGGAGCAGACCAGTGGTCTGCAGCCGGGCAGTGGGAATTACTGCCCTATGAGGTCACTGCTTATTCTAACCCCAGAAGCCAAGCCATATCCGCCTCAGCTACCACAGGAAGGGGGAACTGCAGGGCACCCCTATAGGCACTACCCCTCCCAGGGTTAGCAAATTCCTAGAGATGGCAAAGAGTGTGCCTTTCATGTGCAAACCAACCAATCCAGAGCTCATAGCCTGAAGCACTTTCTTTACTGGGCTCTCACACTCTGGGCCACTATCCACCTGCCCTCATCATTCCAAATCCAGGTACCAGACAACTAGGTATCTAGTTATCTGTCCCTGTGCCCCAGAGCCCACCAAAATTATTCAAACTAGCCAAGCCTAAACCTGCTTGCTTTGCTTCCCCTGTTCCTTCCCAGGGGAAACCACAATAGAGACTCTTGCCTTCTGCCTCCTGACCACCCTGGTGCCTCCCTGTATGGCCCTGTGTGGCACAGTATGTCCCCTTTTCTTGAAATCTGTGAGTATAACAAGCTTTTTTCTTTATACCAGTCATTTCTGTGTCTGCCTGTCTTGCCATACCTGTTTAAAAACAAATCCCAGGCACCCTTAAAACACTGTGTCACATCATGGTCTTGATTCAAAACACAGACTGCATCCTTAAGACAGAATTCCCATATGTCAGGGTGCTGTCTCTCAATTCATGCCATAACTGAGTCTTCAGCAAGTCACTCCACTTTTACTTAAGCCAGCCACTTCCAGGCAATGGGTACATGGTGAGACCAGTTAATTTCATGCTGCACTTCTTTTACAGTGGAATGAGTTCCCCGATTAGACACAACGCTGTGGGAAATGCCACCGTGGTGGCTAAGGATCACAGGAACTTAGACATGGTGATGCTGGAAGAAGCACTACAAGCAGGGACGGAAAATCCACATCCAGCATTCATGCCCCTTCCATGGTAGAAGAGGCGAATGGAATCAATCTGCCGGCAGGAGTCTGGCTGGTCCCAGCATTAGTGCTATATAGGGGACTCTATGTTGGTCTCTACTCCTGGCAGACTGGGTACTTGGTGTCAGTGGTAGCCAGGTCAGCCTTGGAAAGAGGGAGATTTTCTGTCTTAGTTTATTATTGTTGTTATATCAAAATATCCAAGGCTGAGTAACTTATAAGGAAAAGATGTTTATTTGGTCCCCAGTTCTGGTGGCTGGAATGTTCAAGAGTGGGTAGCTGCATCTGGTCAGCGGCCCAGGCTGCTTAAGCTCATGACAGAAGATGGAAGGGGAGCAGGCAAAGTGACAACATGGTGAGAGAGAGAGGAGGCAAGAGAGAAAAACTGAGGAAGCCAGACTCTTTTTTTGTAACTACCTGCTCTTGAGGGAACAAATCCATTCCCGTGAGAGCAAGAACTCAATCCAATGGAGGACATTAATCTATTCCCAAGGGATCTGGCCCCATGACCCAAATGCCTCCCACCAAGCCCCACCTCCCAACATTGTCACATTGGGGATTGGATTTCAGCATGATTTTTCGAGGGGACAAACCACATCTAAGCCATGGCAGCCATGCTGATGAGCTCATGCACAGCCTCTATGCATGGCACCATGACTGGCCCTCTGTCCCTGAGTCCATTGGGCAAACACAGGGATGACTGGGGCACAACGTTGACTGACATCTATGGAATGTGTCATTTTGTCCACCTGATTATTGAAACCTCCTCTGCAGAGAGTGTTCTTGTGCCACGTGGTGAGCGTTCATATGGAATGTCAGTGTCTGCTCATAATGTCCATTCTGAGAGGCCCAGCCCTATGCCTCTTCCCACTCTTTCTTGTTTTTCTTTTGCTTTTATTCTTTTCTTTTTTTTTTCCCCCCCCCAAGATAGAGTCTTGCTCTGTCACTCAAGCTGGAGGCTAGAGTGCAATGGCGTGACCTCAGCTCACTGCAATCTCCACCTCCCAGGTTCAAGCAATTCTCCTGCCTCAGCCTCCCGAGTAGCTGGGATTATAGGTATGCACCACCAAGCCCGGCTAATTTTTGTTATTTTTAGTAGAGACAGGGTTTCACTATGTTAACCAGGCTGGTCTTGAACTCCTGGTCTCAAGTGATCCGCCCGTCTCGGCCTCCCGAAGTGCTGGGATTACAGGCATGAGCCACTGTACCTGGCTCCTTTAATTTTCAAATCTGATCGTTGATCTTTCTGAGTCCCTGATTATCCAGCCAAACCTCCAGCAACTCCTCATGAGTCACTGTATTCTGTATTTCTTGCGGTCTCTCAACCCAGACCAAGTTAGATCAGTGAAATATCCCCCTCAGTTTTCTGCCCCAGGAAAGCCGACCTTCCCTGTTGTCGTTCAGGGCACCCTGAGTGGGGCAGCAGTGCTGCAGCTGGCCACCTTCAGGTGTCATCAGCACGTCATGCAGACACAGCTGTAAACAGGCTCAGATCTCTTCTTCCTCAGTCAATTGGTCCTAAGGAGCAGCCCAGGTGGCCTTAGGGTGGATGGGGAGACCTCTGGGTTTCTGTAAGCCCTTACACCAGAGGCCTTGGACTTGCTTCCTGCCACATCTCCCCAGAGTTCTGCTGAATATGTTCTCCTTGCTGGAATTTTTGTTTGGTTCTTGGGTGGTACTCACTCAGGAATCTTCACTGTCCCTGGTCTGGGGGTTAGGGGATGGGTGAGGGGATGGTGTCAGCTGCTGTCCTAGGCCTGAGGCCTGCACCACCCATCGTCTGGTAGTGCCCCAAGGAAGGCAGTTAGGCCTGGGTCCTGGTCCTGGTCATCAGGAATGGGCCTCTGTGTGGTCCGCAGAGAAGACCTCTCTATGTCCCCTGGGATCCCGGTCTCAGCCTCCTCCTTCATTGGATGGCATTGAGTGCCAGAGCGAGGCCCTGCTCTGCTGGAGCTGTCTGCCTCCATGAGAGAAGCCAGTCAATGTGAGGTCAAAGATAGGGCAAAGAGAAAAGGGACCGGGCCTCTGGCTTCAGGTGGCCCTGAGCACCCCACGCCTGGATTCCATGTTATTCAAGATAATACTTCTCCCCTTGTCTGAGACCATTCGAATCGGGTTTCTGGGACCTGCAGTGGGGCTCACTGACATGGTCTATAAGAGACGTTGCATGTGTGCTCTGGAAGTGTGGAGGGGAGGGGCACCCAGCAATGCTGTCATGGCCCCAGATACTGTGCAGTTGACCCTTGAACAATGCAAGGGTTAGGGGCACCGACCACCACCCCCCCAACCCTTTGTAATGTATTGAGCATTATGTAGTATATAGACTACTCTTGCATTTTATTTGATCATCACAAAATTTTGAGTTAGCTGTAATATAGGACTGATACTTGAGTTACATAACAGAAGGCTGGTTCTAAGAAGCATATATTGAGTTTTTCAAGGTTTGAAAAAATAAGACTCAGTAGATCAAGGTAAATTCTAGCTATATGGCATATAAAACTAGAATTTATAAAACGGTTCATATGGGCTTCTTTACATACTACCTTTTTTTAACTTTCCTTTAGTATATTACAGTAATTAAGCCTCAGGATTAACAAGAAATAAAATGGAGATACTTGTAACCCAGTAATGCTTTTTATTTTTAAGAGACAGGTTCTTGCTTTTAAGAGACAGGTTCAGGCCGGAGTGCAGTGGCATGATCAGAGCTCACTGCACCCTCAAACACCTAGGCTCAAGTGACCCTCCCACCTCAGCTTTCCAAGTAGCTAGGGCTAGAAGAGCACATCATCACACCTGGCTAATTAAAACTTTTTTTGTAGAGATGAGGTCTCACTATGTTGCCCAGGCTAGTCTCAAATTTCTGACCTCAAGCAATCCTCCTGCTTCGCCCTCCAAAAATGTTAGGATTATACCTATGAGCCAGCACACCTAGCCCAGAAATGTTCCCAAAAGTCAGAAAAATAAAGTTCAATGCTATTAAGAAATATTTAAAGGGATAAAAATATACCGTGGCATATGAAATGTCACAGCTCAGTCACGGTCACTAAAATATTGATTAAAATGTAAAACAGTTCAGGCAAGTCTGAGAACTAAGAGAGAAGTACAGAATTGGTTTGGAAGCCAGAATTGGGATTGTCAGAGCTGGGAAAGCAGAAGCAATGCATGAGTGTGCACAGGACTGAAGCATGTAAGCAGCTCCATTATACGCTGTGTGTCCTCTTGTATGGCATGCCAGCTCCAGGCCAGCAGATGAGAATCACCTGATGGGTGGAAATAGTGGATTTAGATAAAATCTCAGACCATGCATCATAACTAAGAGACTTTAAATGTTTGTCATATGGGCCATACAACTAATAAAAGTGACAGCACAGGGACAATAGAGCTGGTCGGTAAAGTGCAGTAAGCCACATGCCACCTCTTCCAGGGCATCAGCCATCCCAAAGAAATATTGGAGCAGCAGGATTTGACAAATCTTGTGAGAATAGCTCTCAGTTCAGAGTCCAGGGCATGATCTAGAGGACTCAGGTGTTCAGGGGTCTCTGTACACGGGGAAGCAACTACATTCTTTTCCCAGATCTATTACTCCTCACCATGGTAACTCTGGGAAAGTCACTCAAAATGTCTACATTTTAACTCGCTGATTTGGAAAATGTAAGTTGTAGTCCTGCTCTATGCAACCCTCGGGGCTGATGCAGGGATCGTAGGAAATCACAGATCTCCTCCATGAGCTGGAAAGCATCATGCCCACACAAAGGGTGAAGTCATTTTCCATCCTCCCCTGCCCAGGAGCCATGCAAGCTCCCTCTCTGTATTCAGCCACTACTGAGTATCTGGATTATTCTTCCAGACATTGAATGATTGAACACTCTTGGACATTTACAAAGTATGAGTCTTCTTAAGGCTTTATCTGTATTTCATCCATTTTAGCCGTACGCCATAGCATAGACCATACTAACATTTCCACATTTCAGAATAGGAAACTGAGGCAAAGATGGGTTCGTATCACTCTCCCAGATACACGCAGATTCTAAGTAGGATTTGAACCCAGGCCATTCTTGGTGACTTAGATCTGCTGCCTTTCTATATTGTCTCATGTAAATAAATGTATCTGCCTGCACAGTCAGTCTGGCTCTAAGTGCAACCAACCTTGTAAGATTTTCCTAGAGTCCAACTCTGTTTCAGGTGGCATTGAAGAGCAGACAGTGAAAAACGGGATCAAAAGTTTGATCTGTGAATAAGTTTTTACTAATTTCTCTGTGGTCCTCTGCCAGCAAGATGTCAAGAGCTGTCTTTATTGTAAGACATTTCCTAGCATCTTGAAATGAAGATGCAAGAAGTTGTCCACATTGGCTTCAAAGATCAGTTGCTACCTCAAGTAGTGGGTGAAAAAAATCTGCCTCTGGGAAAAAAATTCTCCCTGGTGAACATGAAGGTGGTGTGAAAATTCAATCATTAAGTTCATTTGGGTAAATTATTTCAGTTTATTTATTCAGTGCCCCATATTAGAGACATAACTCAATAAATGCTATACCATGTTCTTCATTTATTTTATGTGTGCCAATTTAAATGTATTAAGTCAATTAATAGTGGTACAACTACACAAGTAAAAATATATTGACGACTTAAAGTTTGGTTCACTTTTTTGGAAGCAGGGACTCACTCAGTCACCCCGGAGTGCAGTGGTGCAATCATGGCTCACTGAAGCCTTGAGCTCCCTAAGGCAGGTGATCCTCCCATCTCAGTGTCGAGAGTAGCTGGGACTAAGGCATGTGCCATCATGCTCACTTAATTTTTCTTTTTTTTGGGTGGGGGGTAGAGATGGGGTTTCACCATGTTGCCCAGGCTTGGTTCACTGGTTATTTTTTTGTTTTTTTTTTTTTGTTTTGAGACGGAGTCTAGTTCTGTCACCCAGGCTGGAGTGCAGTGGCACGATCTCGGCTAATTTTTTTGCATTTTTAGTATAGACGGGGTTTCACCGTGTTAGTTAGGACGGTCTTGATCTCCTGACCTCGTGATCGCCTGCTTCGACCTCCCAAAGTGCTGGGATTACAGACATGAGCCACCGCACCTGGCTGGTTCACTTTTAATAGTAAAGGACATCTTAAATGTTTAGATATTTGCTTTCAGTTTGGGCAAGTATGAATACGGATATTATAAACCTTCCTGTATCATTTTTGTAAACATAATTTTTAAAATACAAAACTAAGGAATACTTAGGATTTTATGATTACTTGCTTGCATAGTAAGACTCGATTTTTCTTGCTAAGAATTTGGTAGAATTTACCAGTGAAACCATCGGGACGTAGTGTTTTTTGTTTTTGTTTTGAAAAGTTAATTATTATTCAATTTTTTTTTTTTTTTTTTTTTTTTTTTTGTGATGGAGTACTATTCTGTCACCAGGCTGGAGTGTAGTGGCGCGATCTCGGCTCACTGCAACCTCCGCCTCCCAGGTTCACACCATTCTCCTGCCTCAGCCTCCCGAATAGCTGGGACTAAAGGTGCACACCAACGTGCCCAGCTAATTTTTGTATTTTTAGTAGAGACGGGGTTTCATCATGTTGGCCAGGCTGGTCTCGAACTCCTGACCTCAAGTGATCCACCTGCCTCAGTCTCTCAAAACGCTGAGATTACAGACCAGTTCTTCAGGTGACTATTTCATGCTGATGAAGTCGCCCTCACTAGAAAGCCAAGGTTCTGTCTTCATTTCTTTCTGACGCTCTCATTTTCCTTCCTTCACCACCAAGGAGAATGGCCCAGCAGCAGCTCAGTCCATGCTTGTCAACAACCGACCTCCATATACTCCGGCCCTGGTCCATATCCCCCAAGGCTCCTTTTGTGGGATTCCTCAACAGCACCAATGCACCAACTGTCACTCTATGTTCTCCTAGACCTACAGGAGGAGTGTGCAGGTGATAATCCAGAGGAGGAGGTGCCACCTATCACGGTAAGTTGCATTTCCTTGTCTGGAAAAGAAATGTTTTTTCAGGGGCTTCTTTCTGTATTAATGAAATGAAGATAGGAAAATCTGATCATGGCTGAGCACAGTGGCTCACGCTTGTAATCCCAGTACAGGCCAAGGTGGGCAGATCATTTGAGGTCAGGAATTTGAGACCAGACTGGCCAATATAGTGAAACTCCATCTCTACTAAAAATACAAAAATTAGCTGGGCATGATGGTGCATGCCTGTAGTCCAAGCTACTTGGGAGGCGGAGGCAGGCAAATCCCTTGAATCCGGGAGGTGGAGGTTGCAGTGAGCCAAGATTACATCACTGCATGCCAGTCTGGGTGATACAGCGAGACCCCGTCTAAAATAAAAATAAAAAAGTAAAATAAAAAAATCTGACCGTGTACATTATAGATGACAAATACAATTTTCTTGGTGAGGGGGAATATCAAGTGAATATCATTTGCACTTGATATTCATCGTTCATCAGGCCACAGTTGGTCATGGACTCTAGTGACCTTTAGTGACCTTTAGTTAGAGTCCATGACCAACTGAGGACTGATGGATGACGGAGTCGAAAATGACAGCATCACTTACAAACTGTCTGGTAATGAACACATTTCTCAGCAGCAACTTTTTCTTCTTGAGAAAACATTTTGTATTTTCCAGTCAACAGGGACTTGCAAAACATTCCATGAAAACCCACTGCCTTTTCCACAAGCATCCTCTGTGCTTTACAATGGGGCCAGCACCTCGGCCACTTTTTGCCATCTGGTTCTCTAATGTCACCAAGTGAATAAAAGACCTGTGCAAACAGGACACAGCCATGATCTGATCCACAGGGTGTTTTCCTTTCTCCCATTGCAGGTGGAGTTCACGGTCAAAAAAACACTGGACATATTCTAAGAGCACTCCCTTGCTGACAACAAATCTAAGTGATGAGAAAGCAGGGACTCTCTCGCCTGCTTTTGTCTAGAGACCCTTCCTGGCTTCAGCTTCCTGATAGGAGTGAGGCTCTGAGGTGTGGTGTGAGAAACAGAAGTCCCAGTAAAGAACTATGACCATCCACTAGAGTCCCTGGAAACAGCCTATCATTTAGATGGTGTGGGTTTGTGTGCAGGAGGGTTGGGAAGTAACTAGGGGTGAGTTGATGTGTAGTGATTGTGAATGTGTTTGTCAGTGTGTGTGTTTCCCCCAGGAAATGTGAACCCACATGCACAGCACAGTACAAGTGTCACTTTTCTTGAATTCCTGTCCTATAGTGACCCTTAAACCTCAATCATGTCATTTTTCGAATTAAAAAAAAAAAAAAACCAACACCGCCATATACTTCACATAAATCACCTCTTTCCTCCCTCACCACAGCTGTACCTGAAGGTCAGTTTAATATTCCTACTCCTTAGATGGAGATGGTGCATAAAAGAATAAACCCAGATTTTGACACCTGAATAGAGGAGGAAAGCATGAACCCAGACATAGGTTCCAGTGTTGACGCTCTGTTACTCAACGGTATCATCACTTAGGCATGGGATAAGGTGTTCCCACACCAGGGAGTTCTAGCATCTGTGAGTACACCTGGAACTGTGACAGCCTAAAAACGTGCCGAGCATTGCCCATCATCATAAGGTGGGCCCAGTGGTCACATAACCCAGGGTAGCAAAAGGTACAGGGAACAGACACCGGCATGGTCATTACTGTGAAATACACGTAGAAAGCCCACAGGCTTCGGGTCAGCTCACAGATTCTGAGAAGTGTATGGCACCACATAGAACAGTGTAGGTCAACATCTGCGAGTGCTGGGGTCATTCTTCAGCACTTGGTCAAAGCAGGGAAGAATAAGGAAAATACTGTATTGTATTTAATAACATGACCACCTCAAGCCAAAGAAATGCTCCAATCCATAGCAGATGGACAAGGTCCACTGCCACATCAGAACTCAGACACAACCTTGTTGTTAGCCTGGCGCCCGTCACCCTAGCTGGAGATCTCCCACACAGTTAGGGTAGTGAGGCTCAGCACTCACCAGGTGCTGAACCCCAGCACGGAGTCCCACTGCCGGGGGCTGGTGTGAGCATGACCAGCCACTGACTCGATGGATGCACACACTGTGAGAGTGGAGCAGGGCTCATTCCTTTGCACTTAGACCCTGGCACAGCCACATGCAACACCCAGGTCTGGTAGAAAACTGAGAAGGAGAAGCCTGCAGGCAGAGTTGCGGGATATCACTCCAACTGTTCCTGATGACATCTAACATTTATCTTCAGATAATGTTGCTAGGAATAGGAAATGCCACATTCATGTGAAAACTCAGTCTCCCGTTACTTAGACTAGTCATGGTTTCTGTGTGCTCTACTCAGGTTTGCTTGAGGGACTGAGCATCAGGGCAAGCTCTTGGGTTCCTTCCTAGGGGGACGAAGGAGAGGTCAAGCTTCACAAGGTGGGGAAAGACAAACTCAGCTGCGGGACATGAGAATCTCAGAATCCCTCCAGGGCCACCAAACACCCCCTAGTTACCTCTATGGTGGGATTTTAACAAGTCACAAGGTAATGTGACCCCCAGCCCACCCTTTCCCACATCCACCACATCCACACTGAGCCCAGCTCTCCCAGGCCCTTGCTCTGGTCTCTCAAATGGAGGTGTTTCAGGGCCTTTGGCCACAGGAGGGCAGGGCTGGGGAGGAAGCCCCTGCTGTGTTGGTGTGGAGGCCTCCAGCTGGGAGGGAGGATCCCTGTTCTTTGAACCCCAGCAGCCCCTCCATGCCACAGGCTCACTCGCCTTGTGCCTCTGCACCCTCATCTGGGCTCTCTGGAAGTTTCATTCCTGGGTGGCCACCTTAAAGATCCCTACCTGCCAGGTCAGGGACAAAGACAGTGAGGCTCTCCTCTCCTCCCCCAGTTATGCCTCAGCCACCTTGCCTTTGTACCATAGGGGACTGGCTTGAGCCAGCTGGCACAGTGCTCCCACTGCCCCCAGACAGCTCTGATTTTAGATTCAGGCTCAGTTCCACACTCACTAGGTGTGTCACCCGGCATGCAGCCTGGGCCCCCGAGACTGTTTTCTCATCTGTAAAATGCGATGGAAACCACACCTACCTCATAGATCATCCTGAGGACTCAGATTTCTGTAGCTATCACCATTGTTCTCACCATCATCCCTCTGAGGAAGAGCCAGGCAGGAGCACCCTCTAATTCCTTTCTTCCCTTGAGCCTCATTTCCACCCTGTGAGGCCTGCACTACAGGCCATGTCATCTTTATAATAATTCCATGGAGTGGGCTTGTGGTTCACATACAGGAACACAATAGTTGCAGTAGCCTGCCCAGGCTCACACAGCTGGGTGTAGAGCCCTCTAGGTCTAAGGTTGCTAAGCCTTTCATGGGCCATGGACATTTTTGAAAATGTGATGAGGCCAGGTGTGGTGGCTCATGCCTGTAATCTCAGCACTTTGGGAGGCCGAGGCAGGTGGATGATCTGAGGTCAGGAGTTCAAGACCAGCCTGTCCAACATGGTGAAACCCCGTCTCTACTAAAAATACAAAAATTAGCTGGGCGTGCTGATGGATGCCTGTAATCCCAGCTACTCGGGAGGCTGAGGCAGGAGAATCACTTGAACCCAGGAGGTGAAGGTTGCAGTGAGCCGAGATGGCACCACTGCACTCCAGCCTGGGTGACAAGAACGAAACTCCTCAGAAAAAAAAAAAGGTGATGAAAGCTACCAGGTTTTCTCCCAGAATAAAGCTATTCCTTACACCCATGTATGAATTTGTCCATAATTCTCGGGGTCTCACTGTTAAGAATACTCGCATGAAACTTGGTGAGCAGAGGGGGCTTCTCCCATTCATTTTTGCATCCATGGTGTGTAGCACTGAGCCCAGCACACAACAGGCACTCCAAAGGACCTTCCCATGGGCGTGTGGAGGGATGAAACAGTGAAGGTGAATGACAGACACACAGCCAGGTGTCGCTCCAATCAGCCTCAGCCCTGAAACCTGTGGGACGCGGAGGGCCCCTGCTCTGCTCCAGGCCTCCAGCAGCCAGGCCTTGGGGTCCCTACTCAGGGAGGGCCATTCACAGATCCTGTGCCTGGTCCCTCTCTGTGTCTTGGCCCTTCTCCCCCACCTACCTGACTCTTCTCTGTGTCCCCCTGACCACCTGCTCCCTTCTCTAGGGGCACCTGGGTCTCATTGGACTGATTGGGCCTCCATGGGACAGGGAGAGAAGGGAGATCTGGGCCTTCCTGGCCCTCAGGGCTGCTCTGGGCAGATGGTGAGGGGTAAATCAAGGGCCTGATCCTGGAAGGTGCAGGGATGAGGGCGGCGACTCAGGTTGGGGGTGGGAAAGGGGGAGTTGACACTCAGCTGTGGGTGAGGGATCCCTGGGAGAGGCCAGCACAGCCCCTCCCGCGGGTGTCACACAGGCGGATGAGGGTCCCTCTCCCCAGGAAGGGGTGGGTTTCGGTTCAGTCCGCAGGGCCCCTCGCGGAAGGGGTGGGGATGGAGTGGGGGTAGCAGTGGTCCCCGGGGCCCCTGCCTGCCTTCTGGGGATCCCAGTGACCAAGGCAGCCCTGGTAGGCACCGCGTGTGTCTGAGCCCCCAGTAAGGCCCTTAAGCTCTCACAGGACGGATGCCGACTGCGAGGTCGGGGAAGCCCTGCTGCCATTGTGGGACTGCCCCTCCAGCCCCCAGCTTTCCGTGGTTCTCTGGGTCCCCTCTGCAGTGGGGCCAAGACAGCCTACCCTGGAGGGACAGAGCTTGAGGGACCCCCCACTCAGCTGCAGCCAGGCCGCTTCCTTTTGCGGATGGTGAAGCTGAGGTCCAGAGGAGGGCGGGGCATGTCCTGGGGGCCACCCAGGGAAAAGGAGCCGACCTCAGGGGTCGGGTCACGGGGAGCGCTCTGCAACCTCTAGGGCCCTAGAACCCGGCAGGATGGGAGACCCATGGCCTTTTGTCCACCCCTGGGACTGGACAGAGGTTCAGCCAATGCCTCGCAACCAGAAGCTGCCCCTGGCAAGGCTGGGTCTTCAGCCCCTTTCTTTTTGAGAGGGAGTCTCACTCTTGTTGCCCAGGCTGGAGTGCAGTGGCGCGATCTGACTCACTGCAATCTCAGCCTCCCGGGTTCAAACCTTTCTCCTGCCTCAGCCCCCTGAGTAGCTGAGATTACAGGCATGCGCCATCATGCCCAGCTAATTTTTGTATTTTTAGTAGAGACAGGGTTTTACCATATTGGCCAGCTGATCTCGAACTCCTGATCTCAGGTGATTCACCTGCCTCGGCCTCCCAAAGTGCCAGGATTACTGGTGTGAGCCACCGCTCTGGGCCTTCAGGACCTTTTCTCTTACCTGTTGTTGAATTTTATGTCTTCCTTGCAGAATTGTCTATTCGGGTTTATTGCCAAATATTAGATTGGATTTTTTTGCACTTTGAAGTGTTTTCTGTATGTACACATTTCACAACCCCTCATAAATTATATTATTGCCTGAAATTTTCACCTAATATCTAGGATGCTTTTTTATTTGAAAGGTAGTTTTCTTTGCTGTGCAGAAAATTTTAAGTTTGATGCAGCCCACACGTTTCTTTTTAGTGCTTGATGCATGTGATTTTGGTCACCCATAAAATAAAGTATATGTCAGTGGAAGGAAAAGTATTCAGTTGTCAAAGAGATTTTTCTTCCAAGGTGTTTTTTGCTTGTTTCTCTTACTCTTTGCAAAGGTGAGCAGAGATTCATGTGGCTCAACCTGTGTTTTAGTTAAAAATGTTTTATGGTTTATGGTCTTTTGTTTTGGCCTTTAATTTTGGGGAGTGGATTTTCTTTCATTGTGTGAAATAAACATCCTATATCTGTCTTATGCTTATGGATATCATTTTTGTCAAAGTTCTTTTTTTTTTTTTTTTTCCGAGATAGAGTCTAGCACTGTTGCCCAGGCTGGAGTGCAGTGGGGCGATCTCCGTTTGCTGCAAGCTCTTTATGTTCAGGTACATTCATAGTTTAGTTCCCACTTACAAGTGAGAACGTGTGGCATTTGGATGTCTGTTCTGGCTGTAGTTCACTTAGGATAATGGCCTGCAGCTGCCAAAGATGTGGTTGTCTTTTTTTGTAGCTGTTTAGTGTTTTATGGTGTATACGTATCACATCTTTATCTTATCCACTGTTGATGGGCGCCTAGGTTGATTCCATTTATTTGGCCTTGTGAATGACACTGCTGTGAACATACAAGTGCCTGTGTCTTTTGGATAGAAGGATGCATTTTCCTTCGGGTACATCCCTAGGAGTGGGATTGCTGGGTCGCATGGTAGTTCGAAGTTCTTTGAGCAATCTCCAAACTGCTTTCCACAGTGTCTGTACTAGTTTGCATCCCCCACAAGACCACATCAGTGTTTCTTTTCCTTGGCTGCCTCGCCAGGGTATGTTCTTTGTCTGCATAGTCATTGCCATTCTGAGTGGTGTAGGATGGTATCTCAACCCGCTTTTGACTAGCATTTCTCTCTTAATGAATGAGTTTCAACATGTTTTCCTCTTTGTTGGTTGCTTGCACATTGTCTTTTGAGAAGTGTGTGTTCACGTCCCTTGCCCATTTATTAATGGGGTTTTTTGTTGTTTTTGCTGAATGATTTGCAAAGGTCCTTGAAGATTCTGGAATTAGACCTTGGTCAGAGGCAGTTTGGGAACATGTTCTCCCCCTCTTTAGGCTGTCTGTTTACTCTGTTGCTAATTTCTTTTGCTATGTGGAAGCTCTTTACAGTATTAGGTCTGACTTGTCCATTTTTGTTGCCATTGCTTTTGGGGATGTAGCCACGTATATTCTTCGCCAAAGCCTATGTGAAGAAAGGTATTTTGTACGTTTTCTTGCAGGATTTTAATAGTTTGAGATCTTCTATTTAGATCTTTTATCCATCTGGAGTTCCTTTTTGTGTCTGGTGAGAGGCGGGGACCCAGTGTTTCTCTTCCAGCCATGGCTAGCCGCTTATCCCACCACCACTAATTGAACAGGGCGTCCTTTCCCCCTTGCTTATTGTTGTGGATTCTGTCAAGGATCAGATGGGTTTTTGTGTGTGAGTTTACTTCTTGGTCCTCTCTCGTGTTCCACTGCTCTGTGTGGAGTCAGGTCCCTAACTTTTCTATAAAATTTGAAATCAGTGGGTGAGATGCATCTGACATAGTCTGGATGTCTCAGGATTGCTTTGGAAGAGATTCAGGGTGTTTCATGGTTCCATGTGAATTTTAGCATCATATATTTAAATTTCTTTAAACAAATTTGCCGAATAGTAAAGGAATGCAATGAGAGGGTAGAGTGCGATGTTTTGGTCTTTCCTTACATTGCAGAATGATGAAATCAGGGTATTTAGTGTCTCTGTTATTTTGTACCATTGTTTATTCTTTTGTGGCAAGAAGCTTCAGTATCCTCCTTTCAAACTGTTTTGAAGATGTAACCATACTCTTAACCCTGGTTACCCTGCTGTTGAATAGAAGAACAGGATTTCTTTCCTCTCATCTGTGTGTAACTTTGTACCCTTTTCATTCCCCCTCTTCTCTCCAACCTTTGGTAACCACTGCTATGCTTTCCAGGTCTTTGAGATACAGTTTCTCAGCTTCTGCATGAGAGGATGCACAGTTTGTCTTTCTGCCTGGCTCATTTCATTTACCATCATGTCCTCCAGGTGCAACCATGTGGTTCCCATGATGGGATTTCATTGTGTTTTTCTGGCTGAAGAGTATTCCAGTGTCTGCATGTGGGACAGCTACTCTATCCCTTCATCTGCAGATGGACAGGTAGGCGGATTTCTTATCTTGGCTATTCTGCATAGTGCTGGATTCCACCTGGGAACACAGATAAGCTCTTCTGTGTCTTGATTTCATGTGCTGTGTATATATACCTAGTAGCAGAATTGCTGGATGAAATGGTAGTTGTTGTTTTAAGGTTTGGAGAAACCTCCAAGTGGTTTTTTTTAACGTGTATACTAGTTTATGTTTCCACAAACTGTTGAGACAAGTTCCCCCTTTGTGGAAAATCCACACCATCATTGTTTTGTCTTTTAATATTTTTCAACTTTTTTGTAGTACCCAGTCCATCTAGAGTGAGATGGAATATGAGTGGTGGTTTTGATTTTGTGTGTATGTGTGATTAGTTACATTTACCAAGTTTTTTTTTTTTTGGTGGGGGGGCGGTTTTTGAAATGGAGTCTCGCTCTGTCACCCAGGCTGGAGTGCAGTGGCACCATCTTGGCTCACTGCAACCTCTGCTTCCTGGGTTCAAGCAATTCTCCTGCCTCAGCCTCCCGAGTAGCTGAAACTGCAGGCACCAACCACCATGCCCAGCTAATTTTTGTATTTTGAGTAGAGACATGGTTTTATTATGTTGGCCAGGCTGGTCTGGAACTCCTGACCTCAAGTGATCTGCCCACCTCAGCCTCCCAAAGTTTTGGGATTACAAGTGTGAGCCACTGTGCCCGGCCATTGTTGAACTTTCTATTTCTAAGAGATAATGTTGTTTAGAGATAAAGTTGATCTCATTCTCGCATGCATGAGGTCATGCAGTGTTTCTCTTTCTTTACCTGGCTCATTTCATTTAATGTCATGTCCCCCAGGTTTCTGCACATTGATGCAGATGACGTGATTTCAGGAATTTCTATGGCTGACGAGAATTCCATTTTGTACTGCGGTTTCTGTATTGCTTCATCTGTGGATGAACAGGTAGGTTGATTCCATATCTTTGCTATTGTGAATAGTGCTTCAGTCACCATAGGAAGGCCAATATCTCTTCAACATAACAGATTTCATGTGCTTTCAGTGCATAACCAGAGTTGAGATTGCTAGATGAAAGGGTAGTTGTAATTTAAAATTTTTGAGGTAACTTCAACTGCTTTGCATCATGTGTATAGTGATGTACATTCCCATCAATAATGTATAAAAGTTTCTTTTGGCAGGGTGTGGTGGTTCATGCCTGTAATCCCAGCACTTTGGGAAGCCAAGGTGGGCGGATCACCTAAGGTCAGGAGTTCAAGACCAGCCTGGCCAACATGGTGAAACCCCATCTTTACTAAAAATACAAAAATTAGCCAGGCATGCTGGCACATGCCTGTAGTCCCAGCTACTCAGGAGACTGAGGCAGGAGAATCACTTGAACCCAGAGGCAGAGGTTGCAGTGAGCCAAGATCGTGCCACTGCACTCCAGCCTGGGAGACAAAGCGAGACTCCATCTCGGGAAAAAAAAAAAAAAGTTTATTTTTCTCCAAATCTACATTGGCCATTGCCTGTGAACATATGGGGTTTTTTGTTGTTTTTGATAAGTGCCTTTCTAAGTAGAATGAGAGGTGTCTGCGTGTGGTTTGCACTTACACATTTGTGTGAGGATTAGTGAAGTTGAGAAACTTGTCTTTGACTTGTTAGTCAATTTCAAGTTTTCTTTTCAGATACAACTTTTCTGGTTCTTTGCCCAGTGTTAGATTGGGTATTAGGTTTTGTTCACTTTCCCAGTTATACTAGTACATTCTACTATCTAGTAGTATATTCTTGTACATATTAGATAACAACCCCTTTCACAGATATGATTTTGTCAAACTTTCTTTCAATCTATAGGATGCCTTCTTTTATGGCTCATTGTTTTTCTTCCCCATGCAGAAGCTCTAAAATTTTGTGTAGTCCCCATGTGTTTGTATTTGCATTTGTTAGCAGTGATTTTTGTGTCCCATCAAAAAAAAAGAAAAAGAAAAAGAAAAGAAAAGAAAGAAAAAGAAAAGAAAAAAGAAAAAGGAAGAGGGGGATGTTCATTTTTCCTCCCTGCAGAGGTTGCACTGAGCCAAGATCACACCATTGCACTCCAGCCTGGGTGACAAGAGTGAAACTCCATCTCAACAACAACAACAACAACAAAGCCTTAAAGATTATTGGTAAAATGTAAATTTTTGACTGGGCATGGTGGTTCACACCTGTAATCCTAGCACTTTGGGAGGCTGAGGCGGGTAGATTGCCTGAGCTCAGGAGTTCGAGACCAGCCTGGGCAACACGGTGAAACCCATCGCTGCTAAAAATATAAAAAATTAGTTGGGCATGGTGGTGCATGACTGTAGTCCCAGCTACTTGGGAGGCTGAGGCATGAGAATTGCTTGAACTGGGGAGGCAGAGGTTGTAGAGAGCCAAGATTGTACCACTGCACTCCAGCCTGGGTGACAGAGTGAGACACTTGAAACAAAAATGTAAATTTTTACCTAGGGTTAAAGGATTGTTTTGAATTAGATAAGATAAAGCTAAAAGTTCAAACAAGTTGTGGAAGGATTGTAAAAATTAATCTTGCAAAATAAATTCCATGTATGGGGCCAGGCACAGTGGCTCACCCCTGGAATCCCAGCACTTTGGGAGGCCAAGGTGGGCGGATCACTTGAGTTCAGGAGTTGGAGACCAGCCTGGCCAACATGGCAAAACCCTGTCTCTACTACAAATACAAAACTTAGTCAGGCATGATAGCACATGCCTGTAATCCCAGCTACTCAAGAGGCTGACGCATGAGAATCCCTTGAACCCAGGAAGTGGAGGTTGCAGTGAGCCAAGATCACACCATTGCACTCCAGCCTGGACAACAGAGCAAGACTCTGTCTCAAAAAAAAAACAAGAAAAGAAAAGAAAAGAAAGAAAGAAAGAAAATAAATCCTATGTGTGAACAAATTTATTAATTCAAAAGGGTATTATATAATTTTTCTGTAAATTGAGCATTGAAATAAAAGCACAATAAGGTACTCTTAAGGCACTTATCTGCTCTTTAGAAAAATTCGTAAAGCATTATAAAAGGTTTTTGCTGTTTTAAAATTTCTGAGTCATCATTCTGGCAAAATAAATAATGGTAATCTAGAATTCTGTTTTATAACATCAAGTGTTTTAAACTTCTAACATTTTTAACAGGCTTCCTAAAATCAAGCTTCAGTTTCAAAATCATCTTTCCTGACACCTGGATATTGAATGCTCCAGCAGGCCCCTGGAGCATCCAGAAGAGAGGTAAACAGGATCACCTGACATGTTTAGGTACATAGGATTACCAAAATTATGTTTAATCTTCTTCAGGTTATATTTTAGGGAATAATATAAATATTTGTTCCAAAAATTGTATGGGATTTCTTAAATTCTAGTGTCTGAGTATACGCTATCAGGCATAATTAAGGATGCTATGTTAAGTTATTGTAAACCACGAAGATAACCAAATTACTCTGTCAGTCAAGTTTATGACTGTAACTACCCTGGATATTTTGTTATTCACAGACAATTGTCTTGTTTTGATTCTCTTCAAAAGATGGTTTATAATCAGCTATAGAACTTTGACAGGTGCTCTCAAATGCAGGTTTCTGATAACTTTGGAGATTATGACATTGGAATAAAGGAAAAACATAGAGGACTCATGAAGAGCTGAAATGCTCACAAATATCAAGCAAAATAAGAGTTAACTGAATGGACTGAACTAGTAGAAAACTGAAGTAATCTTTTTGACTTTTGCTTGGAACATTGCTGATCTTTGTTTTCTTTTTCAGAGTCAAGGAAACTTATTTTGAGCTATTTATGGCCTTTAATAATTGAGTAAGGTATATTCCTGAGAACAAAATTTTGAGCATGTTTGTCTTTCTCTCTCTGCCTGGCTTCTCCAGATTTTAGAAACTAGTTGTGAGTATTCCTAACTTATGGCAATATAGTTATTTGCATCTGTGCAATAAGAATCCAGTTTCTTTTGCAACAGACAAATGAGTTGTTTTACCAAGGCTTTGACTGGAAGGGTATGCTTCCCTTTAAGGAGTCAAGTTCGACTTGCAGAGCCAATAAAATCCCTTGGGAAAATTGACCTCATTCCTTGTCTACACAGTCCCCATACAGGGTTCCTGGCCTGTGGTAAGTAAAGAATGTTTGTTTGTTTCTCTTTTCTCTCCCTTTCCTTCCTTCCTTCCTCCCTCCTTCCTTTCCTTTCCTTTCCTTTCCTTTCCTTTCCTTTCCTTTCCTTTCCTTTCCTTTCCTTTCCTTTCCTTTCCTTTCCTTTTCTTTTCTTTCTTTCTCTTTCTTTCTTTCTTTCTTTCTTTCTTTCTTTCTTTCTTTCTTCCTTTCTTTCTTTCTCTTTCCTTTTCCTTTCTTTCCTCTCTTTCTCTCTTTTTTTTTTTGAGATGGAATCTCACTCTGTCACCCATGCTGGAGTGCAGTGGCATGATCTCAGCTCACTGCAACCTCCACCTCCCAGGTTCAAGTGATTCTCCTGCCTCAGCCTCCTGAGTAGCTGGGATTACAGGCACACACCACCATGCCTAGCTAATTTTTGTAATTTTTAATAGAGACAGGGTTTTGCCATGTTGGCCAGGCTGGTCTTGAACTCCTGACCTCAGGTGATCCACCCGCCTCAGACTCCCAAAGTGCTGGGATTACAGACATGAGCCACCTATGCCCAGTCAAGAATGTCACTTTCTAACAGGCGCAGGAACCCTGTGCTCTTGGGACCTCAAGAAGAAAAGATTTTACCCAACTCACAGGTATTTGAGGATACAAACCCACGACTGGGCCCAGCTTTGAAAGTCCTATCTGATATTCCTTGTGGAACTGAGTTTCATCAAAACCAATCTAAGGCCTATATAAAAATAATTATTGTTGGTGTACTTTATACAAATAATCAGGCCAAGTATAAGACTAAAATCTATTTTGCAAACAATTCAGTCCTATCCTGATTTGTTTTTAACAAAAATGGGGACTGGAGCTAGAGAAATTACGTTTCAAAACTTAACATACATTTGTCATTAAATTCCAGACTCATTCGTTGTTTTTAAGTTTTTGCCTACATTTTAGACTAACCCTGCTTATTCCTGTGAACCAACCAGCAGTCTCCAACTGCAGCTCAGAAGGAACAAAAGGGATGGGTGACGTAAAAATCTGGATAAATATTCTAGTTCTGAGCAATTATCCTGCAAATCCTGCCCGGGTGATGTGAATAAACAGGGTTCTCATCACCCAGAGGTTTCCTTTTTGGGAAAGTAAGACCAAGGGAGCTAACCAAAGCCAAGCCCCATGCACCAAAATCTTAGCAAGCGTAACTATAGCCACCAGTTATCTGGGCATGTAACAAGCCATCCTTTTCTCTCCCTTGTTGAAGGAGGACTCAACTCCACAGCTTCACGTTAGCATTCGGCTTAAGGTAAGGAGTCCATACAACCCCCCACCTGAGACACATTTTTGTCCCAAACTCAATTCCAAGCTTTGTGTGAAAGCCCTAGAAAAGAAAACTGGATCTGAAGGATCCAGAGGCAGATAATAACATAAGTTAAAAGACACAGCACAGGTGAGCATGACTAATTCCTGCCAATTAAACCAACCTTCTTATTTCATGGATTAAAGTCATGCTAGTATCCATGGTATACATGAAGTCTAGGGAAGTCAAAGGCTCCTAACAGCAGGGAAAATAGTGCGTATCTGGATAACAGTGGATATTCCCGACCCCAACCCCCTACGTTAACGTGGGTGAAAGCTGCTTTGACACCCACGAGCAGCAAGCACCCTGTTGCAGTCGCCGGGTCTTGGGGATATGAGACCGGAAGAAAGAGAGCAGTGCCTCACTTTCTCTCCCTCATGTACCTCAGGTATTCACTAGGAAGAGAAGGGAACCTGGATGCCTCACTCCCCTCTTTCTAGATGAGTAGACATTCATCTTCAGTCTGTAGCCCTCTCGAATGCATCCTGAATCCCTGGGACTGCTTTGAAAAAAAAATCTTCTTTTTTCCTTTCTCCTCCTCTGTCCTCTCTTCACTGATCGGTCTCTGTACTACGGGACACTCTCCTCGGATCCATCCTCCAAACTAGAAAAAGTTAATTTCCCAAAACTTAAATTGGCTTAGGATTGGGCTTGGGGGAAGGGAACCCAGAGGCCTGATATGTCAGCAAAAGGGTAAAATTTTTTTTTTTTTACCAGTCAGACTTTTGACCTCCCTCTCCCAGTGCAAATCAGTAAAACGCCTTGGGGATTTTTGAGCTGTCCTTACCACCCCGTTCATTTTGACACATGCTTTCTAATAACCCGGTTTGTCTCTTCTCGCGTTCAGGCAATCAAACTCCATATAGTCTTGCAACTGGAGCCTCAGATGATGGCCCGTTTTGTCAGCAAGCCTTAGCTAGGCCTCTGAGGGAGATCTGACTGCTGTTTTCCCAAATCAGCACCCCCTGTCAGGAGGAAGCAGTTAAGATCAGTCTTTGTCCTTATCCTTATCCTTATAATAATGGCAGTTAGATGGACTTTGTTAGAGGGGGGAATGATAGATGCAGGAGGCAGATGAGGGAAGGTCGCTGGAAAATCTCCAACCTGCCCAACAAGTGTTTACATCAAATGCTTTTGTGCAGATGAGAGAACCTGCCCAGGGTCTTGTCTGCACATGCCTGCAATGGACTGGGGATCTGCCTGGGAGAACGGGGTGGAGCCAGGGGAAATTCGTGCCTTGTGCAGCGGGGAGCAGCCCGGCCTCTTCACCTTGTGTGTGATGGCCTGATATTCAGTCTGTGAGATGGGAGCCTATTGGCGGGACCCCTTTTCGCTTTGCTGAGGGTTTTTGTTTTCCTTTTCACCCAGTAAATTCTGCTGTCCTCACCCTTCAATGTGTCCATATGCTTAATTTTTCCTGGTCGTGACACAGGAACTCGGATTTAGCTGAAATAAGGAGCAAAAATCCTTCATTATTTACATATGAAAAGTCAAGTAACACAGGAGCTAACAATGATAGAGTTACCTAATGTTGAGCTTGAAGGAAGCTAGATGGCCCATAATCCAGCTTCCCAGGACCCACAAGGAAATGAGGTCCAGTGACACCAAGGAACTTGCCAGCCTCACTCAGCACATTGCTGAGAAGCTGGGTGACTGTGTCTTACAATTGACAAAATAAAAAGCAAGCCCTAGTTCTGCCCTGAGAAGGCATTTAGAAATATTCAATGAAGTGAAATGAACTCCACAAGGCAATTCATCACTCACTGAAGATGAAACAATGCATGCTATGGTTTCAGAAGAGGACAAGATCACTTCAGGTGTGAGGGTTCTGGGAACAGCATATATTTTCCCATCTTTCCTGAAAGAAACTAACCACTGTCAACTATGTGGGTGGTAGAGAGGGAGCAAGGCAGCTGAGGCCATCCAGGTGGCTGTTGGACATCTCCCAACCCAGAGCTGCTTACTTCATAAGACTCAATAAACTTCCACCTAGGGCACTGCAGGAATTAACACCTGCCTTCTCACATGATCCAAAAAGAATTAGCCTTTTTCTCCTTTTTAAAAAATTTTTATTAGTTATATAGCCGGCTGAACTGGAAATTCCACTAGGATATTCTGGACTCAGACCCTGAGGCATCTAGCAACAGAGAAGGAGAATCTTCCCTAATAATCTTAATAACTAACATATACTGAGCATTTCCTGTAAGCTAGAGGTTGTTTTATGTTGGAGGTAATTAAGATACTAAAAAGGCTAAAGCCCCTCCAGGCTACCCAATAATTAACCTGATAAATAAGAGCTCTGAAAGAATGTCCAGGAGTCCCTTGAGATGTTAATCAATGGTCCTTAAGTGTTGTGAGGTCAGGGATTTTCCCTAAGAATCTGTTCATACCTAGGCTAGACTCTTTCCCAGAAAAATGCACACAAAAGTTTGCGTATAATACATGGGGTTCATTGAATCATCCTTGTTAAGTCAGTGTGTATGTGTGTGTGTGTGTGTATGTGTGTGTGTGTCTGTTAGAGATGGAGGTCGGGGTGGCTGAAACATTATTTCCTTGGCAGAAAATAAGGAAGTGTTCAATGAATGATGAAGACTTGTCAAAAGGAACCAGCTTGAAGGGACTCCCATGGTCAAAAGAGGAACAATTTGAACATCAAAAATAAATAGTGGCTGAGGGCTAGGTATGGTGACTCATGCCTGTAATCCTAGCACTTTTGGAGGCCAAGGCAGGAGGATAACTTGAGGGCAGGAGTTCAAGACCAGCCTGGCCAACATGGCAAAACCCCGTCTCTACGAAAAATTTAAAAATTAGCCAGGTGTGTTTGACACGTCTATGGTACCAGCTACTCAGGAGGCTGTGGTGCAGATCACTTGAGCCCAGGAGGTCGAGGCTTCAGTGAGCTGAGACTGTGCTACTGCACTCCAGGCTGGGCAGCAGAGCAGGATCCTGTCTCAGCCAATCAATCAATCAATCAACCAATGCCAAAGCAGGAGGATCACTTGAGGCCGGGAGTTCAAGACCTGTGTGGGCAACATAGTGAGTATCCATCTATACAAAAACTTTAAAAATTAGCCAGAAACAGTGGCACATGCGTATAGTCCCTTGAGAGGCTGAGATAGGAGGATCACTTGAGCCCAGGAGTTCAAGGCTACAGCCGTGAGCTAGGATAGGGCCACTGAACTCCAACCTGGGTAACAGGGTAAGACCCTATCTCAAAAAATAAATATTAATCAAGTACAATTCACTAAATGAGTTCATGCTGGTGTGAATAAATGAATCAATGAGAGGGTAGGAAAAGTTCTTCCTTACAAGAGAATGCCAATCAATAAATATGGAGGAACTCACAGAAATAGAGAATCAACACTGGACAACCACTATGGAGGTGACTGATTCATGTGGGAACTGTCGATGAATACTAAGCTAGTTGATGAAAGTGTGACAAAGAACAGGATATTGGCATAATATTGGAATACCTCTCCTGACCACCGATACTAATCAATTACAAAGGTGAAATTAAGGTAGATAAACCCAACAGTCACCAACATGACTAGATGATTAAGGTCAACATCACCAATGGTAGAACAAGCCCATTCCTGGTGTGAAGCACTGAGAGGAGCACAGTGCCATCTCTGTGATGTTCCTGCCATGAGTAAGCGAACATCAGATGGACCTGAGTTGAGGGTTGTCCTACAGAATGTAAGGCCCGCATGCTTAAAACCATCAAGGAAATGAAATACAGGGAAAGGGTGATGACAAACTGTTTCAGATTGAAGAAGTTTGAAAAGACATGACAGGCTGGGCCCAGTGGCTCACACATGTAATCCCAGCACTTTGGGAGGATGAGGCGGGAGGATCACTTGAGGCCAGGAGTTCAAGACCAGTCTGGGCAACATGGTTAAAGCCCGTCTCTATTAAAAATACAAAAATTAGCAAGGCATGGTGGTGCTCGCCTATAATCCCAGCTATCGGGAGGCTGAGACACAAAAATTGCTTGAACCTGGAAGATGGAGGCTGCAGTGACCTGAGATCGCACCACTGGACTGCTCCCTGGACAACAGAGTGAGACTGTATCTCAAAAAATAAAAGTAAATAAATAAAAATTCAGAAACAGGCCAAGGGTGGTGGCTCACACCTATAATCCCAGCACTTTGGGAGGCCAGGAGTTTGAGAGTAGTCTGGGCAATATAGTGAGACTCCCTGTCTCTAATATTTTATTATAATTTTAAAAAAAGATAAAAATTCCCAAGCAACTTATGATAATTAGTACTTATTTACAGAGAGAGGGCAAAGGAGAAAAGAAGTAAAATGAACAATTAGGGAATGTGGGTAAACGCGAGATAGTTCTCTGTACTGTTCTGGCAACTTTAGTGTAAGTTTGAAATTAAAAATATATGATTTTGAAACGAAGAATGACACCTCACACACAAAGGACTTACAGTAGATCATTTGCCAATGGGGCCACAATTTCTCCCATTTTGGATGCTTCTTTGCAATGTTACTTTGTGGCCTTTCCCATGAAGAGGAAAAGCCTATTGTCCTGCCTTTTGAATTTAGGTAGCTTTGTCACTTGCTTTGACCAAAAGAAGGCAGACATTATGTGACTCCTGAGCCTTGGTCTTTTTTTGTTGTTTTTTGTTTTTTTTTTTTTGAGATGGAGTCTCACACTGTCACCCAGGCTGGAGTGCAGTGACGTGATATTGGCTCACTGCAAGCTCCACCTCCAGGGTTCATGCCATTCTCCTGCCTCAGTCTCCCAAGTAGTTGAGACTATAGGCACCCGTCACCATGCCCAGCTAATTTTTTGTATTTTAGTAGAGATGGGGTTTCACCATGTTAGCCAGGATGGTCTCGATCTCCTGACCTCATGATCCACCCACCTCAGCCTCCCAAAGTGCTGGGATTACAGGCGTGAGCCACCACGCCCGGCCAAGCCTTGGTCTTTAAAGGCCTTGCAGCCTTCCTTCTTGCCCTCCTGCTACTCTAAGATCATTGTGGAAAGAAGTCCAGACCTCCTTGAGGAGGAACGACCACATATAGAGAGAGGGCCAACCGTGAGCCATGTAAGATAGACCATCTTGGACCATGCAGCCATTCCAGCTGTATTCTGTCACTGGAGACATGAGCCCGGGGGACACAAGCCAATGGACCACTAGTTAACACACAGACTTGGGAGGAATCATAAATCATTGTTGTAAATTTTGGGGTAGGTTGTTACACAACATTAAATAATCTTCTATGTTACTATAATTAAAGATTTAATCAATATATTAAATATATTGCTTCGAATTTTTCTACATACCTGGACTATAGTTGTATTTTCTCTGCAAAGCTATCTCAAACTTCCATTAGAGAATTTGTTTGCACATGGGTTCATAGTGATAACAGCTCTTTATAGAGCTCTTCTATTTATGTAACCTAATTTCACTTTTACCACAACCCTATGAGACAGAATGGGTGTTCTACTTAACTTGACAAATGAGGAAATAGGTTCAGAGAGGTCATGTCACTTGCCAAGGAAACACAGCCCTTAAGGGGGTAATATCAGGACTGGAACCCAGGTCCTTTCTACTTTGTCAAGGTTTATCTATAGTCATGAGCTTTCTGGAGAGAACACTTTGCCCTCCCTTCAGATGTCAAACCAGAAATATATCAGGAAATGTTCTGAATCAACCTCAGTTGCTGTGAATATGAATGGGGGTGAATGAGAATTCCCCAATCAACCAGGACCCCAAATGCACTTTATTCCACCTGTCCCTCATTTTATTGTGTGGATACTGAGCTGTATAACAACTATAGGTCTCAAACAAGAAGAGCTCACAGGGAGACTTCATGTCAATCTTAAAATATGCTTGATTATGACTGAAGGTTGTCTAGTCATTTGAATGTGGTCGGCACTGAGCCTCAGAGCAGAGACAGGAAACAGATGTTGGGGTGAAAAGTAATTAAAAGTCATTGAACAACAAAAATTCTCTATTTTTCTTTTTAGCCATTATCCTTAAGCTTCCTATAAGCAATCAGTAACTATTTGCTGATAGATGAATGGACAGACAGATGGAGGAAGCCCAAATGAATGACATAATAGAGGCTTAGAGCACAGGTTTTGCAACAAGATGTGGTTTACTACCATTTACCTGTGTGATGCTTCTCAACCTCTCTAAGCCTCAGTTTCCTCAACTTTAAAATGGAAGTGAAATATAATACATGGCCTGTAGGATGGTTGTGAAGATCAGATGGGAATAGTATTTACAAGGACTAGGCTTGGTGCAGTGGCTCATGCCCATAATCCTAGCACTTTGAAAACCCGAGGTGGGAGGATCACTTGAGCTTGGGAACTCGAGACCAGCCTAGACAACACAGTGAGACCTTGTCTCTACAAAAAAAAAAAAAAAGAAAGAAATCTTAAAAATTAGCCGGACATGGTGGTGCATGCCTGTGGTCCCAGCTACTCAGGAAGCTGAGGTGGAGGATCACTTAAGCCCAGGAGGTGGAGGCCGCAGTGAGCTGTGACCGTGCCACCTGCACTACAGCCTGAGTAACAGAGTGAGAGACCCTGTTTCAAACAAAAGTTCGGGGGAATGGGGCACAGTGGCTCACACCTGTAATCCCAACACTTTGGGAAGCCGTGATGGGAAGATCACTTGAGCCCAGGAGTTCAGGCCCAGGAGTTTGAGACCAGCCTGGGCAACATAACAAGACCCTACAAAAAAATTTTAAAAAATTCACCAGGCATGGTGGCATGCACCTGTAGTCCTAGCTACTTGGGAGGCTGAGGTGGGAGAAGTGCTTGAGCCTGGGAAATTAAAGCTGCAGTGAGCATGACTGCAGCACTGAACTCCAGCCTGAGCAACAGAACAAGACCCTGTCTCAAAAATAAAAACAAAATAGTAATTAAAAAAATAAAGGACTAGCCTGCCTTATAATAGGCCCTCAGGAAATGTTACCTGGGAGAGAATATTTAATATTTAATACTTAATATTTAAATGGGAGAATCTGTGTTTGGTGGTCTTTTAAGAAAGAACAGATAGGCTTCCGTCCTGCACAGTTTAACCCTTATGTCTCTAAAATTCCCAGGATCAGATGAGGCCATTTCCCAACGCCCGCTCTAGTCCTATGACTCTGAGATAGGATTCCTCCTTCAGAGACTTTTTCTCATGGTCAGGGAAATGAGAAACAACTTCAGGAATGGCCCCCTCAAGGCCCGCTCTGTGGGCAGAAACCGGTTTGGAGAGTTTTCTCATCCGGACACACTTCCCTCTGCAGCATCTGAGGTTTCATTTCGGCCACGGTTCATGACAGTGAGTAACCCAACATGAAAAGGCCCCTGACAGTTCTTCACCAAAGGATGCAGCTAAAAAGCTAGGAAAGGATTAAAAAAAAACAACCTCACCACCCAGAGAGCCTGTGAGTAAAACACACATACACAACTTAGCAACAATAATCAAAGAGCTGGAGACAGTGCTATGGTTTCATGGTCCAATAAAGAAAATATAAAGCCCCTTCCGTCCGTCTGCCCTCTCCCAGCAGCCTGTCTGTCTTGAGGTGGAGATGAAAGAGCTGGCAATGGTTGACAGAAGGGTCAAAAGAGCTCGCCTAGGGGAACAGTCTGCCTTTATAGTGATCACTGTGAGAAGGATTCTGCGGGTCAACATTGCTATCAAAAGTTTCTTTCCTAGGGTGAAAAATTGGATTGTTAACCATTTTTGGAGATGATGACGATAACTTTGAAAGCTTTGAAGAAAACCTTTGTCTAGACAGAAACAGCTCAGAAAGCTTCTGGCGTGCACACCCATCTGAAACCTCTTGACTGGTTATAGCTGGAGAATGCTGACACAGCCTAGAGATGTTTTCCCCAGCCTGATTCAACTTGGCCCTCAAGTTCAGTTTAAGGCTTTGTGACAGTCCCTTTGGACTGCTATAGCAAAGTACTGTAGACTGGGCAGCTTAAACAACCATTTATTTCTCACAGTTCTGGAGGCTGGAAGTCCAAGATTAGGATGCCAAGATGATGGCTGGATTCTGGTGAGGGGCCTCCTCTGGGTTGCAGACTGCTGACATTTTGTTGTATCCTTAGATGTCACAAAGAAGATGAGAGAACTCTCTAGGGGTCCCTTTTAAGGGCACTAATCCTACTCATGAGGGCTCCAGCCCCATGACCTCATGACCCAATCGCCTCCCAAAGGCCCCATCACATTGGGGGTCAGGATTTCAACATATGAATTTGCAGTGGAGGAGGAACATACAGTCCATTGCAGGCTTATAGCACCTGGAGTCAGGAGGACAGGAATTAAGTCCCAAGGTCCAAGATTGAAGTTCTGTTGTCCACAGATCCAAAATTGCTCTGTGAAAGGCACAGACCCCATATCTTCAGATCTAGATGACTGAAGGGCATCTCAATTCGACTCTCCTCCAAACCCTGTTCTTCTTTGAAAGGTTTTTATTCTTCTTCCCCTGTTCCCAGAAATTCCACAAAGGAAAGAAAGTAAGGTACTATTTATTTCTCTCTAGCCCTTACTCTATTGCATTACTCTGTATTGGCTTCTTTGTTGATGTTTTTGTACATAAGCAGTGTATTTTTTTACCCCAGAAGCCACAGACAAAAGGAAATGAATGAATTATTGAGCACTTATTATTTGCTGCCAGATTCTTGCACAATGTATGTGGCATGAATTATCATTGTCTCATATAATAAACACTAGGCCAGGTGCGGTGGCTCATACCTGTAATCCCAGCACTTTGGAAGGCCGAAGCAGGTGGATCACTAGAGATCAGGAGTTGGAGACCAGCCTGGCTAACAAAGCAAAACCCCCATCTCTATCAAAATACAAAAATTAGCTCGGTGTAGTGGTGGGCGCCTGTAGTCCCAGCTACTCAGGAGGCTGAAGTGGGAGAATTGCTGGAATCCAGGAGGTGGAGGTTGCAGTGAGCTGAGATCGCGCCACTGCACTCCAGCCTGGGTGACAGAGTGAGACTTCATCTCAAAAATAAATAAATGAATAAATAAATAAACACTGCAGAACTTTCTGGAGATATTTATGGTTACAAAACCTTATACTATTAAATAAATATGAATATCATTTAAAATGTGCCATTACAGAGAAGATCTGTGTCATTTTTTTTAACCAAGTCATTAAAAACTGATAACTCAATGCTTTTGAAACTAGTTACCACCAAGGAACAATATTAAACCCACGCAGGTATACTTTTCATACAACCCTCATCTCATTTTCATCTCCACTGTCTGCAAATGGCAGAACCAGCTCCATCTTCTTCAATGACTTAAAAACCTACCTTAGTTTTAGTGCATTACCTTCCAACCCTCTGCCCTCCCAGTTATTTAATCTCTCCAATTCCTAGGACCTTCACCTCCACCTGATTTCAGACTCCTTGAAGCCTTGTCACCTCTGAGCCTCTGAATCAGCTAGACCTGTTTACCTGTAAGACCTCAGGCTCAGAACTATCTTTGGTATCCCATCCTTTCCTCCACTTGGGTCACACCAGCCCAGCTCTCTTTCTCCCTTTACTGTGAAGTATCTAGAAAGGGCAGTCTTCAAGTTGACTTCCACTTCTCATTTCGTCAATCCACTGTGCTATTTCTGCTCTTACAGAGGTCTCTAGCAATAGAGAGTGCTGAAGTCAGGACAGCAATCTAGGCCCTGCCTCACGCAGCACATTGCAGAGAAACTGGGGCCAGAGTGAAGGGCTCAACCCAGTGAGTTCCCCTCATACTTAAACCACCTGACCCCTCTGATTCATAGGATGCTGTCACCCACTCCCTCTTTCTTATATAATTATATCCTCATTTAATTGCCACAATTTCATACCAGCTTGATTCTTTTTCCAACTTCTCTGGCTCCTATTTCTCAGCTCTCTTCAAAGACATTTCTTCTTCTGACACACCTTCAATGCAGGCCTCTCCCTGCTTTCTTCTCTTTATTTATTTATTTATATATATTTTTTGAGACACAGTGCCACTCTGTTGCCCAGGCTGGAATGTAGTGGTGCGATCATGGCTATTGCAGCCTCAACCTCCTGGGCTCAGGTGATCCTCCCACCTCAGCCTCCCGAGTAGCTAGGACCACAGGCATGCACCACCACGCCTGGCTAATTTTTAATTTTTTCTGTAGACATGGGGGAGTCGCCCTGTGTTTCACAGGCTGGTCTTGAACTCCTGGCTCAAGCGATCCTCCTACCTCGGCCTCCCAAAGTGCTGGGATTCCCAGTGTGAGCCACCATGCCCAACTCTTCTCCTTTTCTCATCAACATTCCCCTGTGGAGATCACACCTACTTCTACTACTCCCCATAAGTGTGTGGCTCTTAAAGAAACAGCTATGCTTGACTTTTCTCTTGACCTCAACATCAGCATTTTCAGTTGCTTGTGGGCAGGAGTAGCCTACCAGTATTTTACATTCAGCATCTCCAAAACAAGACTCTTAGATTTTAAATCCACTTCTCTTTCTGTGCTCTCAATTTCAACCACAGTTGTCTTTAATTTCGCCCTCTTCCTCATCCCATCCCCCTCCTCTGAGTTGCCAAGACCTATCAGTTCCACTTGCCAATCCATCCCTCCCTTCCCATTCCCAATGACACTGCCAGAGTTCAGGCCCCCACTTCATTTCCTCTCCCTTAATTACAGCAATACCCTATTGGTCCGCTGCTTCCTACCAATGGGGTACCATGATCCTCAACCACATACCTTCTCCAAAACCGTCCCTCAATTTTTTTTTCGATAGTTCCCCATTGGTTAAAAAACAACTCCAAGCTGTTTTAGCTTGGCTGTCAATGTCCCTAGAGTCTTGCCTCAGCCACCGTGTGTAGTCTCCTATTACTCAGCCTCTCTGGGCTCTCCAAACAGTTCCTGTCTTTTCAGCAACTTTGTTCCTCTTGTTCCCTCTACCTGGAGTTCTCGTTCCATTCTTACCTACTAAACGCTGCATCCACCAAAGCCTTTCCTTCTTGTTCCCTACTCACTTGAGGCTGGACCAAATCCCTCTTTTCTTTGGCTCCTCATAGCATATCTTCCATTTTGGATATCAGTTATACCATGTATACCTTTTTCCTCATATTGAGGTAAAATGGGTCTATTTCCCCACCAGCTTGTAAAGAGTCTTCAAGTTCCATTCCATAAAAAAATTATAAAGCTTTCGGTGATTTTTTTTGTGTTGTTTTGTTTTAATTGGGAATGGTAACAGCAACTAGGAGTCCAAAAAAAAAAAAAAAAAAAGGTAGGCCGCAGCCTCAGGGCTGGATCTTTCTACTGGGAAGAGGGAAATATAGGAACAGAAAGCACCATGCTGTGTGGCAGGAAGTGGGCATGCCTTATTACATTCGTTTCCCCCAGCTGGGATTTGCACAGGTTGGATGCATGACGTTTTCCAGCTGGAAGAGTCTAAAAGATCATGTGATCCACTCTTCATGTGTCCTAGCATAGGAAACTGAGAACACAACAGTTAGGGACTTGCTCAAAGTCACGAAGTCAATGAGTGGCAAGAGCTGGATCCAGTCTCAGGGCCAGGGCACGCTCTGCCACATCCCAACACAGCCCCTCCCACTTTGCACGCTCCGGGTAGGGCAGGGTGGGGTGTCCCAGTGCAATCAAGTGCAATCAAGGGTTATGTCTGGGCTGAGTTGGAAAAATTAAAAAAAGGAAGATGTTGAAGGACATGAAAATCTTTCTCCTTTTATGAAAGCTTCATTGCCATAAAACTCCCCTCCACTCTTGCTTCCACAAAATTCACTGGAAATTTATTGTGTTCTTTTTGAAAGTCAAATTGTTCTAGGGTTAATGAAATGATCACTCACAGAAAAAGAGGTCAAACCTTTTTAAAGGCTTCATTCCCCGATTGGTGCTCCTCCTGTAAGTTACGAGAAAGGTCCCAGAAAAACTGCATGATTTTTTCTTTTAAAAAGTTACATGATTGCAAAAGGCTTTCATTTAATTATTATTATTATTTTAAATAGGAGTCTTACTCTGTGGCCCAGGCTGGAGCGCGGGCAGACACACGGTCATGGCTCACTGCGGCCTGAAACACCTGAGTGCAAGCAAACCACCAACCTCGGCCTCCTGAGTAGTTGGGACTATAGAGGCACGTCACCAACCCTAGATACATTTTTTTAATTTTTGTAGTGACAAGGTTTATATATGTTGCCAAGGGCTGGTCTCATGCTCCGGGCCTCAAGTGATCTTCCTGCCTTGGCCTCCCAAAGTGCCGGGACTACAGGCATGAGCCAGCACACCCAGCTGAGAGAAGGTTTTATTTTTATTTTTCCAAAAGGTTTCTCAAAATCATTGCCTTATTCTCAACAGGGCTTCAAATAAAACCACATTAAGGTTTCCAGTACCAGGGTTGGTCTCAAACTCCTGAGCTCAAGTGATCCATCTACATTTGCCTCCCAATGTGCTGGGATTACAGGGTGAACCACTGCACCCAGCCAATGATATGTTTTAACATGGATTTAGCGTTCAAAGCATGTATCCCAGAACCTTACCAAAGGAGGTAAGAGAGTGTGGTCACTCTGTCCCTCTTGAAACACTGAAGAAATCACACCAACTCCACCTGGAGATTTTATTCTTAATCAGGCTTTACTCTCCATAAACTGAGAAATAGTATTTCCCCCCAAATAATAAAACTACTAATTTATCATTGGTTAGTGCCTTGCAGATTACCAAGGTCATTCACATACACTTCCGTAAACATTTCTGTACAGGTAAGAAAACTGAGTTGCAGCAACATTTGCTCTGCTAGTAAATGACAGAGCAAGAGACAGCACAGTAAGGGAGAAAGAAATCCTCGGCTTTGGGTTCAGGCTCAGGACTTGATCTCAGCTCAAGGAATCCTAGCAACACTAAACTGGTCAAGGTGTGTAACCTCTTTGAGCTTCATATTTCTTTTAATCACAAAATATTTGTCATACCCACCCCACAAATGTATGAAGCTAAATAGGACAAAATGTAAAAAGTCACAACAAAATTCCTAGCACATAAAAGATGTCCATTGAATATATAGCCTGCCTTAGTTGCCACACCTGTAAAAGGGGATAATAAAATCTAAGCAAAATCCACCTGGAGGATGCACTGCCACTGTTAGTTCTCTTTGTCCATTTCCATCTCCCCTTCCTCTTCCCCCACAAACCAAAGCTGCCTCCATGGAAAGGACAATTCGGCATATTAGAAAACAACCTTAGGGATCTTTTCACACATCAGCAAGCATTTAACTTATCTACCAAACTCAAAATTGTTTCTCAGAAAAAAAAAAATGACCCAAATTAAATATTTTAAAAAGGTTTTTAACATGGCCATATATCATTTCCATATACTGTACCTGGGAGCTCCCATGGTGATAAAAATATTTGAGAATGTACCAACTTCAATCCATCCCTTTTGTCCCACATCTTTCCCCCATCCGGCTCAACCCTCAAAAAGGACTTCCAAGTAGATCTCTTTTTTATTTTTAAAGTCACAGTGCCACTTTAGTTTATCCAAAACTTAGATGGAGAGCTATAGGTCGGCGGGCGGGGGGGCGGTGCGGAATGCAGAGAAAAGGAAAATGAAGAAAACAGTGAACAAAACAATTGAGAGGAAAAACAAGTTTTCATACAAATCTGGGCTCTCTTCCAAAGAGATCATTCATTCTAAGATATTTTACTATCTGCTCAATGCTACGAAGCTTCCACGTGGCCACTGGATGAAACAGTGTGTACCAAGCCATGGCTTCCCTGGTACCATCATTCACACAGTCAACAGCACATGCTGGCAAATTCGTTCTCAAGTAGCAGCTTACAGTCTCCTTCACCCAAAGCAGGAGGTCAACAATTGTTTTCAATTACATTTCGAATACAATTTCCAAAGGAAAGAATGCAAGAAAATGTTCCTCACTTTTAAGGTCTGTTTTTGGCTGTTTGGGGTTGTTTCTGTTTTGGTGGCAGTAAAGTTCTTCTTTGGTTAAGGTTTAATATTTATGTATACAATTTACCCACACCACGGAAGGTGGGAAATTCCAGTTGTTCTCGCCCTTTGAGTTTTTAGAATAATCGTATTTACAATGAGGCGCTCAGAATCTGGAACAGTTTGCATTTTAGAAGTATAGGAAAAGAGTCTCCTTAATAAGCACCTATAAGTTGCAGGCACGTAACCAATAAGGGCAGGGGAGAAATTCCCAAAGGTAAAAACACCTCCCCCATCCCCCAAATCCCAGTACGCATTTCTTTTTCCTAAGATTTAGGCCTGGAGAAGATGCCAGATTAAGAATGTAAACCACCTTCGAAGAGGACCTTAGGCTGAGCGCCCAGCTGCGCGCTATGTGGCGGGCGCAGGGATCCTGGCCGGCCCGGGCGCTCGCTAGCTGCCCCCCTCCTCGGGCTCGCTGCTGGGCGAAGGCGCCGAAGAGGCCTTGGACTCCCCGTCGCTGTTGCATTCCGCCCTGCGGCCGGCCGCGCCCTCGGGACCCCGGGCCTGGCGCTCCAGCAGCTCCTGCAGGTGCTTGATGTAGCCGATGGCGGCGCGGAGCGTCTCCACTTTGCTGAGGCGCTTGTCAGCCAGCTCCCGGGGCAGGTGGTCTCGGAGGCGCGCATAGCCCTCGTTCACGTAGCGCACCCGCTGCCGCTCGCGCTCGTTGCGCTTGCGGAGGCAAGCGGGCTCGAAGGCGCCGTCCAGCGGCAGGGGCAGGTACTGCCGTTTCCGTGAGCAGCCGCTGCGCGCCCACTCCCAGCACGCGGCGTCCAGACGCAGGGCGACCCTTAGGGGTTCCCTCCGCGGGAGTCCGGCCAGGGTCCCCGGCACGCCCAGGGGCGCGGCGCGCATCGAGTATGGCAAGGCCAGCAGTCCCGCCGGTTTACGCGTCTCCATCATTTGCTGGAAAGCACACAAATCACCCAAGAGGTCAATCTCTCAATAGAAGAAGACGAAACAGAATCTTAGAAGCAGAGGTGCTGGTGCAGACTGCCTGGCTCAGCAGGTCTGTCTTTGGAGAAGTTTCTGGGTCCAGAAGTTAGGTTCCTGGACAGGCTTCAAGGAAGCGGTGCATGATTTCTGAAGTTCATTGCACTCTTCGATCTTTTTATGAAGATTTAGCAGAGGTGGTAGGCAAAGACGTGGGACCTCCTAATCCACACTTCAAACCCCGTCTTCCCCGCTGATCTTCTTTCAAAAGATAACAAAGGGGGTTCCTCTGCCTGGTCCCCCAGCCTGGTAAGGTGAGCTCACACCAGAGTCATCTTCCAAAGCCACCAAAAGCTTTTCAATGCCTGTAATCCACCACTCTAGGTCGTCAAGAGATGAGTCGTTCGCCAAGAGCCTAGCAATCTTCAGGATTTGAGAAGAGCTCCTCCCAGGAACCTGCAGACCTCCTGGCGGCGGAGGGAAAGGGGACCAGAGGCTTTCTCCTTGAAAATCACTTGACTGTCCTTTGTGGTTTCCCGCGACCAGGTCTAATGGAAGGAGCTTTTAGAGTGTTTGCAAACTTACACTTGCTCTTTCATTTCTGGGGTCTTAGCCTCATCAAAGGAAAAACTGCTCTCTTGCGGTTATCAAATGTGTCAAGTCAAGGAAGACCCGGGGCGAGGCTTGAGGTTTTTCTCCTTCCAAGCGGAATCTTTTAAAAACCCAATGAGGCATGTTTGAAGGGTACAGGAAAAATACAGACTGTAGCAAAGAATATAAGGGTCTGCATATTATGTTCCAACTTATGTTTGACTCAGGGTGTTTTACGGATATATGCGACTGTTTAAGAGCACATCAAAAGACTGAACAATAACAAACGCGCTTAGCCGGTAATTTCTCACAGTGCTTACTGTAAACACATCTTAAATACTGCTTCCCAACCTCCTCTTCTCATCTCACCCAGGATATAAGGACATCATCTTTCCATAGTGCAAAAAGTATTTTTCCATTGGATTCTTCTTCTTTTAAAAAATGCCATTTATTTTCTCGCTTGGGGGCAGGAAAGCAACATTTGAAAGGTGGAGACCCCCAGTTCCAAGGAGAAAGGATGACATCTTTGAAGACTTGTCTTTTTAACACACAGCCCCCCAAAAATGAATAATCAATCCATCCGTGTTGGTAAATCCTTTGAAGATGAAAGTGTCATTAAAAATCCAACTGTACTGGTTAATGTCAAAGAATATGTTATCACACTGAAAATCAGATTTCCTCTTCTGCAAACCAGTACATTAAAGGCGCCTTCTACTTTAAAAGTCCGACTTAAAAACAAGAGAAGCAAAAACCCCCTACATTAATGATGAGACCTTCTGCCTACCTCAGCAGACAAGGTGCTGCCCTAACATGTTTTTCTTTTTAGTTCGGCAAGTCCTGTGCTTCCCTGTTTGTTCTAAATGATCTGCCTGAAGCAACTCAAAAAGCAAGGCAAATAAAATAGAAATAATTATTCCTTTCAGGTATAAGTCAGTCACATTTTAAAAGGTGTAGCTTGGCTGGGTGCAGTGGCTCAAGGTTGTAATCCCAGCACTTTGGGAGGCCAAGGCGGGAGGATTGCTTGAGGCCAAGAGTTCAAGACCAACCTGGCCAATGTAGCAAGACCCCCATCTTTTAAAAAGAAGAAAGAAAAATTACAGTTGTAGCTCCCAATGAGGTTTGTACTGGCAAACAGCCTAATATATCATCACAATTTCTCAGTAGAATTGAGAAAGCCCTTTCTATTAGGAGAAAAGTCGACCACACAGGCAGGTAGGCTGTCATACCACAAGGTGCTTTTTGGCCATGTCAAATATTTTAACCTTTGAGAGTGACAGGAAGATAATGAAATATTTTAAGCAGGGAGGTGACATTTGAAGATCTGTGTTTCAAAAAAGATAACTATATCTGCAGATTGGGGACTAGACTGGAAGAGAGCAAAAGGAAGAACAGTTGAGGTGCCATTTCTCCTTCTTAGATTGGCAAAACTTTAAAAGATTGCTAACATTCAGGGCAGGCAAGGATTAGAGGAAAGGGTGGGAGCATAAATTGCTTCAAGAAACTATTAAAATTATTATTATTTTGAGACAGGTCTCACTCTGTCACCCAGGCTGGAGGGCAGTGATGCAATCTCTGCTCACTGCAACCTCCGCCTCCCAGGCTCAAGGGATCCTCCTCCCTCAACCTCCTGAGTAGCTGGGACTACAGGCTTGTGACTCCACATCCCAGCTGAAGAAACTGTTAAAATTAATAGTGCACATCACATCCTTTGATTTAGATATCTGTCCTGTTTTGTCCTACCAAAATAAATGTAGCAATACCTATTTATGAGTACAATAATCTTTATTGTAACATTTGTAGTGATTTTAAAAAAAGAAGAGTCCAGGTGAGGTGGCTCATGTCTATAATCCCAGCACTTTGGGAGGCCAAAATGGGTGGATCACTTGAGGTCAGGAGTTCAAGACCAGCCTCACCCCCAGGGTGAAACCCCATCTCTACTAAAAATCCTAAAAATTAGCCAGGAAGGTGGCATGTGCCTGTAGTCCCAGCTACTCAGGAGGCCGAGGCAAGAGAATTGCTTGAACTCGGCAGGTGGAGGTTGAAGTGAGCTGAGATAGGCTGAGCGACAAAGCAAGACTGTCAGAAGAAGAAGGAGGAGGAGGAGGAGGAGGAGGAGGAGGAGGAGAAAAGGGGAACAGCCTGAACAGCCTGAATGTCCATCAATAGGAAAAGAGTTAAAAATCTTAGAATATTATGCTATTATTAAAAATAATGAGTAAAATCTATATGGAAGAACTTGCAGACATATCCACAATGTGTTAAGTGAAAAAAGCAAATTGCAGAGTAACATATGCAGCGGGAACATAAAAACAATTCTACATGATGTGTATGTCCTTTATATGTGTTTCTGTGAGCATAGAGAATGAAATAGAAAGACAGACACTAAATAGTTTTTTGCATTGGTTGCCTAAAAAGAAAGGGTGGCACTGGGGAGTAAGGGGGAATGTTAATTTTTCTTTATAAATCTTTCTACTGTTTAACTTGTTAATAACAGCACTATTACTTATTTTTATAACTCAGTGAAACTTAATAAGAGAAAATGTGTAGAAAGTTCAAACAACACACCCTGATCTGGCCCAAACCAACAGATTTATCATTAGAAATTAGAATTCTTGGATCAGGGTTTCTGGCTCCTTATAAATTCTGTCTCTAAGGAAGAAGTAGCTACAAGACTTTTTCTCTCTCTCTCTCTCTCTCTCTCCTAATACCACAATCAAAATTGGTCAAGGCCAGGCGTGGTGGCTCATGTCTTAGTCCCAGCACTTTGGCAGGCAGATCGCCTGAGGTCAGTAGTTCGAGACCAGCCTGACCAACATGGAGAAACCCCATTTCTACTAAAAATATAAAATTAGCCAGGTGTGGTGCGCATGCCTGTAATCCCAGCTACTCGGGAGGCTGAGGCAGGAGAATCGCTTGAATCCAGGAGGCGGAGGTTGTGGTGAGCTGAGATCGCGCCATTGCACTCCAGCCTGGGCAACAAGAGTGAAACTCCATCTAAAAATCTAGTCAAATCCTGATCCTACAGTGGTCTTTTTATAGGATCCAAGTAATATAATGACCTAACTGCATGGTCACAAAGAATGCTGACAGAGCATTCTTTCCTAAAGGACAAAAGCATTGAAAATAAGTGACTTTTCCAGTAGCAACAGGACTGTTTTACTCACATGATGTGCAGGGTATGGGGGTGGGGGCTACCTTCTTTACGTAAGAGATCAAAAGAAGAAGTTTTGACTCCTGGTTACTCTCCAGTCAGTTTTGACCCAGATAAACATTCTCTCCAACCTAAAGCTGTCCTAAGGCTGGCTAGATCAAGTAACACATATGCTAACATATGCTAACCTGCCAAAAGCAACTGAGGCTGTAGTCTTATTTAGGTCTGCTCATGAAAGGGGGCAGATGGGCAAGTATATCTTAATCCTTTCCTTCTAGCTTTCGTCTGTTCTTCCTTGTTTAAGGCTACCTTCTCCTACCGCAAATTTTACAGGGCCTCCTCTTGTCTATATAACACCCTGGTGTGAATTATGAAGAGGCACCAAACTCAAGGCTTGGAGAATGAATGGCTGACTCTAAAATTCATCTGGAAGAACTTTTGGGCAAGGATTGCCCAAATTCGGAAAAGAAGACCAAAAAACGCAACGTGCACTTTTAATATTGATGAGGAAAAAACCACCACTTGCGATTCTAATTGAGGCTGTGTTAAATAGAAAGATTAAATTGGGTCAGGTGCAGTGGCTCACACCTGCAATTCCAACACTTTGGAAAGCTTACACAGGCACATCACTTGAGCCCGGGAGTTTGAGGCCAGCCAGGGCAACATGGGGAGACCCCATCAATGCAAAAAAATGCAGAAAGTAGTCAGGCATGGTGGCATGCGCCTGAGGTCGCAGCTACTCAGGAGGCTAAGGTGGGTGGATTGATTGAGCCCAGGAGATCGAGGCTGCAGTGAGCTGTGATTATGCCACAGCACTGCAACCTGGGCAACAGAGCAAGACCCTGTCTCCATTAAAAAGATTAATTTGGAGAGAATCACCTTTTGTTTAAAAACGTTGCATTTCTCCATATATGCACATAATAGAACTCATTTCTTCAGGTCTTCTTTTTTGCTCATTAGTAAATTTTGGCCAGGTGCAGTGGCTCACGCCTGTAATCCCAGCACTTTGGGAGGCGAAGGCGGGCAGATCACGAGGTCAAGATATCGAGACCATCCTGGCCAACATGGTGAAAGCCCGTCTCTACTAAAAATACAAAAATTAGCTGGGCGTAGTGGCACGTGCCTGTAGTCCCAGCTACTCGGGAGGCTGAGGCAGGAGAATCGCTTCAATCCAGGAGGCAAACGTTGCAGTGAGCCATGATTGCGCCGCTGCACTCCAGACTGGCCAGAGAGCAAGATTCCATCTCAAAAAATAAAAATAAATAAATTAATTAATTTCAAAGGTTTTTACATGTAGGTCTTGAACATATTTTATTATGCTTATTTCAAGATGTTTTATAGGTTTTGTTGCTATAGCGAGTAAGTTTTTTTTTTCTGTTATTCAAAGTTACTGATTACTTCATATTAATCTTTAATACAGTCATTTCACTAAACTCTCTTATTAGTTCTAATGGTTTTTAATCATGATAAGATCTACATACAATTAAATGCACGGATGTTAAATATACAATTTAATGAGCTTTGAATAAATTTATACACTTGTGAAATAACACCCACTCAAGATGGTTTTTTTTTTTTTTTTGAGAGATGGGGTCTCACTCTGTCACCCAGGCTGGAATGGACCGGCACAATCTCTGCTCACTGCACCCTCTGCCTCCCAGGCTCAAGCCATCCTCCCATCTCAGCCTCCCGAGTAGCTGGGACTACAGGCATGCACCACCACGCCCAGCTAATTTTTGTATTTTTAGTAGAGACAGGGTTTTAGCATGTTGGCCAGGAAGGTCTCAATCTCTTGACCTCGTGATTCACCCGCCTGGGCTTCCCAAGTGGGTGGCCCAAAGTGCTGGGATTACAGGTGTGAGCCATCACGCCCAGCCCATCCTGGTATTTCAATAAGAAAGCTTCTGATGTTTCACTATCTAGTAGATATTCTTTACCTAGTTGAGGAAATTTGTTTGTTATTATCAGGAATGGCTATTAAATTTTATCAAATGCTTTTTAACGTCTATAATCATGTATTTTCTTTTTTTATTTGTTATTGTAGTGAATTGCTATGATAGATTTTCCAACATTGAGCCATCTTACACTCTTAGAATAAAATCCTATGAAGGCATAATTCTTTTATACACTGCTGGATTCAATTTGTTAATATCTTATTTAGAAATTTTTTTCTTATAGTCCCAAGTTATATTGGCTCATAGTTTCATTTTCTTGTGCTCTCCTTTTTTGGTATCAGCATTATTTCAAACTCTTAAAAATAAGTTGAGTGGCTTTCCATCTGTTTCTAGGTGTTGGAACCATTTGTAAAATATGAAAATTATCTGTTCCTTGGAGAGTTGCTAAAACAAAAAACACATGTTTTTTTGTTTTGTTTTGTTTTTTGTTTTTTGTTTTTTGTTTTGAGACAGAGTCTTGCTCTGTTGCCCAGGCTGGGGTGCAGTGGCACGATCCTGGCTCACCAAAGCCCCAACCTCCTGGGCTCAATCGACCAGCCTCCCGAGTAGCTGGGACCACCGCAATGTGCCATCACACCCAACTAATTTTTATATTTTTGTGTGGAGATACGGTTTCAACATGTTGCTCAGGCTAGTCTCGAACTCCTGAGCTCAGATGATCCACCTGCCACAGCCTCCCAAGTGTTGGGATAACAAGCATGAGCCACTGTGCCCGGCTATGGACCTTCTTTGGAGGTAAATTTTCAGTTACTTTTTCATTTACTTTATCATTGCTGTTGGAATTTTAGGAGGCCATTAACCAAGACAGTGATCTTGTCTTTCTCTCTTGAATTTCCAGCTTCCTTCAATGGCAACTACTGATCCTTTGTTTATCATCTTAGATTCACGGACAGGCAGTTCAGTTTTTGCCCCTTAAACTTCTAAAATGAATCAGAACAGTACATCAGTTAAATTAACCCCAAAATATGGTGGACCCCAGGTCAAAAACTCATTCCTGATTTTATTTGCTATTTCTAATGAAGGCCATTCCAGTATAGCTGGCCAGAGGTTATACAGTCAAATAAATTACCCACAGAATAATCCTTCAAATTTAAAAAAAATCCTCATTATCAAATTGCTAGGCATAAATTAAAACCCAAAGCTTAAATAAACCTTATCCTTTTAGGTTAAAATTCAGAGATATCAACATTAAAATTTCTTTGGCTAAACTCCTAAAATCATTTCCCCTCTGTGATATTATGATATATTGGGTTTTGTCCACAGTTCCTGGCTTATAACTCCCTAAGCTCTTGTTATAGTCTTTTGTTATAATGTTAGGGCACTCAGAAGCAGGCCTCAGAAAACAGAATCTCTCTCTGAACTTGCCCTGCCCTTCTTTCACCAGCCCACAGCAGAACTCTTATCTTCCACCACCTTTATAATCGCAGGTCATGAGACCCTCAATTCAGGAGTCCTGCCCCATCCCCTGGAGGAAGGAACGCTGCACGGAGGAGACTAGGAAGAATGTGAACAGACAGGCCTTGCTGGGTTCCCCCACTCAGTCTACTAGTATTGGATCACACCCTTTTTGTCCAGTTACATTTCTGCATGGTAGTCAGTCATGTCTATCCAATAATGTCTCCATTAAAGGCCCAAGAGGACAGGGTTTGGAGAGCTTCTGGATAGCTGAACCCCTGGGGGTTCCCGGAGGGTGGCACGCCCAGGGAGGGCAGGGAAGCTCTGCACCCCCTCCCTGTGCCATGCTCTGTGCATCTCTTCATCTGTATCCTTTGTAATATCTTTTGTAATAAACCAGTAAACCTAAGTTAAGTGTCTTCTCGAGTTATGTAAGCCACTCTATCAAATTAATGGGACCCAAAGAGGGAGTCATGGAATCCCCAATTTGAAGCCGGTTGGTCAGAAGTTCCAGAGGCCCGGACTTGTGACTGGTGTCTGATGAGGAAGGGTCAGGGGGAAGTCTGATGGGACTGAGCCCTCAACCTGTGGGATCTGACGCTATCTCCAGGTAGATAATGTTGGAATTAAATTGGAGGGCACCCAGTTGGTGTGCGTTGCAGAATTGACTGCTTGCTTGGTGTGTGGGGAAAACCACCCCACATTTGGTCACAGAAGCCCTCTGTGTCGTGGTGTTGATGATGATGTGTTTTTTGTTTGCTTTTTTTTTTTTTTGCTCACTCTTTGATTCCTTATTCTGCTCAATCTAGTTAGAGGGGTGTTGTTTGAAAGACTGAGTAGAGTCTGGATTCATTCATCGTGCATAACCCTCACAGAAATTAGTACAGTTCCTTCAGATCTGAGAAACTGAATTAGTTTGAAACCATATGTGTTCAGCCTTTAAAGTCCTAAGGCTTGGCCGGGTATGGTTGTTCATGCCTGTAATACTAGCACTTTGGGAGGCCAAGGCAGAAGTATCACTCAAGACCAGCCTGGGCAACATGGTAAAACCCCGTCTCTACAAAACATACAAAAATTAGCTGGGTATGGTAGTGCATGCCTGTAATCCCTGCTGCTCGGGAGGCTGAGGTTGGAAGATTGCTTGAGCCCAGGAGACAGAGGTTGCAGTGAGCCGAGATCATGCGATCTGCACTCCAGCCTAGGTGACAGAGCAAGACTCTGTCTCAAAAAAAAAAAGAAAAAGAAAAAGAAATTCCTAAGAGTTAACAGAACACACAAGATTACCCCAGTTCTACTGCCACATATATTGCGTTTAGAAAACAAGTAATTCTATAGCTTTTAGAGGAGTTGAACAAGTACTGAGGACATTAATCTAAGAGAAATATTGTTCTAAGTACTAGCGCTTAATCCTCTATACCCATGTGTCAGTTTCCTAAGATCAGAGCAGAGACTCAGTGGTAGCCAAGCTAAGGGGGACAGCCTCCTCAGAATGCTATCAATAAAACACTAAGCACATATTTAGCTCTTGAGCCCGAGGATCAGTGATTTGGCCTGACCTCAGCTCAGTTCAAGCATATGTCCCACATGGCAAACTCAGAATCAAGGGGCAGAAAAATAGACTCCATTTTTAGCCGAGAGAAAAAAGGTTGGTTACCGAGAGGAGTAAAGAATTGGGGCTATTGAAAAAATCTCTCTATTTTACTCCCCACTCTAAAATAATTGCACAGTGTAAACTAGGCGCATGTCAGGGGCTCCATAGCCACAGGTGGGCAGCAGCTATCATGCTAGGCAGTACAGTTCTAGAGTCACTGGTGTCCTTGCAATTTCTCAAATCCACCGGGCAGTCTCCTGCCTCAGAGCGTTTGCTCTTGACCTTCTTTCTGACTGAGACATTCTCCCTCTAGATGTCTGCATGGATCACTCTCTCCTCCCCTTTGGTTTAAATGTCACCTTTTGAGTGATGACTTCTCTGTCTACCCTATTAAAATCGCAGGCCCATCCCCAGGCATTTTCTGTCCATTTTCTCAGCCATTCTTTTTTTTATGTTATTTATTGCTATCTGGAATATTGTGTATTTTAATTATTTATTTCTTTATTACCTATCTTCTTCCATTATAATGTAAGCTCCAGAGGAACTGGTATTTTTTGCCTGTTTTGTTTACTACATACCCCCAGTTCCTAGAGCAATGCCTGGCACATAGTAGACACTCAACAAACATTTGTAGAATAAACTCTATGCCTCTCTGCAAATATTAAATAAATAAGGAGGTCAGTTATATTATAATTGTATCAAACTTATGGTAGGAATCCCAAGAATGCCAAAGAACAGGTTTACCCACATAAAAGGTCTTTATTTGTAGATCCTCCTTACCATAAGGAATAGGAAGCAAGATTTTAAACCTTAATTAGGGTCTGTTAAAAGTAAGATATCCTGATCAGCTAAATCTGGGGCCAAATTTACCCATTACTGTCCTTGTCTTTAGTGCTAGGAGATAATGTTTAAAGGTAATTTGCCCTCTGTGTCTATCTCTGATGTCCAGGAAAAATCTTAGTGGTTGTTATCTGGTTGTCTTCATTGATATTATCTCTAAGGTCTACCCTTGATTTTACTCTCCATCATTATTTCACAATCATGCTAATGCAGTCCTGTGCCACACAACGATGTTTTGGTCAACGACAGACTGGATATACAAGAGTGGTCCCATAAGATTATAATGAAACTGCCCCAGACAGGCATACCATTTTTTCATCTTTTGTCCATATTTTTACTGTACTTTTTCTATGCTTAGATATGTTTAGATACACAAACACCATGATGTTACAATTGTCTGGAGTATTCCGTACAGTAACATGCTATGCAGGTTTGTAACCTAGGAGCCATAGGCCATACCATCTAGCCTAGGGGTGTAGTAGGTTAGACCATCTAGGTATGTGTAAGTGCACTCTATGATGTTTGCACAACCACAAAATTGCCTAAGGATGCATTCCTCAGAACGTATCCTCCTTGCTCTGCCACGCCAAAGCTCTTCATTTCTACTTGTGTGATTGGCCAGTTTCTCCCATTTTTGTTGTTGTTGTTTGAGGCAGTGTCTTGCCCTGTTGCCCAGGCCAGAGTGCAGTGGCAGTGGCCTGATCACAGCTTACTGCACTGTCAACCTCCCAGGCTCAAAGGATCCTCCTACCTCAGCCTCCCAAGTAGCTGGGACCACAGGCATGTACCATCACACCGGGCTAATTTTTGTAATTTTTGTAAAGACAGAGTTTCACCATGTTGCTCAGCTGATCCTGAACTCCTGGACTCAAGCAATCCACCAGCCTTGGCTGCCCAAAGTGCTAGGATTACAGGTATGAGCCACTGTGTCTGGCCTTTCCATTGTTTTTATTGTCTTAACAACACCGTGGAGTCTCCTTAAAGGGGTAAGTCACCCCAAATCAGCAGTTAAGGCAATCTTTGAGCAACCATTTGCTGTACATCTCCAAGTACATAGATATGTGAGTCAATATGTGTGGCTTCAAATTATGCCAGTTCGACTTTCCCTCATGCATCAGAAATTTATTGAATATCTAATATATGCCAGGTATAGTGCTATGTTGTATAGCATTAAATAAGATAGACATGAATCTTCTCCCCAAAATTTAAAATCTATTTGGCAAAATAGAAAATTAAACAATTAATTACAATAAACATCGGTAGTATGAGAGAGCATACAGTGGGCTTAGTCTGGGGAGTAGAGTCAGAACACTTCAATTTTTGACATAATTTTTTAATTGACTTTTTGAGGTATTTTTACATACAATAAAATTCACCAATGTCAAGCTTACTATTCAATTAATTTGGACAGATGTATACAGTTGTATAACCTCTACCACAATCAAGACCATTTTCGTCACTTATAAAAGTTCTTTTATGCCCCCACTGTAGGCAATCTCATCCCCCAACCCATTCCCAACTTCTGACAATCACTTCTCTGCTTTCTATTACTACAATTTTGCCTTTTCTAGAATTTCATATACCTGGACTCATAATATGTAGTCTATTGTGTCTGATTTCTTTCACTTAGCATAATATGGCTTTGAGATCCATCCATGTATCAACAGCTTGTTCCTTTTTATTTCTGAGCAGAATTCCACTGTATAGATACTGTACACTGTCATTATTCATTTACCAGTTGATGGACATTTGGGTCATTTCCTGTTCTGGCCTATTATGATAAAGCAGCTATGGACATTGGTGTTCAAGTCTTTGTACATATGTTTTTATTTTTCTTTGGTAAACACCTAAGGAGTATGGAGAATTGTATGGTATAAGAAGTATAAGAAATTGCCGGCCAGGCATGGTGGCTCATGCCTGTAATCCCAGCACTTTGGGAGGCTAAGGCAGGTAGATCACTTGAGGTCAGGAGTTTGCAACGGGCTTGGCCAACATGGTGAAACCCCATCTTTACTAAACATACAAAAATTCGCCAGGCATGCTGGTGAGCACCTGTAATTCCAGCTACTGGGGAAGCTGAGGCAGGAGAATCACTTGAACCCAGGAGGCAGAGACTGCAGTGAGCCAAGACCACAGCACAGCACTCCAGCCTGGGTGACAGTGAGACCCTGTCTAAAAAAAAAAAAAAAAAAAAGAGAGAGACAGAGAGAAAAGAAATTGCCATTCTAAAATGGCTGTGACATTTTTTTTGCATTCCCACCAACAAAATGTGAGGGTACCAGTTGCTCCATATTTGCACCAACACTTGTTATAGTTGGTCTTTTTAATTTTAGCCATTCTAGTAAGTGTGCAATATGACTTCATTGTGCTTTGATTTGCATTTCTTTGATACCTAATGATGCTGCACATATTTTTGTGTGCTTAATCGCCATCTATATATCTTCTTTGGTGAAATGGCTGTTGAGATTTTTGCCTAAGTTTTAAAATTTGTCTTCTTATTATTGTATTTAAAGGGTTCTTTATAATTCAAGATACAAATCATTTTTCAGATATTTGTTTTGAAAATATTTTCTCCCAGTCTCTCGCTTGACTCATTTTGTTGACAGTATCTTTTCAAGATCAACCATTTTAATTTTGATGAAGTTCAATTTGTCTTTTTTTTTTTTTTTTTTTTGAGATAGGGTCTCTGTCACCTGAGCTGGAGTGCAGTGGCAAAATCTTAGCTCATTGCAACCTCACACTCCTGGGCACAGTAGCTGGGGCTACATGTGCATACCACCATGCTCAGCTAATTTTTTTATTTTTTGTAGAGACAGGGTCTCACTTTGTTGCCCAGGATTGTCTCAAACACCTGGGCTCAATCGATCCTCCTACCTCAGCTTCCTAAAGTGCTGAGGCGAGAGCCACTGCACCTGGTCCAATTTTTTAATAGTTTGTGATTTTTGTGTCCTATCAAGGTCACAAAGATTTTTGTCTCTATTTTCTTAAGTATTATGGTTTTAGTTCTTACATTATGTGACCTGATTTTTATGTTCACCTCTCAACGTAATAAAATTGTTCCAAAAGAATAGACATCCAAACCCAAACCTAGTGAAAGTATTTGGCTGTAATAAGATGCATCATCATTCTCTAGGCTCCAGATTTGAAGTCGCATTTCAAAGAATACTGACTCTCAGTTGGGATGATGACCTTCTTGATTTAGACTTCTATTTGTTGTCAACAGAGAGCAAAACCAATGTGACCTGCTTGCCAATGTTCAGTGAGGTTTCCTCATCTGGAATGTGCTTTCTCCCCATGAGAAGTAAAGGAAGGGAAACATTTTGGGGGTTGACATCCCACCCAACTCTCGTCCAAAACGTTGCATGTGCCTCTACCTTTTCATATTAGATTGAATTTTCAAAATTCATCAGTCCCCACTAGACTGCAGGCAGGTGAAGTTCAGGGCTTGTGCCTTGCTGTGTATCCCTAGGTTTGAGATCTAATTTAACAAACGCTTTGTGAATGAGAGGAAGAATCCCTGGATCTGCTGTTTTGCTGGTGTAAGGGAGCCACCAGGCAGTGTGGTGTAGTTTCAAGGTCTACTGCTCAGGAGCTTGGGACCATTTTCCTTTAAAGCCATCTCGGTACTCCGAGCGTTAGGCACAGTGCCTGGCGCGCAGTAGAGAACTAAGGGCAGAGAAAAGGGGAAGGAAATTTGTTTAAAATCCCAAACCCCAGCATTTACGACGGGAAGCAGGCAAACTGGACAGCCTTCAGGCGTAGCAGACGGCGAAAAATATTCAGGATAGAATCTCAATTCCTCCTGGGCAGCAGAGGCAACTCTTGGGGCCAAATCCCGTACTTCGAATTTTGGGGACTTTGTGTGGACCCATGCTTCTCTAGTAGGGGAATGTCATGAAGACTGAAATCTTGAGTCTGCGGGATTCAGGGGATTCAAAACTCACTCCCTGCAGGTATAGCAACCCTGGTCGCCTAGCAACTATAGGTCGATCGCTCGGCGCTCGATTCTAGCCGGCCGGATGGAGACGCAGAGCTCACGGCGGAGCCTCTCGCGGCCAGCGCATCTGCCGCGCGCACGCGCGGAGAGGTCTGGGCTGGGAGAGGGGCGAGGCGGTGCGCCGGCGCCGCTTGCGGGCCGCGGCGGGGAGGGCGCACGCACGGGGGGCGGAGCGGCGGGTGCCGAGAGTGGCTGAGGAGCCGGAAACGCGCCGCGGAGGGTGCGGCCCTGAGGAAGCAGCGGGCTGGGAAGGGCCGGGCCGGGCCGGGCGGGAAACGTTAGGGCAACGGCCCCCGGGGTGAGGGGGCCGAGGGGACGGGCAGGGCCCCGAGGCGAACTCTGCCCGGATGAGGAACAAAGCAGTGGGGCAGGCGCGCGCGCCCCCAGCGCAGCTGTCAGGTGGGCTGCGCGCGGGCCCAGCCGGAGCGGGGCGGGGAGAGGCGGCCCGGCCTGCGGGCCCCCGGCCGGCGGGCTAATCCGCAGCCCTTGGGAGGCAGTGTCGGCAGCGCCTGGGGCTCTCAGGTGGCTAGAAGATGGGAGCTGCGACCTCGTTGTGGTTTTGGTGACCGCTCTTGTCCCACTCCCCCAGGTTGGGCAGCCCCCCTCCCGAAGCTTCTGGACGGAAGGCCCCGGGTGTTCCCCGACATGCCCCAACCCGTGACGGGGTGCACGGCCACCGGCCGTCGGGAGAAGTTGGGCGGCCCCGGGCGACCCCGGGGACGAGTGGCCGCGTCGGTGCAGCGGTTGTGAGCAAGATGCGGTAGCACGTGACCGTGGAACGCAAACCCTGATGCCTGTTCCCCACCACCCGAGCGCTCCTTTCTCTGACATTTGGCCCCAAGCTGATGCATCACAGGTGAGTAGGGAGGTGGGCTTCAGCACTGGTGACATCTTTGGAAACTATCTAGCAAGTGAGTGTCCAGGGTCAGTGCCGTTGTTTTTGGTGCCATTAAGAAGGTTACAGGTGTGATTTGCAAAGGGGACAAGAAATCCAGAAACAAGTATTGGATGGAATGTAATCTCGTGCATCCTAATTTACTCCACATGTGAAAAGTTGTTCCCAATAGTCACACGTTTATTGTTGGCTTGTTGACACCTTTTTCCTGTGTCTTTCAGTTATTTGAGCGTTTAATATATTTTTCTGGATTCCACCGTATATTATTATCTCATTATGCTTCACCTTGAGTTTTGCTGGTATGGCAGGGACGATAGAGTGAGGGAATTAAGTTCTTAATTCTGCAAGCTTCGTGCTGATGTTTAAAGTACTTTTAAGTACAGAAGCAGGCCAAATAAATTGTTGTATTTGGCTGTTTTTTCAAGACCCTTTCAAAGGCCGTATGTTTAGAATGAGGAAGATAAGGCACAAATTCATTGAAATTATTGAAGCCCCACTTTGCAAAGTGGCTGCATTTCAGTTAGTTTCTTATATTTTATGCGAAGAGGTGTAAAATCAGCACCTGGCAGATGGTTGCATAGGTCAATTAGAAACACACACATAAAGTGCAGAACTGTGTAGGATAAAATTATTATCCTGTGTAATTATCCTGTGTAGGGTTAAAATTATTATCCTGTGTAGGGTAAAATTATTATCCTGTGTAGGGTAAAATTATTTTACCCTAAATGAGTAGGTAAGATAGAGCTTAGTATCTTGATTCTTGCCATCTTCCAGGATTGCTTCTTAGAATCTCATAGGAGAAAGAAAATGAGAATAGAATTGCATTTTAGAATGAGAAAGTCTTATGAGGATCATATTGTACATTCCCTTCATCTGCCTTCTCTCTGTGGGATACTCATTACCTTTGGTTTATGGCTGCTGAGGTCATCACGTTTTAGTGACTCACAACAAAGCAGAAATCTGCTGAGCCTCTCGCATTAAACTCTGGTTTGAGAAGGCCTAGGACTCAACCTAGAAACACCATGCTGATTTTTATCTTGAGATTAAATAAATATTCAGGAATTTTCAGAATGAGAGTTGAAGGTGCAGACCTGTAGTTGTACTTTTAAAAAATATTGTAACCAATTTGTTAAGTAGGCTGTTATGGCTGTAGTGATTGTAGTGTTTTAATTATGGTTGTAGCTATAAAGAGTTATGGGAAAAGTCTGTTTTAAATCAACTCAAGCCCAGCAGCTTTCAAAATTAAGGAGATATGTTTTCTTTAGGCTACAGGGATTGTTTGCTTTTTTTGTTTGTTTTTAAGACACAGTCTCACTCTGTCACCCAGGTTGGAGTGTAGAGGTGCAAGCAGAGCTCACTGCAGCCCCGACCTCCCCACTTCAGTCTCCCCTGTAGCTGGAACCACAAGCACGAACCACCATGCCTGGCTAAGTTTAAAAAAAAAATGTTTAGTAGAGACAAGGGTCTCACTGTGTTGCCTAGGGAGGTCTCCAACTCCTGGGCTCAAGCGATCCTTCTGTCTTGGCCTCCCAAAGTGCTGGGATTACAGGTGTAAATCACCACGCCTGGCCTGCTTTATAGTCTAATAAAAACTGTTATTAGCATGCTGTTCTTCATAAGGTGTACCTCATTTGCCAGGTGCTTCTAGCTGTCTTTCTGATAAGGATGATGAGTTAGCATTGCTCCATCCAATTAGAAAAAAAAATTCAGAATGTCTGTTCTATACAAGGTACTACGTTGGCCTTTTACATTTTATTGATGTCTTAGAGCTTAGTTTTATGGGATACATGGCCAGGGATAAGGGTGAAACTTATGGGTGTATCATAATGCAGGAAACAGGTCTATGTGGAACTTTAAATATACGCCACAATATAAGTAGATAGGCCCTAATGTATTGCAACTGTGTAAAAGGCAATATAGTTCCTTTGTTGTAATGTCTTTTTCTTACTATAGTTAAGAGCTTTGGTTTCTTAAATTAGATCTGAATTTAAATCCCAACTCTCCTTACTGGTTATGTGATTCTGGGTTAAGTTTCTTAGCATCACTGAATTTTAAGTTTCCTCATCTTTAAAGTGGGATTAAGAATAATACCGACCTCCAGCCTGGGCAACATAGGGAGACCCCATCTCTTCAAAATAAAAACAAATTAGCCAGGCATGGTGGCACATGCCTGTGGTTCCAGCTACTTGGGGGGCTGAAGTGGGAGGATCTCATGAGCCTAGAAGGTAGAGACTGCAGTCAGCTGTGATCATGCCACTGCATTCCAGCTTGCAGCGACTGAGCAAGACCCTGTCTCAAAAACGAAAACAAAAACAAAAGGATTAAGAGAGATAGTTACATGTAAATTACTTAGCCCAATACGTAGCACACGGTAAGGGAGCCATAAATTTTAGCTATTATTATTTTCAGGTTGATTGATAAAATGGCGTTGCCGTTTTTCAGAATTAAAAACCTATTTAGATTTGATTTCACTGCTGAGGAATATGTAACCTCATTTGATTCCTCTTCTCTGCTTCTCTGCTTCAGCCCTCCCATACGCAGAGAATAATTCATTATTATGATGCTCAGTGTAAGGACTGGAGGTCATTAGAGAGCCCCTTTTGGATAACCTGTTGGCTAGCCTAGTGGTTCTATAATGTTTGTAATATGGCAGTCTCTGAATTCTGATAAAAGAACTAATACTTTTTGATAATAGCCTTCAGTGCTGTTTTATTCAAATCAGTATTACTCTTATTCGAAAGACATTTGTAATGGCAGTGCAAGATGGATTGCATAGAAAAGGTGATTCCTAGATTCTTCACCTTGCCAAAAATAGTCTGTAGTTAAAAAAAAGTTTGGTGCAATGAAAAACTTTTTGGCAGTGTTTTGCAGTTTAATCTGTGTTCTTTCACTTAACAGCTATTGATTTGGGGCATATGACATGGCCTCTTTGAGCCGTAATTCCCTCATCTATCTTACGTTGCAGTATTGGTGTGAGGATTTGAAGTCATTTTAAATGAAGTGGTAGCAAAGCTTGCATAGTGACCCTCAATATATGGAGGACATTAATATTAGGACATTAAAAACTGATACAGAATCTTAGTAAACTGTTGCTGAATGGGGAAAATATGGTGCTTTTCACATCATTGATAATTTGAATCTTTAACTCCTATTGGAAATGATTAGTAAAATTTATTTGAGTAAGTTAAAATGCACTGCCTAAAAAACTACTGGTTTGAAATAATAAGCCATTTGGAGAAAAATAAATATTGTAAAAGACGAAGCTTGAGTGATGTAAAAAAAACAAACTGTCATTGCCATGTGCTCTAAGGATTGCAAACCTTGCTTTAGATGGTGTGCCTAGAGTTTCGAGCAAGGCAGAATTCAAATCCTATTTCTGCTATGTGACATTGAATTGAGTTTTTTAATGTCTCAATCTCAGTTTTCTTATCAGTAGAAAGAATATGGCACTAGCTGTCTAAGAGAATTGTTGAGTGTAAAAGTGAATAGTTGGCCAAGTCCCATTTCCCCATCCCCACTCTTTCAGTTTCTTCAGTATCTTAATACAGAGTCATCAGAGTAAATTTTTGCATAACTAGTTGTGTGTGTTCTTTTCTAGAATGAATGAAATGAACCTGAGCCCAGTGGGGATGGAGCAGCTGACTTCATCCTCTGTGAGCAATGCCTTGCCAGTCTCAGGAAGTCACCTGGGATTGGCTGCCTCACCCACTCACAGTGCCATCCCTGCCCCAGGTGAGTGGTAAGGGAGACCTACTGCTTTCAACACTTAACTGTGTTATCAATTCTAAATGGAGTCTAGAAGAGATCAGAGCCCCTTTAAGGGTAGAAGGGAGAAGGTAAGCAGGCCTGAATGGTGGTTCGACATGTGATAGGTAATGGAAAAGAAGGTTTTTGTAGAGGTAGAATATTAGAGTTCTAGTGGATAGTAGTAGCAGTTTTTTTCTGATAGTCCTCTTCTAAGTTGGTAGCTTTTTGTCTAGAGCTGTAATTAACTTGGCATTTTATTTAGGGTTGCCCATTCATCTGGTTCACACTTTAGTACTCTGTCCCTGGGTTAATAGAAGAGAATCAGTTAAAGTTACTCTAATAACTCTTCCCAGAGAGCATGGGGAATTGGGCTTTATATTCCACTGGGTTTGAAATTAAATGGCAATAACTGCAGATGCACCAGGTCTAAAATTATGTGGAAAGCAGTATGGTACTTTTACATGGGGCTTTTACATGGAACGCCTCATGAGCCTCCATACACAGCAAAATAGTATAGGAAAAATTCACTCTTCCTATCACTGTACTTTTTTTTTTCTTTTTTAAAACAGAATGTCGCTCTGTCATCCAGGCTGGAGTGCAGGGGCACGATCTCAGCTGACGGCAACCTTTGCTTCCCAGGTTCAAATGATTCTCCTGCTTTGGCCTCCGGAGTAGCTGGGATTATAGGCACGTGCCACTACACCTGGCTAATTTTCTTTCTTTCTTTTTTTTTGAGATGGAGTTTCGCTCTTATTGCCCAAGCTGGAGTGCAGTGGTGCGATCTCGCCTCACTGCAACCTCCACCTCCCGGGTTGAAGCAATTCTCCTGCCTCAGCATCCCGAGTAGCTGGGACTATAGGCACATGCCACCACGCTCGACTAATTTTTTGTATTTTTAGTAGAAACAGGGTTTCACCATATTAGCCAGGCTGGTCTTAAACTCCTGACCTCAGGCAATCTGCCCTCCTTGGCCTCCCAGAGTGCTGGGATTACAGGCGTGAGCTACCATGCCAGCCATCACTGTACTTTTAAAACCTTTTTTCTACCTAGCTTCATTTTCTTATTCCATTGAAATGGAATATAAATGGAATAAATATTCTATTGATTATTACAATGATAAGCTGTCAGTTCTTTAGGATCAATGACATTGTAATGTATTGGACTTTCTTTGTCAAAGTAGGAGTTAGTGTAAATATATCTATATCTTGTTTAAATAGTTCTCTAAAGAGAATTACTTGCTTAATTAATAAAATGCAGCAGTTAAATAAGATTCATCGAAACTAGGGTCTCTTCACATTTAAGTGTCCACAAAAGAAATTTTTAAAAATTATTAGTGGTTAACCCATTTGATTGTTTTGTAGGCATTCCTTTTAGTGGGCACTCTTGTTAAGGTGGAAAACTTATTAAAAAATATTGCCAACCAGGCACAGTGGCTCACGCCTGTAATCCCTGCACTTCGAGAAGCCAAGACAGGAGGATCACTTGAGCCCAGGAGTTCAAGATCAGCCTGGGTAACATAAGGAGACCCCATCCCTGCAAAGAAAAAAATAAAAATTAGCTGGGCATGGTAGCACATGCCTGTAGTCCCAGCTATGTAGGAGCTACGTAGGAGGCTGAGATGGGAGGGCCACTTGAGCCCGGAAAGCTGAGGCTGCGTGACCCATGATCATGCTGCTGTGCTCCAGCCTGGGCAACATAGCAAAACCTTGTCTCAAAAAAAAAAAAATATATTGCCCCTAGCAAAAATATGCCAATCAGCCCTGACCTAGTTGATGGGTATTTATTATGATACTTAAGCACAGTAAAAGTCACTTCACTTTGGAAGTACATATAACTCAAAGTAGATACAATCTCACATTTAAAGTTTTTTTTAATCACAAAGTATAGCATATATACAAAAGATTGTATGAAAATGTACATGTACAGTTTTACATCTAACTAAATTACGTTATTTTCCGAGTAGAAATGAAATATTCTCACCATATAAAATGGTAAATATAATAAAGTTTAAAAAATACCAAAACAATTTCATACTATCGCTACCTAGGGACCACTCCTGTGAATATTTTATGTTTCCATTTTTTTCTGTGTATAATTTGTTTTCTTGTGTTTAAACTCGGTTTTTAATTCTAAATTAAATATTTTAGCTGGGCACGGTGGCAGTCCCAGCACTCTGGGAGGCTGAGGTGGGTGGATCACTCGAGGCCAGAAGTTCGAGACCAGCCTGGCCAACATGGTGAAACCCTGTCTCTAGCAAAAATACAAAAATTAGCCGAGTGTGGTGATGTGTGCCTGTAATCCCAGCTACTCAGGAGGTTGAGGTAGGAGAATCGCTTGAACCCTACCTCAAGGCGGAGATTGCAGTGAGCCGAGATCACACCACTGCACTCCAGCCTGGGCAACAAAGCAAAACGCCGTCTCAAATCAATCGATAATTAATTAATTAAATATTTTGGTATTTAAGCACAATACAGACAATTGGAGTATTAACTTGCCAGTTTAGAAGTAACTTAAAAACTATCTTTGGGACTACGACTACTTTGTTTAGGACTATTTGTGGATATTTGCACATCGTCTATCTAAGGATGAAAAGGGGTACTAGGTGAGATTTTTGCCCATATGTAAAAACCTTTCTAAGAATTTAGCCAGTGGTTGTCGTGAGAACTTTTAGTTACCTAGTTTCTTTTAACTGAGAAAAAAAATTTTGTTTTGTAGGCCTCCCAGTGGCAATTCCAAACCTGGGTCCCTCCCTGAGCTCTCTGCCTTCTGCTCTGTCTCTAATGCTCCCAATGGGTATTGGAGATCGAGGGGTGATGTGTGGGTTACCTGAAAGAAACTACACCCTACCTCCACCACCTTACCCTCACCTGGAGAGCAGTTATTTCAGAACCATTCTACCTGGTAAGTGTTATAGTTATTTGGGATGTTAGAAAAAAAGAATGGCGCCAGCTTTTAAGCTTAGTTCCTGAAGATCTGAATAACACTTTTTTCTGTTTGTCACTATTAGATATTAATCTCTAGGCAGGAAAAATGTCTTTGTTTATATTTATGTACTTTTCCTCTTAAAGTGTGCGTATAACACATTATTAATACAGTTTGACTAAGCTGAATTTCTTAATTGCACGTAGTTTTTCTTCTTTTTCTTCCAGTATCTCTTTCATTCAGTCTTTATAATTCTGCAGCTATAATTCCAGTCAAGCAGTACAGAGAGAGTCTCTCTCTCTCTCTCTCTCTCTTTCTCTCTTTCTCTCGGAGACGGGGTCTCACTATGTTGCCCAGGCTGGACTGGAACTCCTGGGCTCAAGTGATCCTCTCACCTCAGGCTCTTGAGTAGCTGGGACTACAGGCACATGCCTGCCTTGAGACCATACCATACTCTTTCTTTTTTATAAGTAACTCTTTTTAAAAAAAGAGATGGGGTTTTGGCATGTTGCCCAGGCTGGTCTTGAACTCCTGCACTAAAGCCATATGCCCACTCCAGCATCCCAAAGTGCTGGGATTACAGGCATGAGCCACTGTGCCTGGCCCAAGACCACACTTTCTGTACAATTGTTTATCTTTACTTTTTTCACTTTATCTTTTTCTCTGCTGTTACGTGGGTATTTTCCTTTGCTGCTACGTGGTTTTCATAATTATCCTTTTTAATGATGCATTACTTTCTACTGAATGGGTATTTGATGGTTTATTATCTTTATTGTTGGACAGTTTGGTTTTTCCAGCTTTTATTACCATTGTAACGCTCTTATGAATGTCTTTATGTATAATATTTACAAAATGGATTTAGAGAAGATTACCATAAGTGGAATTTCTTGTACAAGAGGGTATTAACATTTTTGAGGTTCTTAATAGATATACTTCACAAAGAAGTTTTAGCAGTTTACATTCCCACTGGCAGTTTAGTGTCATTTCACCACATCCTCCCAAGCACAAGTGTTAATTTGTTTTGTTTTAATAAAACAGGTACAATTGTGACTTGTATTAAATAGTTTGTGTTATGATAGTTTAATTATATTAAATTGTATTTAATTAAGTTTTATTTTTCACGTAGAAGATCTGTTCTTAAATCATTTTACCTTTTAATAATTAGTAGAGCAAATTTTACGCCTTAGGACTCAGGAATTGCAGCCATATGTATATTAAAGGTAGTGTTTTCGTTAGTGATTCCCAGTTAGCTTCAAAGGAACATAGTTAACTTTTTAAGGATTTTTGAGTTTTACAGAAAAAACTCAATTATGGTATATGTATGTTGCTATTTGTAAAATGATGTGTATCGATTAAAGAAGCAGGAGATTATTTGAACCTAGTAATATTTGTAAGGAAATAGCTTCTAGTGCTTGGAATTCTTCAATAATGTACTAAAAGTCTCTGATATCTTATCTTTTCCTTTTCTCAGGCATTTTATCTTATTTAGCTGACAGACCACCTCCTCAGTACATCCACCCCAACTCTATAAACGTTGATGGTAATACAGCATTATCTATCACCAATAACCCTTCAGCACTAGATCCCTATCAGTCCAATGGAAATGTTGGATTAGAACCAGGCATTGTTTCAATAGATTCTCGCTCTGTGAACACACATGGTGCCCAAAGTCTTCATCCCAGTGATGGCCATGAGGTGGCCTTGGACACGGCAATCACTATGGAGAACGTTTCTAGGGTTACCAGCCCAATTTCGACAGATGGAATGGCAGAGGAGCTTACAATGGACGGTGTTGCAGGCGACCATTCCCAAATCCCAAATGGCTCCAGAAGTCATGAACCTTTGTCTGTGGATTCTGTGAGCAACAACCTTGCAGCAGACGCTGTAGGACATGGTGGTGTGATACCCATGCATGGGAATGGCCTGGAGCTCCCTGTGGTCATGGAGACAGACCACATTGCAAGTCGGGTCAATGGCATGTCTGACAGTGCCCTCAGTGACTCCATCCACACTGTGGCCATGAGCACCAACTCTGTAAGCGTGGCACTCTCTACCTCACACAACCTTGCCTCCCTAGAGTCTGTTTCCCTCCATGAAGTTGGCCTCAGCCTAGAACCTGTGGCTGTCTCCTCCATCACCCAGGAGGTTGCTATGGGGACAGGTCATGTAGATGTATCTTCAGACAGTCTTTCTTTTGTACCACCTTCACTGCAAATGGAAGACTCCAATTCAAACAAGGAAAACATGGCAACCTTGTTTACAATTTGTGAGTGTGCTTAGCCTTTCTTTTTTGGAAATATTTGTAAAAAGGGCCACCATCCCTAACCAGTTAAGTCACAGTTTGGCATTAAGGGAGTATAGAAAGTAACTAGACCTTGGAACTTTTCTTTGCCTTGGTATTGTCCTTTATATTAATGTGGTGCTTTTTCTTCAAGTAAGCCAAATGATATACATACATTTAGTTGGTTCTTACAGCATCCTCCTGAAGAAATTAAATGTGAAGTAGTCATTTTTGTATTTTGCAGATAAGCTTAGCACGTGCGGTAGTGTGTGCCTGTAGTCCCAGCTATTCTGGAGGCAGGGGCAGGAGGGTTGCTTGAGCCCAGGAGTTTCAGGCTATATTGTGCTATGATCACACCTGTGAATAGTCCCAGCTATTCTGGAGGCAGGGGCAGGGGGTTGCTTGAGCCCAGGAGTTTCAGGCTATAGTGGGCTATGATCACACCTGTGAATAGTACTGCACTCCATCCTGGGCAACAAAGTGAGACCCTGTCTCTGAAAAACAATCATAATGATAATACAGTATTTTTTTTTAAAAGGTCAGTTTAGCCCAGTAATAGTTAAGGTATTTCCCAAGATTTCACAAATAGAGAGTTATAGGGGTAAATTCTAGTAAAGTTGTTTGTGACATGCCTTATGAAAATTATTAGGTCACTTTTATAACCCTATGGAAAAATGTAGGTGAATGTAAATGCATTTTTTTCTTTGCTCAGGGTGCATATAAATTATTATTCTTGGGCATGTAAAAGTTTTTCTTACTGGGCAACAACAAAAAACAATATAAAAACAGTTGATTTACTGGTGTCACTACGTTTCATTCACGCAGGAAACATGTTGAGTGCTTATTTTATTTTATTGATAGGGTTTCTCTGTCGCCCAGGCTAGGGTGCAGTGGTGTGATCACGTCTCACTGCAGCCTCAACCTCCTGGGCTCAAGCAATCCTCTCACTTTAGCCTCCTGAGTAACTGGGACTGCAAGTGTGTACCACCACACCTGGCTACTTTTTAAATTTTTTGTAGAGATGGGGGTCTTACTATGTTGCCTTGGCTGGTCTTGAACTTGACTCAAGTATTCCTCCTGCCTCAGCTTCCCAGAGTGCTAGGATTAGAGATGTGAGCCATCATGCCGGGCTCTTTAGTGCTTACTATGTGGCAGCCTCTGCTAGATGCTAGGGATAGAACGATCTACCAAGAGACGGTGTGTGTACATACCTTTAAGGAGCTTACAGTCTGGTAGGAAGCATAGGAGACTGTTACAGTACAGTGTAATAATAAGTGTGAAGATGGGATTAAGTGCATGGTACTAAAGTAGCCTGAAGGGGAGCAACTAGCCAGGCCATGGAAGGGTCAGGGAAGACTTAACCAAGGGAAGTAACATACATGTTAGCACAGACCTTAAGGACAAGAAAGGTGTGGGCAGTTGAGAGTCAGGAAGATAGGAGTTGGCACCTGTAAGTGCCTAGAACCAAAAGACTCATGAGTGTTTCAGAATTGCTGAAGCATACAATGAGGGTGAAGAGAGGGGTCATGTGGTGAGAGAGAAGTAGGAGCCAGAACACAAAGGCTCTTTTAAGACCAGGTCAAGAGTTTTAGGGAGTAAGGGTTGGGGTAGGGCTTTTGCTGCAATGTGAGAATAAATTTGTTGAGAGGCAAGGAGGTGTGGAAGATACTGTAATTTATGGGAAAGGTGATGATTGTCTAATCTAGAGTAGAGGTAATTAGGATACAGAAGAGTAGAGGACATTTTCAGAGAGCCCAGTTGAGCTTATTGATTGGATAAAGTTGGAGGAGGGAAGGATTAAGGAGAAAACCCTGGTTTTTGGCTTTGGAAACTGGGTAAGTAGAGAAGGCCATGCGTTGGCTCACACCTATAATCCCATCACTTGGGAGGCTGAGACAGAAAGATCATTTGAGACTAGGAGTTCAAGATCAGCCTGGGCAACATAGTAAGACCCTGTCTCTGGAAAAACAAACAAACAGAAACTAAGTAGGTAGGGTAGTAGTAAAAGGCAGAGGAGAATTCGATTTTGATTTTTATTATTTTGGGAGGAGTGACGATTAGTCAAGTTTTAGACATGTTGATTTCAGTGTCTGTAAGACACCCAGTAGAGATGTCTAATGAAAAGTTGTGTGTGGAGCTGAGAGAGATCTGTCTGGAAATATTTAAGAATTATCAACATTAAGATGTTATTTGTGTCTGTAGAAGTGGAACGGAATTATCTAGTAAGCGTATGGAATGAGAAGAGGGCTAGGGATATCAAGATACAGCAGCAGAAGAGGAGCTTCCAAATCGACTCAACGGGAGCGCCAAAAATAGGAAGCCCAGAACCATTCAGTGCCACAAAATCCAGGCGATGGGGAGACTGGTTTTAACCTTTTAAAGTCTCAAATTTAGAATTTTAAAATGTTTTAATCGAAGAATGTAATGAATGTAAGGCTCATTAATTTAGCAGAAGGTAAGAGGTGGCCTAAATAAGCTTACTGATACTTTTCCTAAGGGGGCAAATGGAACCGCTTCTAAGTGTTTGTGTGTTACAATGAGATATAATTTATGTATACATTTTAAATGTGCAATTTAGTGGTTTTTTGGTATATTTACAAGGCTGTGCAACCACCACCACTGTCTCCTTCCAAAACATTTTGGTCAACCTATAAAGAAACTTCATAACCATTAGTCACTTCCCATTCCCTCCTTCCGCCTATTCTCAAGTTTTTGTATGAACATATGTTCTTGGATATTTAGGAGTGAAATTGCTGTGTGTTTAACTTTTTGAGGGACTGCCAGACTGTTTTCCAAAGTGGCTGTGCCATGTTACCATCTTAGCAGCAGTGGATGAGGGTTCTAATTTCTCTACATTTTTGCCAACAGTTAATTAATTTATTTTTATTTTTTTGAGACAGAGTCTGGCTCTGTCACCCAGGCTGGTGTGCAGTAGCGCAATTTCAGCTCACTGCAACCTCCACCTCCCGGGCTCAAGCCATCCTTCCACCTCAGCCTCCCCAGTAGCTGGGACTACAAGTGCTCGCCACCATGCCCGGCTAATTTTTTGTATTTTTGGTAGAGATAATTTGCCATGTTGTTATCTGGTCTCATGCATTCGAGACCAGCCTAGGCAACATGGCGAAACCCTGTCTCTACCAAAAGTATTAAAAAATCAGCCAGATGTGGTGGTGCATGCCTGTGGTCCCAGCTACTCAGGAGGCTGAAGCAGGAACGCCGCTGCACTCCATCCTGGATGACAGATCGGGACCCCATCTTAGAAAAAAAAAAAAGAGAAAATAAGATAGATGACTGTGGTTCTAAGGTTTATGTATTCCAGCTATTTTGTGAGTGGTTTTGGAGTTTGAACGTAATGGTTGAATAATAGTATCGTAAATACTGTTCTTCAGCGGAGTGGAAAGTGTAAAGAATAGAGCAAAAATGGAGGAGGACACTCATAAACTTGTGAAAATGAAGTTGTAGTTAGAATAGAGAACAATATATAAAGGCAGCATCCTCTCTGCCAATGCAGAAAGAAAGACCATATGAAAAATAAGAAACTGAGAATTTTAAGCAAATAATGTCTGCAAGAATACAATTCTGTCTGCCCTTTGAAAGAGCAGGCTGCAGATTGTTTTTGTCTTAAGAGTGTGTCATCAAAACTTGGTTGACCATCTTATTTATAGTGAAGCAAAAGAGTGCAGTGGTGCAGCTGCTCTGACCCCAGTGGCCTATGTTCATAGCACAGTCAGAGCATTGGCACTGAGGTCAGAGCCAGCTGTACCACTGTGGCGTGGCCATATTTTGGCTCTGCATAACAGCATTTCAACTCAGTTTCCTCTTACAGTTCAAAATTGGAATCTTTTGGACTCTAGGGCATCATACCTAAATGTATTATCTACTTAATGTAAGGGATAATGTACTTGATTGTTGAAGTAATATAGTGCTGTTTTTTCTTTTATTATTATTTTTAACTTTTTTTTAAACAGACGGGATTTCACTATGTTACCCCAGACTGGTCTTGAACTCCTGGGCTCAAGTGATCCTTCCGCCTCAGCCTCCCAAACTGCTGGGTTTACTGGCGTGAACCACCATACCCAGCCAATATTTTGATCAATGTTTCTCTTATGCACTGAATAGGAAACTTGTCCTGTTGGATCAAAAGAAAAAAATCAGATCTTATTGAAGTCTGAAGAGTGGTCTAAGAGTGGATATATATGTTAGTGTAAGGAAGTGAGTCTTTGATCAGCATATCTCTGTTAGAACCATGCTTCTTACTGGATACATTTTAGTAATTAGCATTTACATTAAAACCTGGGGCTGGGCACGGTGGCTTACACCTGTAATCCCAGCATTTTGGGAGGCTGAGGCGGGTGGATCATCTGAGGTCAGGAGTTCCAGACGAGCCTGGCCAACATGAGGAAAACCCGTCTCTATTAAAAATAGAAAAATTAGCCAGGTGTGGTAGCACATACCTGTAGTCACAGCTACGTGGGAGGCTCAGACAGGAGAATCACCTGAACCTGGGAGGCAGAGGTTGCAGTGAGCCAAGATCGCGCCATTGCCCTCCAGCCTGGGTGACAGAGCAAGACTCCGTCTCAAAAAACAAAAAACAAGAAACAAAAAAAGCCTGGTGGTAATTTAGCCTCCTTGAACTAAACCCATTTGTATTGCTCAAATTTGCCATCTACAGGGTGCACTCTCTGTGACCGTGCCTATCCCTCAGACTGTCCCGAACATGGACCAGTGACTTTTGTTCCTGACACTCCAATAGAGAGCAGAGCAAGGCTTTCTCTCCCAAAGCAGCTTGTTCTCCGTCAGTCAATTGTGGGAGCAGAAGTTGGTAAGAACCTTGGAACTGTAAAACACTATTACATCTCTTCTTCCTTTGTAGGGTACAGTTGTAAAAGTGGATGTGTATAATTTAGTAATTATTTGGACCAGAAGTCAATTTATGGCTTAAGGTTTATGCTTTTATGGAATATTAGTCTTGTCCACTGATGATAGCAATAAATCAAGTCAAAAACTTTATTGGGAAACCTCTCCTTTGTTAGAATCAGTATTGAGTAAAGCAAAAAGTCCTAGACTGAGTCTTTGAAGATTTTTATTCTCAGCTGTCCCATCCACTAATAATTATTTTAACAACCCATTTCTTAAAACTTAGTTTCTTTTATAGAAACATGGAAAATTCACCACTGATAACCTTGACACAGATTTAGATCAAATGTTTGTAAATTGTATAATGCTCCTTAGAAAAAAGGAATAAAGAATGTAGATTGCCAGACTTTACCAATATTTGAATTTAGCATGGCTTCTGAGTACTGTGACATTTCTTTGGAAATATAAAATTAGGTTCATTATTCTTTTAGCTGCAGTTTGGGTGTGAGTCATTTGAAAGCATCAGACAGTTTAGGTAAAATACAGCAGTGCTTTAAGCACAAAAGATTTTAGAAGTTTGATTTATTTCTATAGTAATTGCTTTATATTTTTACAATAGAATAATGTTTTCTGTTATTTTTAATTAATTAATTTATTTTTAAGAGACGGGGTCTCACTCTGTTGCCCAGGCTGGAGTGTGTTGGCCTGACATCTGGAGTGCAGTAACTTGAGTGCAGCCTGGACCTCCTGGGCTCAAGCAATCTTCCTGCCTCAGCCTTCCAAGTAGCTGGGACTACAGGCATGTGCAGTCACGCCCAGCTAATTTAAAAAAAAATTTTTTTTTATAGAGACAGCATCTCACTATGTTGCCGAGGCTGGTTTCGAACTCCTGGCCTCAAGCAGTCCTGCCTTGGCCTCCCAGAGTGTTGGCTCATTATACATATGAGCTATCATGCCCAAACTTTTTTATATTTAACTCCAAAATAATGTATTTGGAGAGACATGGTAAGATTCCCTGTGGATAAAACTAGGTTCAGGAATTTCTGATACTGCTTCTTACTCAGCATTTATTGTGAGCCCTGTGTTATCTGTTCATTACATTTTATATACTTACAGGCTGGGACCCACAAGGCTTAGCCACTTCTGAGGAGTGCTAGCATATTGGTGTTTTTTTTTTTTTTTTGAGATGGAGTCTTGCTTTGTTGCCCAGGTTAGAGTGCATTGGCCCGATCTCCACTCACTGCAGCCTCCGCCTCCCGGGTTCAAGCAATTCTCCAGCCTCAGCCTCCCAAGTAGCTGGGACTACAGGCGTGCACCACCACGCCTAGCTAATTTTTGTATTTTTAGTAGAGACGGGGTTTCACCCTGTTGGCAAAGCTGATCTCGAACTCCTGACCTCAGGTGATCCACCCACCTCGGCCTCCCAAAGTGCTGGGATTACAGGCATGAACCACCATGCCCAGCCTACATATTGGTTCTTAAGTTCACTGAAAATAAGATTCATTGCATGGGTGAAGCACCTCTGTCTTCTATATCCTGCTATTTAAATCCTTGATTGTGTAGTTGGTGTCCTTCCACTGATAGGTGTATGGACTGGAGAAACCATTCCTGTGCGAACTTGCTTTGGGCCTCTAATTGGCCAGCAGAGTCACTCCATGGAAGTAGCAGAATGGACAGACAAGGCAGTTAACCATATCTGGAAGGTCAGTCCTGATGAAACTTTTCTGTGGCTTCTGGCTGTTTTTCTTAGTAAGAGGTAGTTAAAAAGTTATGATAAAGTCAAAATCAGCCAGAACTGATACAGTGCCATTCACTGGTCATCATTTATTTAATGTACTTTTTTTTTTTTTTTTTTTTGAGACAAAGTCTTGCTCGTCGCCCAGGCTGGAGTACAGTGGTGCAATCTGGGCTCACTGCAAGCTCTGCATCCCGGGCTCACGCCATTCTCCTGCCTCAGCCTCCCGAGTAGCTGGGACTACAGGCACCTGCCACCACACCCGGCTAATTTTTTGTATTTTTAGTAGAGAGAGGGTTTCACCGTGTTAGCCAGGTTGGTCTCGATCTCCTGACCTTGTGATCTGCCCACCTCGGCCTCCCAAAGTGCATTCATCATTCTTGGTAGCCAAGTTATAATATACAGCAAAACACCAGCTACTGGAAAGAGAGGACAAACTGTTTTTGTCTCCATTTTGTGAGTTAATCCAATTATTTTAACCATTTAATGCATTTGAATTACTTGTGGCAGCTGAGACCATGGACTTTGTTTATATGATAAAAGTCTCATTTTATAATTAACTAAAACATTCCTCAAATATTTACCTTAGGAAATAATTCTGGAATAAGAAGCTAAGATTATTTTTCTAGTTTTCTTTTTTTTTTTTTTTTTTCTTGAGGCAGAGTCTTGCTCTGTTGCCCAGGCTGGAATGCAATGGTGCCATCTTGGCTCACTGCCACCTCTGCCTCCTGGGCTCAAGCGACTCTCCCACCTCAGCCTCCCAAGTAGCTGAGTTTACAGGCACCTGCCATCATGCCCAGCTAATTTTTGTGTTTTTGTAGAGATAGAGTTTCCCCATGTTGGCCAGACTGGTCTTGAACTCCTGACCTCAAGTGATCCACCCTCCTCAACCTCCCAAAGTGCTGGGATTACAGGCGTGAGCCACTGCACCTGGCCTATTTTTCTAGTTTTCTAATGAAAGGGGTTAAAAATGCAAGATTTTCACATGGATATCTATTGGGAATGATGCTTGCAAATTTGAAGTAAGGGGAAAATGGGTCTTGTGATCATTGGAAAGGTAAGGTACCACTGTCATTGGGAACTTTAAATTAGGAATGCTAGGCCCATGTGGGAAAATCGTGAGAAGGGATGATCCTCTGCCCTTAATGGACATTCTGTCATTCAGTGCCTACTGTGTGATAGGTGATGAAGACAGGTGAACAGGTAGACTGGTTTTTTGTCTTTTCCAGGCAAAGTTTGAATAATCAAAAACAAAGTCTCTTCACTGAGCACTAACTGTAGGTCTCTGATGGTCTTTACTGTATTGCTGGAAATAGGGAGAATGTTGAAATGATAGCATGTTGGAGAAGGTAGGAATATATTTTGACACCAAGAAAGCTGGGACCTACTGCAAATGAGTAAATGAGATGATTGCTGGCCTAAGTGTAATGTAGTACTTTATTGCATGTCAGTGCATTTGACATGTGTGCTTGCTTTCTGTTGGCAGATATACCACAATGGTGTCCTAGAATTCTGCATCATTACAACTGACGAAAATGAATGTAATTGGATGATGTTTGTACGCAAAGCCAGGTATGAGTAGTCTCAGATGAGAAAAATAGTTACAATTTAGATGTTTTTCAATAGGAAACTTTGCATAAAAGAGAAAAGAGTTATAATCCAAATTACACCAACACCTGGACATACTTAAAGCCCAAGGCAGCCTGGCATGGTGGCTCACACCTTTAATCCCAGCACTTGGGTTGGCTGAGGTGGGAGAATTGCTTTGGGCCAGGAGTTCGAGACCAGCCTGGGCAACATAGCAAGACCCTCATCTCTAAAACAATTTTTTTCAAATTAGCTGGGTGTTGTGGTATACACGTGTAGTCCCAGCTATTGGGAGGATCACTTGAGCTGAAGAGTTCGAGCTGTGATCATACTATGGTGGTGCTGTTGCATTCCAGTCTGGGTGACAAAGTGAGATCCTGTCTCAAAAAAAAAAAAAAAACTTACTAAAGAACAATATCGTTCTGATATACATGTTAGCTGCACTGAATTTGCAAGTGGGTGCCTTTTCTTTATATTGGCTGTTAGTCCACCCCTGAGTTACTGGAGTTAATCCTTGTTTAGCTAGCTATCTCCATGTCTTTGTCATAATGTTTTTTAAGGATTTCATTTTATTTACTTTGTTTGCTTCCAATAAGAGACTCTAGTATTTTTGACTACAAAAGGTCATCAGCTAATATGCTGAAGTAAGAATTCCGTTTCTCTACAGCTGCTTCCTCATAGATAGGATGGGAAATTACAAAAACATTCCAGAGGAAATAGTTCTGCCTGAGCTTTCATATAGGATTTTGCAATGGGGGGAATGTTGTGCTTAGTATGCATTCACAATTAATGTGCTTCATCTATTAAATGTGATAACTCAGGAACCGGGAAGAGCAGAATTTGGTGGCTTATCCTCATGATGGAAAAATCTTTTTCTGCACCTCACAAGATATCCCTCCTGAAAATGAACTGCTTTTTTATTATAGCCGAGATTATGCTCAGCAGATTGGTAAGTTAATATATGTTTATCATGAATCTAGCATAGTAAAAATACCAAAGACCAGGATTGAAGTTTTGGTAATGATATACATGTTAGCCGAAGCAAATCATATACCTTTGTTTGTATAAAAGCAAACTATTACTTCTGTATTTGAGGTGTTAAAATCTGTGAGGTTCTTCACAAGCCGAATGTTATTGACCAAGCAATAATTCATATGACATGGTCTTTCATGGTAGGACTTTGGTTTGGGGCATTGAAGTTCCTAAGGCTACTTTTCGAGCTAGCACCATTGAGATGTAAACTCACGAAGGACAGCAAAGCCCCTCGGTTTGATTTAACCTGCATAGGCTTTCTCTTTGCTGTGCTGTTTCATGATGACAAGTGGTGTTTAAGAGTTTGTGTATGCTACAAAATCTAAATATTTTGCTTATAAAAGAGACCTTATAATCCAATATTTACCAAGTGCTTTCTTGGTGCCTGGTACACTATTTTATTTTATGTATGTATGTGTGTATTTAGAGATAAGGTCTCACTCTGCCAGGCTGGAGTGTAGTGGTGCAATCATAGCCAACTATAACCTTGAACTCCTGGGCTCAAGCAGTCTTCCTGCTTCAGCCTCCTGATTAACTAGGATTATGGGTGTGCACCACCATGCCCAGACAATGATTTTTAAGTTTTTTTTTTTTAATGGGGTCTTGGCTGTGTTGCCCAGGCTGGTCTTAAACTCCTGGCCTCAAGTGATCCTCCCACTTTTGGCTCTCAAAGCACTAAGATTGTAGGCATGAGCCACTGTGCCTGGCCGTAAGTACATTATTTTAGATGCTGGGGATAGAGCACTGAATAAGACATTTGAGTTTTATAGGAAGTGGGCAAATTGGAAATTTGGGGAGAAAGGAGAACTGCAAGTGATCATTGTTAATGTCAAGAACAAGTTTTAAGATTCAAGTATCAGGAGATAATGAGTAATTTTTTATTTTAAAAGGTGTTCCTGAACACCCAGATGTGCACCTCTGTAACTGTGGCAAGGAGTGCAATTCTTACACAGAGTTCAAAGCCCATCTGACCAGCCACATCCATAACCATCTTCCTACCCAGGGCCATAGCGGCAGCCATGGGCCAAGTCACAGCAAAGAAAGGAAGTGGAAGTGCTCAATGTGCCCCCAAGCTTTTATCTCTCCTTCCAAACTTCATGTCCACTTTATGGGTCACATGGGTATGAAGCCCCACAAGTGTGATTTCTGTAGCAAGGCTTTTAGTGATCCCAGCAATCTGCGAACCCACCTCAAGATACATACAGGTAAGTTGTGTTGGCCCATCAGAATGGAATTTTTGCAACAATTAGAAAATGTGATAGTAAAGGCTTTGTAGAGGGACAGTAGGCGGAGTTGAGATTTGATGTCAGAGAAAGAATTCAGGGTGGAAACCTTTGTGGTTTAACTGAGATTCCTTGGAGGCTGTCACTTCCAGTTATTAGGATGTTCTGCTTTCCAGGTCTCCCCACCATAGTTGGAAGGTGCCTGGGAAAATGCACTTAATAATCAGGAAGTCGATCAATGTGTTTGGACTTAAATAGAAGCTTCTGAGTCTGAGCCTCTCATTAGAGCTCACCTCAGTCACCAGCCAGAGCTAGTTTCTCTCCTTTAATATTATTGCTCAATAAATATTGCCACAATTTATTTTTTGAGCTTCCATTTTCTAAATTCCATTCAAACCAACACCTTTCTTTTAGTACTTTTTAAGAAAAAAGTTTTTTTTGAGATAGGGCCTCACTCTGTTGCCCAGGCTGGAGTACAGTGACACCATCTTGGTTCACTATAACTTCTGTCTCCAGGGCTCAGGTGATCCTCCCACCTCAGCCTCCTGAGTAGCATGGACTGCAAATGAGCGCCAGCACACCTGACTAATTTTTGTATTTTTAATATAGATGGGGTTTTGCCATGTTGCCAAGGCTGGTCTTGAACTCCTGGACTCAAGCAATCTGCCTACCTCAGCCTCCCAAAATGCTGGGATTATAGGCCTGAGCCACTGTGCCTGGCCACTAACTTTTTTTAGTACATACTACAAAATAACTGATGGTTTTAGCTTTCTTGTTTGGGTCATCTTTTCTCCAAATCTTCAAAAGTTTCTTCCTCATCCTTTTGCAACAGAGATCTTATGGCCCACAAAGCCTAAAAATCTATCTAGCCTTTAAGAGAAGTTTTGCTGACCCCTGACTTAGAGGAATCTTATTTTTGCACTCTTGGAAGGATTTTGTTTCATCCCTGGTTTATAAGGCAATATTACATGTTTTAAAAAGATAGAAAACTATGAAGTCTAGCTTGTAAAAATATGTTTCCCTATAGACAAGTCCTAGAATTCATGAGGTTGTTTTTTTCTTTTGTTTTTTTTTTTTTTTTGCTTAATGTTTGTGTTAGGCAGGGCATTAGGATTATAACTCATTTTTTTCAAGTTTTATGTATCACCTGTACATTTTTAACAATACATATTTAGATCAGAGGTCCTAAAGGAGATCAGATTAATTTACTAGCTTTAGTTGCAGAATATAAACTCGGGGGCTCTGAGTGGTCCTGCATAGATGACCCTAGAAAGTCAAGTGCCGCTTACCAGTCAACTCTGTTTCGTTACTACCTCTGCTGCATGCCTATATGTGTGCCTGTTTGTCTTGGGGATGCCAGCAGTTGTTTTCTTCACAGTGTGATACTTTGGGCTGATTTGCAGGTCAGAAGAACTACAGGTGTACTTTGTGTGACAAGTCTTTCACCCAGAAGGCTCACCTGGAGTCCCACATGGTTATCCACACTGGGGAGAAGAATCTTAAGTGTGATTACTGTGACAAGTTGTTTATGCGGAGGCAGGACCTCAAGCAGCATGTGCTCATCCACACTCAGTAAGTTATCCTGCAGCCAAGATGTTGTTCCTCAGGTGGGGAGCCTTTGTGTGGCTGCAGCCTGCCTGCTGATTGAAGGGCTGGGGAGTCCTGGCTCATCATCTGTTTCCTGCCTTGGTACCATGGTAGAAGCCTTCTGTGTTCCATGTAGCCAAGCCAAGGTTGGAACATTGTTTTTGGTGTTATCCTGGAAGATTTCAGTTGTTGGCTTCTTTTTCTTATTTTTCACATGTACTCTTTTTTCACACCTACGAAAACATAGGGGCAAAAAGGACTATTGACTACAAGTGGTTGCTTATAGTTGTACAATAGTGTGCACGTAAGAGAGTGATGGAGTGAAAAGAGTAAGAGTCAGCAGCCACACCATGAAGAGCCTTTGGTCCTATTAAGAAAATTCTATTTCATTTTAGAAAATGGCGACACTGAAGGATCTGCTAGTCCCTGCCATTTCAGAACTATTCTGTGTGTGTGTGTGTGTCTGAATTGCAGTAAAAAAAAAAATCATCTTAACACCCAGTTCAATAGTGTTAGTTATATTCACATTGTTGTGCAAACATTATAGGATTTTAAGGAAAGGAGTGTCATAGTGACATACCCATTCTGTTAATACAAAGATTACTCAGGCAGCTGAACAGAGGATGATTGAGGGTGGAGAAGCCTAAATATTGGAAGACCAATTAGGAATTTATTGCATGAATCCAAGTGTAATTAAATGTCTAGACTGCATTAGTCACAGTGGTCATAGAAAGAAGGAATGGATTTTGTTGTCCTTAGCTTTTAACAAGTGTTAGAAGAGGAAGAAAACATTCTCAGCTTATATTATGCAGATTCTCTTTAGAAATCTATCTTCACTGAAAACGTTATATTCTTAATGTAGAATTTGGATAGACTTGGCTTTGATATCAGTTCTTCTGTCTGCTTCCTCATCACAATGCAGCCTGAGATGCTAAACAGCCAAGGAGCCTGGATCTACATTCATAACTCTCAGAAGGACATTCTAAAACAAAGACTTCTTTAGTTTCATTGCTGGTGTGAAATTTTGTAAAATGAGACAGAAATTATCAAATATTACATCAAATTGTGCAATATTGGAGCCAAAAGAGATCCCTGGATCATCTAGTCTAACAGCCTGTCTAGGCAGCTCAGGTTGCGGTAATAAAATACTACAGATTTTGTGACTCAAACAATAGGGGAGAGACACAGTGAGAGAAGGCAGTCATGAGCAATCCTGGAAGAGGGCCCCTTGACTGGCACCCGGATCTCTGACTTCCAGCCTCCAGGACTGTGAGAAAATACATTTCTGTTGAGAGAATGAAAGAGAAAGAATATGAGAGCTCTGATCTCTTCTCATAAGGACACTAATGCCACATCATGGAGGCCCCACCCTCATGACCTCATCTAACCCTAATTGCCTTCCAAAGGCTCCACCTCACACTGGGTGTTAGGGCCTCAACATGTGAATTTGAGGTGAGGGGGACAAATATTTGTCCAGAAGACTGCCCATTATAATTTCCTTGGAAAATGTGAAAAACAACATTTGGTGCTAGGACCCCACCCAGGAATTCTAATTTAATTGTTCAGAGTTAGAGCCCTGGCCTTGGTATTTTTAAAAGCCCCCCGAGTGATTCTCATGCCCAGCCAGGGTTAAGGACTACTGACTTCATCCATGTGCAAGACTGATTTCCACAGTGTCTCTGGCAAGTGGATGTATTGTTTCTTAAATATCACACAGTTATAATTTGAGGAAAAGTTTTGCTTGAATCAAGCTGATATCAGCCTCTATCCTTTCATTTTACATTTGCTTAACAAATGTGGATCTGGACTTTATCAGGATGAGAAAATATGGTAAGCCTCTTTTCCAGACTTTCATGGGATAGAAAGAAGGTTTTGGACAGTCAAAACTTAAAACTGGTATAAGTCATTCATATAAGAAGCACTGTGCCCTCAAACTGTTTTTGAATAAGGCTTTAGGCTTCCTATGGAGATCATTGGTAAAATTTTCAGATGCTTATATTTTTACTTTGGGACATTTCAAAGTGGATATAGTAGTATTGGCGTCTTTTTATTTATCTACTTAAAAAGAAAACAGCTACAACCCTAATGCCAAATGCAAGAGGAGTTCTGCCCCGGTGTTCCGCCGAGAGTTGGAAGGGTTGTGACAGAACCTGGCTTTGCTCATCCTGTAAGAAAGAGGAAGTGAGAGGAAGAGCAGTGATGTTTACTCCCCAGGTCATCTTGTCTCATGGCTTTAGATACCATCTTATGATTTATGTCTCCACCCTTGTACACCTCACCGTAACTCAGCAACTCTGATGCTGGATGTTCACTAGGCAACTTAAATCTAATGTGTCCCAAACTCAACCCAATATTACCCCACGAGCTTGATTTCCTCCAGTACTGAGCAGCTCATTGAATGGCACCACCATTATTCACCTCACTGGTCAAGCCAAACACCTTGAAGTAATTCTCAATTCAGTTTTTCCTTCCTTCAATTATCACCTTGTCCAGACCACCAGCTTCTCTTCTATGGATGGCTTCAATAGCCTCCCAGTTGATCTCTCTGCTACTACTTCTGTTTCTCCTTATCTACTCCGCAACACAGATGAACACACACACACAGTTTTCTGTCCACAGTGCCAGAGCAATCCATTTCAAATATAAGTCAGATTGTGCCTGTCTCCTCTCATAAGTCTCTGGTGGCTTTCCATCGTATTTGTGTTAAAAGCTTTTTACCATAGTCAGGAGGCCCTTTAGGTTATGGTAATAGTACTTGGCTACCTCTCCCATTCACCTTTATTACTTTTCATATTCTGCTTTGGCCACTCTGACCCTCCCCTTGCTACTCCTTGAGCATACTACGCACATCCATTCTCTCAGGGCCTCTGCCTTAGAAACGTCTCCCTCCAGATACCTGCGTGTCTTCTTCCCCCCATTCGGGTTTCTGCTCAAATGTTATCTCCTCAGGAGGGCCTTCCTTGACTATCTTATCTAAAATAGGACCTCTTCACTTTTACCTGGCTTCATATGTTTTCATAGTCTTTATTGCTATCTGATATGTTACACATTTGTTTATGGTGTAATCTGTCCACTAGAACGTAAGCTTCAGGAAGGCAGGGACTTAGCTTACCTACATCCTATAGCCCTAGCATCTAGAGCAGTGCCTGGCATATATTAGACACAGTAAATATGTGTTGAATAAACCTCTAAAAACCATAAGACTAGAAGATTAAAAGTCAGACTTTTGATTGGGGTTTTGTTGTGGCCTTGGGCAAGTTCCTTAGTAGTTTTTATGCACATAATGTTCCCCATCTGCAGAATTAAGAGGCTAGATTAGATTGGTGGTTGTAAAACTGCTCCGGGGAATTCCAAGGATTCTTCAGTGCCATCTGTTGCTAGAAGAGGATGGGAGAAATGCTAAGGAAGCCAGGCTTCAGAACGCCCGACTGCACCCTCTCAGTCCTTCCAGGATTTCATTAATCACTTGCTTTAACTGTTTCATATTGGGCTTTCATAAAGACATGGGGTTCAGCTACTCAAAAAAAAAAAAAAAAAAAGTTAAAAAATTCCTGGTCTGTGTGATCTCTGAGGTTCTTTTCAGCCCTAAAGTGTTTAGGCCAGGGTTGCTCAAACCTTGACGACATTGACATTTTGACCCAGTTAATTTTTTGTTGTCGGGCTGCCCTGTGCATTATAGAATGGTTAGCAGCATTCTTGGCCTTTTCCGACTAGGTGCTAATTGTTCCGCCCCTCCCCAGTAAAACAATCAGAAAGGCCTCCAGACGTTGCCAAATGCCCCTATAGAGGCAGTTGCCCCTACTTGAGAACCACTAGTCTAAGAAAAGGACAGAAAAATGGCAATTCCATAAAAGTGGCATTCAGGGAATACAAATAACAACGTAATGAGAGACCATTAAGTACTGGCTAATTGGCAGACATTATCAAATTTGAGTCTTCCAGTTGTTGAGAATATGGGACAACCAGAACCGTCAATGATGGAAGTGTGTATTGAAACAACTGCGTTGGAAAACCGTTTGTCATTATCTTGTAAAGTTGAAGATGTGCATATTCTTTGACTTAGCTATGTAGCTCTTGGGTGTATACCCTAGAGAAACATATGTATTGCAGAGCACCGTACAAGTATAAAAATATTCAAATGCCAGGTGCAGTGGCATGCACGTATAGAGCCAGATACTTGGGAAGCTGAAGTGGACAGGTCACTTGAGCTCAGGAGTTCAAGGCTGTAGTGCACGATGATCACACCAGTGAATAGCCATTGCACTCCAGCCTGGGCAACATAGCGGGACCCTGTCTCTAAAAAATAATAATAATAATTTTAAAAAATTTAAAAACATAGCACTGTTTAAAAAACTGGAAACCACCAAAATATTCATTAGCTAGAGACAAATCCAGTACCATAGATAAGTTGTGGTGTATTTGTAAATAGTATACAGCAGTGGAAGGGAACAAACAACTGATACAGCAACTTGAATGAATTTTATAAGCGTCATATTGAGAGAATGCAGCAAGACAAAAGAAATACAAATAGAATTTACATAGAATTCGAGAATTTACATAGTATTCTAAAACAGGCAAAATCAGCCTACACTGTTTTCAACTACACTCGTTTTATGAGTCTTCTATATATCGCCTATGCAAAAGCCTGATTTGGAAGGATAGAGCTGCTCTGACAAAAGGCCTGCAGTTATGAAGAATAAGTGTTGCCTCAGTTGTTATTTGTAACCCCAAATCAAATGTTTTTTTCTTGTGTTCCTCTTAGAGAACGCCAGATCAAGTGTCCCAAGTGTGATAAGCTGTTCTTGAGAACAAATCACTTAAAGAAGCATCTCAATTCTCATGAAGGAAAACGGGATTATGTCTGTGAAAAATGTACAAAGGCTTATCTAACCAAATACCATCTCACCCGCCACCTGAAAACCTGCAAAGGGCCCACCTCCAGTTCATCAGCACCAGAGGAGGAAGAAGAGGATGACTCAGAGGAGGAAGATCTAGCAGACTCTGTGGGGACAGAAGACTGTAGGATTAACAGTGCTGTATATTCAGCGGATGAGTCTCTCTCTGCACATAAATAAAAGGAAAAGAAACAAGCTATTTTGGATGAAAATGCAACTGGAAAAACATGCATAACGAGTTATCTACTATAATGGTTTTTATATAAAATGGTTCCTGATTTATTTTCAGCCAATAATCACAACAGACTGGGAATGAATAAAGCACTTACAGAAGAATATCCTAATGAAAATACTTTAAAACAAATTGGGAAAATTGAGCATGTGTCCTATTTTAAGTGATGGACTGGGAGGGAAGTGTCGACTTCTGAGGTCTGTTCTTTATTTACATGATAATCTGGGAGATGCATTTATGCCTGAATCAAAGCTGCCTTTTGCTCAAACAAACCAGATTTATTTCACATTCTTCCATTATTCCATTTTCCTGCTGGTCCTGTGACTTGGTAACATTGTAAACTTGGTCCTTGCCCCATAGCCATCCTGATTGCTGATTGTGTTTTATGCAAACTCCTGTGACTTATATTCACCACAGAATGGATTGGGACACAGCGGCATAAGTGTGCTACTTGGCAGCTAGTAAGTTTAAAGCAGCACCTGCCATAACTGCTCCTGGCTACTTGGGAGTTTAGGGTAGATCTTGCTTTCCAAAGTTTCAGCGGGTGCCTGGAGGGCAAATAAAAAAGCAGCAGTCAGTCAGTCAGTAGTCAACGATGGAGAGAACAAGAGGAGAGATGCCTGGCCTCTGCCAAAGAAATTAGCTTTGATGGAAGCCTGCGTGAGTCACCTGGTTATTGTGACATGGAGGTCTTTGTAGGTTTAGACATGACTCTGTCTCCGGTAAGCTTCCAGCCATTTAGAAAAAGGGGGCCTAGAGATATAGAGAGCCCAAATAATGCCTGCTGGATTGTCTCCTGACGAGTACATGTGGACTCAGGAAGGGAAGGAAGGGAATAATCTTTTATGTTTCATTTACCTTATGAAAAGTATTAAAACTTTGCCAACTCAAAATAACAAATTATTTAATGCATGTGCAAAGTTAGGTCTTTCCAGTTGTCTTGGTGCTGAGGAACCTCATCAGAGAAGCATGGAAGATGCCAAAGGATTTTTGGAAGGTAAAGAAGGCTGAATGGTCACCACATGGGCCTGTTTTCAGGGTCCCAGCTTAGTTAAGTCACCTGTGCCCCTGGTCATTGTGTCTCCCACGCATATCCAGCGTTTTTCAGAAGCAGACCCATCCTTAAGTTGACAGGGTTGATGGAACATGCTCTCCTGCTCAAGGCACAACCTCTGGGTTGGAGTAGAGGACTCTGGTGGGAAGGATTTGCTGCTAATGTATTTATGGAATGAATGTATTTCATTCAGATCTGTATTCCTCTAGGAAGGATTAAAATTAAACTTTTTTAAAATACAGGATTCCTCTGGTAGTCTCGTTTTATGGAGGAAGGAGATGAGTGAGTCTTCTAGGGAAAGTCAAGTACAATTTGAATCTTTCTGAGGTTAGAAGGAGAGAGAGCATTTTTAGAGTATTACAGCTTTCGAGTTCATATTCTTACTGTTTCTGCTATTAGTACTTAAACTGCTTCTTGTGCTTCCAGCCCTCTTCTGCCCTCTTCCTGCCTAAGGTATGCCTTTACTCTGTTACCTCCTTGTAGTAATGTGACAGGTCTGCAGTGGAGAGTTGGGGGATGTGTTGTGGATGGTTAGGGGTGGCTGCTGACACTGGGTCGTGACGCCTCCCTCAGGGCAGGTTTATACTCAGCCTTTTGCCGAAGGCATCCAGCTGGCAGGTTCCCCCTTTCTCAGGAAACCACTGGTACTGGAACTCTAAGCTCTCTTTCTTCCTTTATCTCAGTAGCACACACTGGGTTAATTTCCTTCATTCCCAAGACTGAAATGATGCCCAAGATCGTTATGCGTAGTGTCACAGAAACACAAACAGCCGAGGAAGCTTGGAAACCTTTTTAGTGAAAATGTAGCTGTTAGTGCTTAGTATTTACAACTGTCTCTCCATTTTTTTACCTCTTAGTTTTAAATTCTAAGTCATTTTCACAAGATGAATAAATGAGTAAGCGCCCTTTGACATGAATGTATTCAGCTTTTTCTGCCCATTTTGGGTGGCCTTATTGCTGCTGTTTAGTAAATGGTCACGGTGAGAGGCAGGATATGTATGTAGGCTCTAGAGCCCTGCAGAATGTTCTCTAGTGTGGGCTTTGCTGTTTGATGAAGGTTTGTAACCTTAGCCGAATTATGCAAGCTCTCCATGCCTCTTCCCTTAACTGTAAATGGAGAGTATTAAGAGCGCCTCTTCATTATACTGTTTAGATGTTAAGTTCATACATGTCAGTGGCTCCCACAGTGTTCAATGTAGAGTAAACAGTAGCTGATATTCTTTAGTTTCCCATTAGTCTACATTTTTCATTTTAACATAGGTTTCTACACTAAAAAAATTGAGGTGTAGAATACCCAAGAAGCCCTAGATTTTAGTAATATAAATAAGACTGGAATAATTTGAGTTTTCAAGGCCAAAGCCTATAAACTAGTTCAGAGTATTCTTGTAGCTCACTGTATGCTTGGCATTTCCTTCTCAAAAAGGTGAGTTGCTCATAATCCTGGCATTTTTGTTGTGCTGAGATTCTCAGAGGGCAAAGAGGTAACAGGAACTAGAGTCTTTGTCAGCCTTTTCACGCTTGACCTGTGTCCCTGCTTTCTAGTAAACACTCCTTTACCTGTGTCCCGAGAAGCATAAACATGCCAGAAGCTGTCAGCCCCTCATCAAGTATGTAAACTTGATCTAATCACCAAACTGCATCTTGGAGGCACACACAAAGGAACGACATATCTCCATATACATAAGTGATTATGGTCTGTTATGGGCTGAACACACCGCCCACCACCAGATTCATACGGTGAAGTCCTAACCTCCAGTAATCTCAAAATGTGACTGTAGTTGGAGATACGGTCTTTAAAGAAGGCATTAAGTTAAAATGAAGTCCTTAAGTTAGGACCTAACCCAATATGACTGGTGTTCTTAGAAAAAGAAAATTTGGACAAAGCCTTATACAGAGGGAAGATGATGTGAAAACAGAGGGAGAAGACATCTACAAGCCCAAGGAAAGAGGCTTGGAACAGGTCCTTCTCAGCCCTCCGAACAACCCTGTCCTTGCTCAGATCTCAGACTTCCAGCCTCTAGAACTGTGAGACAAATTTCTGTTTAGTCGACCCAGTCCATGGCAATTTGTTGTGGCAGCCCTGGCACACTAAACAGTCTAATCAAATATATGCTCTTGATAATGATTGCTTAAAGAGGAGCAGCTTCCAGTATAGTGACTTCAGTTTAACCCCAGCTTTACAGATGAGCATGAGCAATATAAAGGCAGTCACCATTTCTAGCGGTGTATATTGCCGCCAGCAGATTTCCCTACTACTGAAAGGGATGAAATCACTCCTTAACAGCTTTTTTGCTCCTTAGTTTTTCTTGCATATGCACTGTTGAGGATCATTAGGCACTCAGGCCTGTGTAGTCCTCAGACAAGGAGAGCGTTCTTTTCAAAAACCCATTTATTAAGTGCTGGCACACTTTAAGGCATTGTAGGGGGAACAGAAAAATGACTAGGGCTCTGCTCCTGCCTTTGGATACTCAAAGTTTTGCAGTAGCTCTAACACCTGTCCTCACATCAGGATTATCTAAGGAAATAAGAGACGTTTAAGTGTCCAGGTGAGCCCCAGCCCTACTGATGAGCTTCCAAGGCTCCCTAGGTGATTGTGAAGCAGTCCACAGGAGTCTTATGCTGGGAACCATGCAAGGTATAGATGGCAGATATCTATACCTAATGCAAGCCAGACTGTGGTCAGCCTTATAATAAAGGAACAGAATTTCTTAAGATCTAGGGGCAGGAGTGAAAAGTCACTCGTAAGAAGAGAAGTCTAAGAAAACTGGTAAAGTTTTAATTAGATGCACTCATGTGAGACTTAGATTCAGAACTGAATTAGGCAGGGAGAGAAGCAGGGCCTGAGGTATCTACTGTGCAGGCTTGGATATTACCAGTGAGGTGTGGTTTTAGAGCTGGTGGTGATGGTAGATGGAGGCTTTCTGACGTGGTAGGTGGCTTCTTGACCATAGAAGCAGCAGATGCACCTTGTGAGTTCATGTCTGTGGTATGGGATTAGGAGTCATTCCTAGAACTCAGCTTAGATTCCATTTTGTCAGCCTTTTCAGTGAGTGATTCCAAGAGTGATCTATATTGCTCAGTAAATTCTTTTTGCTTAAACTAGAGGAGTTGTCTGAAAATATTGCAGATAACAGATCCTTAAGGAAATGACATCTTGAACTACTTATCTGACCTGGCTGGTTTCAAGGCAGTAAAGATCCAGTTACTGTTAGAGGAGGGGAGACAGAATTGTACCTGGCATGCATGGGTGGGACATGGGTTAGATTATCACCCATGATCACCTGCAATTAAATGTATCCGTATCAATAAACACAGTTTAAACTGTGTTTCTCCTTCCCTGGTCTAGAATCTTCAGAATCTTGCTGACACATATTCCTTAAGATTTTGCCAATACATTAGGAAATTCTTGCAATTCTGTTAATATGTAAACTTTCTTTTCCAAGGTTTGACTTCGGAATTATAGAGAATTTGAGGGCTTCACCTTGTCGTAGGTCAGAAACAATAAGAGGTGGTAGGAGTGGTAAATGTAGATAATGGGGACTATTTTAGAAGATAACTACCTGAGGTGTCGTCTTGGATCTTGTATCTTGAATACAAGATAATTCAAGAAAATCAGAACCATTCTCATTAGATAGGGCAGGAGCTACTTCTGTTGGTACATCTTTGGGGTTTTGGGTACTTGGTCATTGTAATGTCAGATATCACCATTCTACTTTTTGGGTTTGCATTCTTTCTTCCAAAGTAATCTAATTGTTATTTAAGAAACCTGCTGAAGCAGTGAATTCAACTTACCTTGCATATCAGTAACCTGCAGGATCAGACTCTTTACTGGTTTTTCACTGTATAACTCTATGGATACAGAGAGAAGAAATTATTTCAGGGCAGTCACTGCTTCTTTGACCTAGCTAAACATGTCTATTGTATATGAATAAGAAGCATGCTTCAATATTCAAATTTTCTATTTCTTCTAGTACCGGTTTTCATAAGTTATGTTTTTCTAGGAATTTGTCTATTTAATATACATCTTCAAATTTAATCACAAAAATTGTTCATATCTTCTTACTGTTTAGTGTCTGTAGTGTTTGTAGTGATGTCTTCCTTTTCAAGTCTGAAGTTAATAATTTGTGTTATGTTCACTATTGCTATAGGTTTATCAACTTTCTTAGTATTGTAAATAATCCATTTTTTCTTTGATAATTTTCTATATTGTATTTGTTGTGTATCACATTTCTACTCTGTTATTTCCTTCTATCCACATTTTTGGGTTTAAATTGCTGGTCTTTTTCTAACTTTTCTTTTTGGAGGGGAGCGGGGACAGGGTCTCCCTTTGTCACCCAGGCTGGAGTGCAGTGGCATGATCTTGGCTCACTGCAACCTCTGCCTCCTGGGTTAAAGCAGTTCTCCTGCCTCAGCCTCCCGAGTAGCTAGGACTACAGGCACATGCTACCATGCCGAGCTCATATTTGTGTTTTTGGTAGAAATGGGGTTTCACTATGTTGGCCAGGCTGGTCTTGAACTCCTGACCTGAGGTGATTGACTCACCTCAGCCTCCCAAAGTGCTGGGATTACAAGCATGAGCCATTGTGCCTGGCCTCCTTGCTTCTTTTGAATTAATCAAGTATTGTTCGCTTTCTCCCCTTTTGGCTTTTTTCAGTACTCTTGTAGTTTACCTAGAGATTACAACATGCATCCTTGATTTATTAGAGTGTAATAGTGATACTTTTATCCCTTCCAAAACAATGCTGAGATCTTAGAATACCTTAACTCTATTTATCTCCTTCTAGCCTTTTGTCAGGCATTTTAATCTTCCATGTATTTTAAGCCCTATACAACATTATTATTACTGTTTTCTGTGGTAATATTCACTTAAATTTACCCATGTTGACCATTATTCCTTCTTGCATTTCTGTATTCCCATCTGGGATTGTTTTCGTTGTGCCTAAGTTTAGCGTAGCTTTACTATTATTGTTGTTTGAGACAGGGTCTTACTCTGTTGCCCAGGCTGGAGTGCAATGGTGTGATCTTGGCTCACTGCACCCTCCACTTCCCATGCTCAAGCAGTCCTCCCACCTCAGCTTCTGAAGTAACTGGGACTACAGGTGAGCGCCACTGCACCCAGGTAATTTTTGGATTTTTTATAGAGATTTTTTATAGAGATGGGGTTTTGCCCAGGCTGGTCTGGAACTCCCAGGCTCAAATAATCTGTTTACTTTGGCCTCCCAAAATGCTGGAATTATAGGTGTGAGCCATCATGCTCAGCCAAAGTGTCTTCATCTTTTTAAAGAAAGTATTTTACTTACCATAAAATTCACCCATTTAAAGTGTACAATCCATTGGTTTTTAGGATATTCAAAATAGTGCAACTAGTGCAACCATCACCATAATCCTATTTTAAATCACTTCCACCACCCAAAAAGATCATTTTTGTTCATTTGCAGTCACACCCTATTCTCACTCCCAATCCCAGGAAATGACAAGGTACTGTCTGTATGGATTTGCCTTTTCCTCTGAAATTTCATATAAATGGAATTATATAATATATGGCCTCATGTCCAACTTCTCTCGTTTAGCATGTCTTAAAGGTTCATCTATGTTGCAATATGTATTAGTGCATTCCTTTTTATCACAGAACAGAAGTCCACTTTATGGCTATCCCACAATTTGTTTATTCATTCACCCACTGATGAACATTTGGATTGTTTCCACTTTGGGGCTGTTAAGAATGACACTGCTGCTGAACGTCTGCATATAAGTCTCTGTAAGGACATGTTTTGTTTCTCTTGGATATATACCAAGGAGTAGTTTCAGGTTCATAAACTTGTGTTTAACTTTTGCCATAATCTTTTTGGATATTGTTCTCCCTCATCCTATTCTGATTCCAGTTACATGTATGTTAGACTTTTGTACCATGCCTGATATGCATCTTATACTTTTTTATACTTTTTACTCTTTGTATTTTAGTGTGGATATTTCCCATTGACCTATCCTCACACTCACTAATCCTTCTTCAACTCTAATGTTGTTAGGCTCATATATAAAATTCTCTTAAGTTCTAGAGTTCTCATTTAATTCTTTATAGATTCCAATTCCTTGATGATATATTCAATCTTGTTTTTTCTTACATTTACCAATCCTGCCTATTTCAAAGTTCATGTCCAACATAAGTCCAATGTGTGAATTTATTATAGGTCTATTTTTCTCGTGGTGCTATTTCTTAGTATGCTTAGAAATTGTTGCTGGAATGCCAGAGATCGTGTTTGAAAAACTCTAGAAGCTGTGGACGAAATTATCCTCTTCCAGGGAGGATTCACCCTGTCCTCTGTCAAACTAGAGCAGGGACACCTCAATCCAGTCAAAAGCTGAGCTTACTCAAGGCTGGGCTTCAGATTCCTAAAGTTAGCTCTACTGGTTTATCTAAACCTTTGGGGTATAGCCTTTGAGGGGTCACAATGAGAGAGCTTGGAGTGTTTTTAGAGAACTTCCTTTTTGAAATCAAGTTCAATTTTTGTCTTTGCTCTGCTCCTTTTTTCAGTTTTCTTACCTTGTACAACATAAAAATTGGTAAATGCTTAAGAAAGTCAGCATAGGCACATGGGGTTAATTCTCTGTACATCCCTTCTCCCAGGATCTTTGCCCTCAAGTCCTGGCTGCCTTAGAAGCACTTCAGTGCCTTCAAATATATGTTGCATGCCTCTTGTTCAGCTTTTGTTTCGTGGAAGCTATACTGTCACATCTAGAAATGGAAGTATGAAACAAGTTGTTTTTGAAACAAAATCTGGCTATTTGTTCTGATAGGATGTTTTAAAAGTACTTATTTTGAAAAGACCTCCCTTGGCCGGGCATGGTGGCTCATGCCTGTAATCCCAGCACTCTGGGAGGCAAGGCAGGCAGATCACCTGAGGTCAGGAGTTTGAGACCAGTCTGGCCAACATGGTGAAACCCCATCTCCACTAAAAATACAAAAATTAGCTGGGCATGGTGGCAAATGCCTGTAATCCCAGCTACTCAGGAGGCTGAGGCAAGAGAATTGTTCAAACCTGGGAGGCGGAGGTTGCAGTGAGCCAAGACCACGCTACTGCACTCCAGCCTGGGTAACCGAGCAACACTCCATCTTAAAACAAACAAACAAAAAAACCTCCCTCCACCTAAAAGAGTATTAAGAGTATAGTATACATTTCATACACCACCTTTACTGAAAAGAGCTTTATAAGATGTAGTTTGGGTTGTCCTGAAAAATTGAGGCCTTTAAGTTCTACCTGTATAATGCTCATACAATATAGTATCATAGAAGTTGGTATTTCTACTTTATAAAACAATTGGTTTTGCAGAATTTGAACTCCCAGATATAATTAGCTGGCACCTGCCTACATCTGGATAATTTTTTTTTTTTTTTTTTTTTTGAGACGGAGTTTTGCTCCTGTTGCCCAGGCTGGAGTGCAATGACATAGTCTCAGCTCACTGCAATCTCCGCCTCCCAGGTTCAAGTGATCCTCCTGCCTCAGCCTCCCAAGTAGCTGGGATTAATAGGCACCCACCACCACGCCCAGCTAATTTTTGTATTTTTAGTAGAGACGGGGTTTCACCATGTTGGCCAGGATGGTCTTGGACTCCTGACCTTGGGTGACCTGCCCACCACGGCCTCCCAGAGTGCTGGGATTACAGGCATGAGCCACCTGGGATTACAGGCATGCCCAGCCATCTGGGTAAAATTGTTTAATAGTATTGAGTTTTCACTTTGACAAATATGATTGGCTCCATGGCATTTCCACGTGCTATGTAATGAAAACACCAGTCACCAACAAACTACCAGTGGTGAAAATGTTACATGTTGTTCCCCCACTTTCTATGCCAGACAGGAATTCTAAGCCACATATCTTTGGGCTCAGATCTACCCACACTTAGGTGCAAAATGTACCCACAGTAGGAAGTGATGTGGTTACTGTTTCTTCAGTCAGTATGACACAATGGAGCCTCCTTTTACATTTGTAATCTGGGCTTGGATTTTAATCCCCACGTTACCCAGTTCCCACAGCTCGACTACCCCTATTGCTTGTCTACTCAGATGTCTTACCCACTGCCTGCACTGGCTTTTAGCGGTAACTGCAGGTCCTGGCCAGCACTCTTCTGGTCCCAGGTGCTCAGATCTGCTCCAACCAGCTGCTTCAGAGGCACATTCTTTTGGCTCAGAAAACACCCCATGCATAGCATTCATCACACTAGCACTTTCAAGTTGGAAACAGGTGTCAACCTCATTTACCATTTGAAAATCTGGTATTTATTAAATACAAATTCTTATTTTAGGCAGATCTATATGACTACATAAAGCAGTGGAAGTTATTTTTCATATATAACCAGGTCTTTTCCTGAGAACTGAAAGTCCTGGGAAGATGCCTATTTTAGAGTTATTATTTATAGAAGAAAACATCAAATTTGAGAGAGAATTAATTGAGTTTAAATCTATTAGAGGACTCCCTCTGTTATTAATTTTTAGTGATCTGGGCCTTATTTTGATACCTAAAAGCCAAATCAAAAGAAAGAAACAGAATACTCTATCCTTTAATCTCTTTAATTCACACATCTGTCCTTTGTATAAAGAGGTGTTTTGGTGAACCCCAAGTTGTTACACCAATGGCATTCCACAGTATTAACACTAGAATGATTGTGAAGTCACATTCATGAATTATACAGGAAATAGCAAAGGTTCATGAACTGATTATTCTTCTGGCAAGTTAGGGTTGGGTCTCCTATTATCAAACTAATTTTTAATGCCTACTAAAATTCATGCTTAAGACAATCTACAATTAAAATTGTCCCTTGTTAGGTGGAGAGCAAACACTTATTCACACTGAATCTCCCATGCCTTGTATAGCACTAGGCACAGAATGGCATTCAGTGTTTCGAGAATGAATGAATGGTCTGACTTTCGTCTTTGATAACAGTGAATATCATGCTAGGAAAACAGGGGCATGTAACTTTTACTTACCAAACTCTACAAGTTGCATTGAGCATATTTCTCAATCACGAGCATTAATTTGAGAACAGTTAGGAAGGAAAGTGGAGTCTCTAGGGCACTTGCCTCTGTCTGTGGCCTCCTGTGCAATCTTAGCCAAATAACAACCTTTCCAGGCCTAGGTTTACCTTAATATTACAGGATTTTACACTTTAAAAATTCTATAAATTACTATTTATTTACAAACCTAGATTAACTGTGACAGATTACGGTATGTTTAAGGAATTACTTTTTAAAAATCCTTTTTATTACTCTTTTTTAAGAAATGCAACAAGAGCCTTACAAACCATTTGAAGAGCAAGCACAAAGACCGGCTCTGTTTGTGGTGCCACCACAGTTGCAGAAAGGAATGTCAGGCAGTCAGAAATGAATTGTGTCTCAGTCACTCTGCATGGTTGCTGCCACACATGGAACATTTTTAGGCCAACTTTTCAAAATTTCCAGTTAAGGTAAAGAGGAAATTAGATGATCTTCATTAAGACTCCATGGGTGTGTCTGAGCTCCTGCTGCCAAAAGGGCCACTAATAGATGAATTTCTTGCACTCCCGAGCACAAGTCTCTCTCGTCTTCCAAATGCTTCATTTACTAAAATACAAACAAACAGTTAAACTAACAGATCAGGAAATTAAGTCAGAATATAAAAAGACACTAAAATGCAGACTTGAGCAATGAGGTTCTCTATTCTGGGGCAAAAATTTTATGAAAATATACTTAATACTTTATAAATGGTAAAGTGAGTAACCAACTCAGAAGTCCAAGTTAATGTTCTGAATGAAGTGAATTATTTTTTTAAATGGTCCAATTTATTTTTGTACTTTACTTTCTTTGCCATGTCCTGGATTTATCTGATCCGCCTTGGTAACAGATGTCCCATTCCTTGTAAGTGACTCTCTCCTAGCCTTATTCTACTTCTGATTGCTTCCTACTTTTTCTTTCACTTTTCTCTGATCATAACCAGGACAAAACTTTTTGGACTTAGGACTCACATCAGAGTAACCCAGAGAAAAATCTCAGGATCCTTGTTTTGCATGGGAGGGAGGATGCAGGAATCACATAGTGGGGATATATATATATTATCTCTGTGTTTACAGAATGCACCAGACTACCTCAAAGTAATAAATAAGCAGCCAGGATCCCCTGAAGGGAGAAGAGTGGCCTCTTCCGGGAAGTTGGATTTTGTAGAATTTTATAGTTGAGCAAAGGGTGGATTAATTGACATTGGTAACTGTGGGGAAGAGGGCTATTTGTTGAGACCATGCTATATTTCTTTCCAGCTTTCCCCAAATATCTTTCAATTTTAAGATATGTATTTGTTAAATGATGTACACACAAAGTGTGAAGACAAACTTATTTGTGAACATGAACATTACCAATTACATCTGATCTTGTCTCTTCCCTAAGAAGACTACACTACTTTTGCTATCTTCCTGATGTAGTCAGGTCACATATTCTGCACTTGGTCTTAGCCAAAATGCTGAGAAACAATTCGAGTCACACATTCTGTGTCGGTCCTTATAGAACTCATTCAGAAAAAGGAGAGGCCAGCATGATGGCTCACACCTGTAATCCCAGCTACACAGAAGGCTGAGGACCAAGGATTGCTTGAGGTCAGGAGTTTGAGACCAGCCTGGGCAACATAGTGAGACCCTGTCCTTTTTTTTTTTTTTAAAGGGGCGGGGGGAGATGTGCAGAGAACTAAAAATCCTTACCTGAAGAGACTGTGCTTATATCCCAGACCCGAAGCCCTTCTTTTTGACCTCCAAAGGCATAAATAAATGGCAAATCAGGGCAACATGAAGAACAGAAGAGAACTCCCTAGAGAGAGAACAGGAAGATGGTGATTTTAATCTCTTCAGAGAGCCCTAATATCTAGATCTTCACTCTTGTCTCTAAGAACCTATGGTTACTCAAAACCAACTTATGAGTATCACTTTCAAGCCTACTGCACAGGTAGCTCAGAGTCAAGTCAGAAGGGCTATTACAATATGAAGCCAGACAAGCACAGCACGCTGGTTCTTCCACGATGGTATGTGCCTGTTCTGACTACCCAGGCTGCTCATCTTCATTATCACTCTGTCTCTTAGGGATTTCCTAATAAACCTAACGTGTCATGTATTTCCAGAAACTTTAGCTCTCCTTTTAAACAATGACAATGATGCCAGTTTAAATCATTTTTAAACTTTAATGTTTTCTTTTTTACATTTTTATTAATAGGTAATATATATTTGTTACAGAAAATATGAACAAGAAAAATATATGAAAATCTCTCAGGGAGATAACCAGTTTATGTTCTGGGATATAATCTACTAGAGTTAAATGGAAGCATTTAGGCAATTATGCATTTAAAAATAAGCATGAGCTAGTACTACAAAAATTGCTTCTGTAACCTGTTTTTCCATTATATTTACATATATTTATTTATTCATACACAATTTTGAACAGCTGTGCAGCGTTATTACGTCTGCAGTCTAACTTATATAACTCAGTGGTTGGCATACAGTAGATGCTCAGTGTTTCTTGAGTGAATCTGGTTATTTCTAAATTTTTCCTACTATACAGTAATTCATTTCAGTGTAGTCAAAACTAGTTATGCAAAGAGATAAAGATACATAAACTGACCCTAATAGCTACAGTGCCCTGAGGTTCAAGATTTCTTGGGAATTTCTTGGGATGGTTTTGATTTCAGGGTGAAAAAAAAGCGGCCATTTCACTTGTGTCCTAGAAAAGCCTCTCCCCAGAGTCCTTGGTCTTACCAAGCAACTGTTAATCATGTGAGTTGGAAAAGAACCAGTCACTGAATTCCCCACAAAGTGTTCTAAGTCATAAAATCCCACCAAATTTGACTAAACTCAAAATTCATTTCCCCAACACATCCATATTAGTTAATGCAATGGTTCCAACAGAAAAACATGCAACACAAGTTCCAAAGAAAGACAAGGTCAGAAACAGAATAAACAAACAGATACCCAGGGAGATTCTTACCATTTTCATGTCCCTAGAATGAACTAGACTTGGCCTATCTCCTAAGATGTCCCAGATCTTCACGTATTTGTCAGCTGAAGCAGTCACGAGACAGCCCTTGATTTGACTGCTAAGATCAAGACCTAAGGGAAGATTAGTTCAGACACTCTCACTTTGAAATACAGATTTACTTCATCATAAGTTAATAAAAATGAAAGAAGCATTACTCTTGCTCACCAGAGATTTCATCATTGTGTGCATTAAGTGTAAAAATTGGCTTATCTGAACGTGCATCCAAATTATACACAAAGCCATCATCTGTACTGGCCTAGAAAGAATAAAAGATGGGCAGGGTCATGCTATGTCACAAAATTTAACAATGGGTAAAAAGTCTAAGTCATAGTGAAAATCAGCTATATGACTTACTGGTGGAGCTTATGAAAAATTAACATGGACAGAAGTCATTTACTTTTGGACGACCTGAGTTTGCACTCACATGGGCTAATTCAGTTGACATGTCTACTGGATATGAGTATGAAGCTGTGGTGAGTGGTCTGGAATGGGGCTAGAGAGGCAGAAGCAAAGAGGCCATAGTTACGTCCACGTGAACAGAGAACTGGTGAGCATGGCTACTCAAGTTGTAGGCTGAGGAGACATCCACAGAAGTGGGTCAGAGAGGGAAGAAGGGACAGGGAAGAGTGTCAAGGAACCAAGGTGTGACCAACAGTCTAATCGACCAGTGTGGCAGCAGAGAAATTCAATCAGATAAGGAACTTAGGACTGAAAGGCAGATTAGAGTGGGTTGTTACACTGTCAAGAAAGGAAGAAGAAATAAAGGAATTAAGAGACAGACACAGAGTCAAAAATGGGAGACAGAAACCTGAGCCTGTATACAGGTCAAGGGCAACAGCCAGTACAAGAAAAATGGATAAAGGACGGCTGAGGCAGTCTGAAGGCTGGGCCAGGGAAGAGAAGGCTTGGCTCTTATTTGAGATAAGAGGGAAGCAGGTGAACCATTTCATCTACTTTAACCTCCCACTTCCCTAAATATTTGGGATTTTAGTATCTATGACCATTTGTTAGCAAATAATCTCTAAGTTTCTGTGCCTGAAGAGTGAGAGCCGAAGTACAATACAACATTCAAGTACAACTGGAACTTCATTCCTGATCATTGTAAAATGAGTCTGGCTTCAGGCTGCCTGGCTAGGAACAGCATGCACCTCTACTAATGGTGCAGAATTGAGATTAAGTATCTCAGAATCATTACTTCAGGAACCTTATTAAAACTGTCCACATCTTTTGAGAAAGCTGTTTTTAAAAAACTTTTTCCCACCTTTGCAACACACTACATATTTACTTTAGGAAAACTGGGCAACAGATTTAACTAATCTTCCCTCTGGATGAAAGCTGGGCTCTTCTTTTTACATGTACTGAAATGTCAGTGGAATCTTTGGATGCTATGTGGAAAATCATCGTCCTCCCTAGATAATAAGGGTATTTAGAGAGAGGTCTTATACTTTTTTTCCTATTTGGGAGATAGTGCTATAAATTAAACAGGTTAGCATTCTCATCACTAGAGCTCCATTTAAGCATGAGGATTTAAATAAAAGAGTATCTTTTTGGACTGATTTAGCCATTAAAAAAACAAAAAATACTAACTATGCTTAGTATTTCAAACAACACTACAATAAAATGATCAAAATCATTGAATAAAATGTGGCACACTTTGGAATGGCCGGCAACCAGCGAAATCATTTACATGTTCACTACTTTTAAAATAAGAGCCATTCTCTTAATTAAAAAAACAAAACAAAAACCTTATGCTTTCAACCCTAAACCCAAATACTTCATTCTGTTAAAACAGAAAAGGCTTTTCAGATAATTCTCTCTACTATGGAATTTAAAAAGTCATTAGTAACCTAGAAAAGCAAAACAATAACATGCGTACTCTTACCAAAAAATGACAAGGTGAAAAGTGATTCCAAGTCACTCTCTCTATCTGCCCACTGAATCGCCACATTCGATGGCTTTCATCTGGACTTCGGCAGTCATACAAAGCCACTGACCTAGACACATTCAGGCAAAGTTAGGGTTTTAAGAGTTCAATTCTCCTATATGTTTTATTTGTAATGAAATAGTAATAAAATAGCACTGTGAAATCAAGATTCATTTAAAGCCTGTTTTAAGGTTCTAAATAAAGGTAGAAAAAAATGAGCTGAGTTTCAGTAATTGATGGATTCTGATCTTAACACTTGAAGGCACTGATGGCTTTAATGTTACAGTGGTTTTGACCTTCTCCAGGTCAAATCTTCCACTCGCAAGAAGAATCCTCTCTATGTCCAAAAGCCCAGGACGATTTCTAATTTCCCCTTCTCTGGTTGAGCTCAGAGCCGGGTTACTTATGTCTTAGGCACACTTACTCTCCACAAGCAGGTTATTGTGTTGGGGGAAGCAAGGGATGCACTTTTGTAATTCTGCATGAATCACAAGAAATGTAAACATACCACGCTTCAAAAGGGTAAGAAATGAAAATAAAGACTGCAAAGCTGGTTTTGGCTTCTGCTATCTGTTTCTCCCACCCATAGACCCAATCTGTAAAAAGGAGCACTGATATGAGGTAGAAACCCCATGGTTGACCAGTGGCCCCAATTCTTCACATCTCTGTATATCCATGGCCTCTGTCATGTGACATGGGAATTCTTCCCATAAAGGCAAAGTACAGCCTCTAAAAGCCAAAGAAGTTCCTAGTTCCTACAGTTATATTATTATGACAGAACCATGTTCCCTTGTAGCCTGAAAGGACCAGAGTTAAAAGGAAAAATAAGTAGTGCAAATAATTTAAACACAAAGGTGGCCTCAGGGATACATTCTGCCTGGGTATCAAGTGATACTTTTAAAATGACTTCTAGAGGATAAAAACAGAGCAGCAATCATTCCTGCTGTGCTTTCTTACTTATCATATGAGCCAGAAATCAGAGTCTGTGCTTCAAATGGATGAAACTGCAGCGTCTGGACCTAAAGGGAGGAAACATAAATGCAGAGATCTCTGTTTGTTTGCTTTTCGTAAAATTACCTAACATGTGGTAAGAATCTATTTGACAGTATTTCTATAAATGCTTCCCTTTGAAATAAACAAAAGAAACATAAATGTACTGCATAATCAAAGGGCAAACCATGCTCCCAAATAAAGACTGGGCACTTAAAGAAAATGTAGTTTCCCCAAACTGTTTGGCAGAATACTTAGGTCCCTCAAATGTTAGAAGATACTCAGAAGAAAAAGGGAAGTAGTCAAACCCATCTGGTGAATTCCCCATGCTCCAGAAGTCCCAAAACAATGTGCATTAGATCCCTGGGGAATAATGCAGTAATGGGTGTTAATTCTTTAATATCATTGTGACTGACAGCCCTCATCCTTTTTTAGGAGCCTCTATAAATATGTTACAGGGCACTAATGTTCCTAGTAACTGTACCTTTCTGTACCCAATTTTTCATCTCTAAGATGGGCATTATACCTACCACACAGGGCTTTGTGAAAATCCTAAGAGATAACAGGTGAAAGCATGCTACAAGCCAGATAAAATTATTTTCAAAGCCATATATAAACGTTTGAGATTATTTTTAGCCAATATTTGTGTCCGATTTTTAAGAACCGCTGATCAACTGAATCACTATACCTTGTCTGTGTGTACAGCGAGGCTAGCTGCTGGTTTCCCCAAGGACATATCCCACAGAATTACAGTGTTGTCCGCTGATGCACTTGCTAAAACATTTCTGAGAAAGGGAAGAATCCAATCAGGTAATCTTTTAAAAGTCAGGAGCATTAAATATGAGAAAAAGATTGCATTTACAATAGCATCAGAAAGATAAAATACTTAGGAAAAAATTTAACAAAAGACTTACATAATGAAAACTACTGAAGATTATGAAAAGAAACAAGAGTATCTAAAGAAGTGGAAAGACACCCCATGTTCATGTATTAGAAGACTTAATAGTGTTAATATGGAAATACTACATCTACAGATGGAGCTATAAACTGATCTACAGATTCAACCAATCTCTTTCAAAATCCCTGATGACTTTTTTCTTTCTTTTTGCAGAAAGTGACAAGCTGATTCACAGCCAGGCACAGTGGCTCACACCTGTAATCCCAGCACTTTGGGAGGCTGAGGCATGTGGATCACTTGAGGTCAGGAGTTCAAGACCAGCCTGGCCAACATGGTGAAACCCCTTCTCTAAAAATACAAAAAATTAGCGAGGCATGGTGGCGCACACCTGCAATCCCAGTTACTCAGGAGTCTGAGGTAGGAGAATAGCTTGAACCCAAAAAGCAGAGGTCGCAGTGAAACGAGATCATGTCACTGGACTCCAGCCTGAGCGACAGAGTGAGACTCTGTCTCAAAACAAAACAAGATGTACTACTATTAGTATTAGCCTAATAATAATAAAACAAAAGTGACAAGCTGATTCCTAAAATGCAAGGAACCTAGAATAGCTAAAATAGTACTGAAAAAAAGAACAAAGTTGGCAAGCTCATACTTTCTGGCATCAAAACTTACTGAAAATCTACAGCAATCACAATGTGCTACTGGCATAATGACATACAGATTAATGGACTAAAACTAACAGTCCAGAAATAAACACTTATAGTCACTGGTTTTTGACAAGGGTACTGAGGTAATTAAATGTTCAATGGGGAAAAAAGTCTTATCAACAAATGGGGCTGGGCACGGTGGCTCATGCCTATAATCCCAGCACTTTGAGAGGCAGAGGCAGGCAGATCACTTGAGGTCCGGAGTTTGAGACAAGCCTGGCCTACGTGGTGAAACCCTGTCTCTATAAAAATACAAAAAATAGACAGGCATGGTGGCATGCACGTGTAATCCCAGCTACTCAGAAGGCTGAGGCAGAATCACTTGAACCCTGGAGGTCGGGGGGGTGCAGTGGGCTGAGATCACACCACTGCACTCCAGCCTGGGTGACAGAGTAAGACACTGTCTCAAACAAAACAAAACAAAACAAAAACAAATGGTTCAGGGACAAATGAATCATCTTCACGAAAAAGAATGAAGTTGGACCCCTACCTCACACCATACACACAAAAAAAACTCAAAATGGATCATGGACTTCAATGTAAAAGCTAATGCTATAAAACTCTCAGAAGGAAACATACATGTAAACCTTCATGACCCTGATTGAGGCAATGGTTTCTTAGACACAACATCAAAAGCATGAACAACAAAAGAAATACACACCATCACATGAAAAACCCGTGCTGCAAATGATAGCACCAAGAAAGTGAAAAAACAACCCACAGAAAAGAAAATATTTGCAAATCATGTATTTGGTAGGAGTTAGGATTCAGAATATATGAGAACTCCAAAAATTCAACATCAAACACAAACAGGCAAAGGGAGGACAGGCTTGGTGGCTCATGCCCATTATCCCAGCACTTTGGGAGGTTGAGGTGGGAGGATCACCTGAGCCCCAGGAAGTCAAGACTACTGTGAGCAATGATTGTGCCACTGCACTCCAGCCTGGGTAACAGAGTGAGACCCCTGTCTCAAAAAAAGTAAGCAAACGACTTGGAAAAACATTTCTCCCAAAGAAGATACACAAATGGCCAATAAGCGCAAAACAAAGATGCTCAACATCACTAATCGTTAAGAAATGCAGATTAAGCCAGGTGTGGTGGCAGCCCCTGTACTCCCAGTGACTTGGGAGGATGAGGCGGGGGGATTGCTTGAGCCCAAGAGTTTGAGACCAGCCTTAGCAACGTAGTTAGACCCCCATCTTACTTTAAAAAAAGGGGGGGAATGCAAATTAAAACCGCAGTGAGATACCACTTCATACCCATTAGGATGGCTATTACGAAAAACAGAAAATAACAAATGTTGGAGATGCTAGAGCCCTTGTGTGCACTGTTGGTGAAAATGTAAAATGGTGCAGCTACTATGGAAAATAGTATGGTAGCTCCTCAGAAAATTAAAAATAGAATCACCGTAAGATCCAGTAATAACACTTCTGGGTACATACCCAAAATAATTGAAAGCAAGGACTTGAATATTTGTACACCCACATTCATAGGAGCATTATTCACAGTATCCAAAAGGCAGAAGCAACAATCCAGGTGACCACACATAAATGAACGGGTACCATACCTTATATACAATGGAATGTTATTTAGCCTTAAAAAGGAAGGAAACTCTGACACTTATTAGAACATGACTGAACCTGAAGACATTAAGTCAAATAAGCCAGTTGCAAAGAAGTAAGTCTGTATGATTCCATTCATATGAGGTGCTTAGTCAAATTAATGGAGACAGAAAGTGGAGTGGTGGTTGCCGAGGCTGGGGGTTGGGGAAATGGGGAGTCAGTGTTTAAACAGCAGAGCTACAGTGTGGAAAGATGAAAATGTTCTGGAGATGCATTGTGGTGATGGTTGCACAACTCTGTGAATGTACTGAAAGCCACTGAACTGCACACTTAAAAATGGTGATATGATTTGGCTATGTCCCCACCCAAATCTCATCTTGAGTTGTAGCTCCCATAATTCCCACGTGTTGTGGGAGGGACCAGGTGGAAGGTAATTGAATCATGGGGACAGGTCTTTCCTGTGATGTTCTTGTGATAGTGAATGGGTCTCATGAGATCTGACGGTTTTATAAAGGAGTTCCTCTGCACATGCCCTTTCTCCTGCCTGCCACTACGTAAGACATGGCTTTGCTCCTCATTTGCTTTCCGCCATGACTGTGAGGCCTCCCCAGCCATATGGAACTGAGTCAGTTAAACCTCTTTCCTTTACAAATTACCCAGCCTCGAGTATGTCTATATTAGCAGCATGAAAAGATTAATGCAAGTGTTAACTTTTGTATTTTGCCATAACTTAAAGAAAAAATAAAAGAGTATATGGTAAGATGTGAAAATAGAGAAAAATGTCTCCTAGGAAGAAACAAAATCCTGTTGCACCATGGGCACTGCCAAACACCCTGTTTTTTTCCCAGTGGTAGTGGAGAGAGGGCACTTGGGGCACCAAACATGTAATGAGCACCCAGAGTGATGAGCTGGCAGGTGACCTGGAGGATGCAAAGAAACAGATGGCAGAGCTCCTGCCTGCAAGCAAAGCATCCTACAAGAAAGGAAGATAGACACAAAAGTCCATGGCACAAATAAAGAGATGAGTGTAGGCATGAGGTAAGATCACAATGGCTACAGTCTTTTACAGTCATTCAAATGTTATTTCTTTTTACCTGATTAGCTTATTCCATGAAAGGTCAAGGACAGCATCGGTATGCCCTTCTGCTGAGGAACTCTGTAATAATTGTTTTAATTATTTTTTGTATTAAAGTCTCCCCATAATAAAACTGAATATATTAATTTGCAAGATTCTTTAAACCTTAAGATTGTTTTGTTTTGAGATAGAGTCTCGCTCTGTTGTCCTGGCTAGAGTGCAGTTACATGATCTCAGCTCACTGCAACCTCCACCTCCTGGGTTCAAGCAATTCTCCTGCCTTAGCCTCTTAAGTAGCTGGGATTACAGGCATACGCCCCCATGCCCAGCTAATTTTTGTATTTTTTGTGGAGATGGGGTTTTGCCACATTGGCCAGGGTGGTCTGGAACTCCTGACCTCATGATCCACTCTCGGCCTCCCAAAGTGTTGGGAGTGTGAGCTACTGCACCCGACCTATTGTTTTGATATTATATAAACTTTTGAAGACTAAAAGAAATAAAACCTTGTCTCCCTGTTAGAGACACATGATAAATTTCATTACAGGGGCTTGGCGTGGCAGCCCACACTGTAATCCCAGGACCTTGGGAAGCTAATGTGGGAACATCACTTAAGGCCAGGAGTTCGAGACCAGCCCAGCCAACATAGCAAAACTCTGCCTTTACAAAAAAGTCAAAACTTAGCCAGTCATGGCAGCATGAGCCTATAGTCTCAGCTACTTGGGAAGCTGAGGTAGGAGAATAGGAGGATCTCTTGAGCCCAGGAGTTTGAGGCTGCAGCGAATTATAATTGTGCCACTGCACCCCAGTCTTGGGAGACAGAGCAAGACCTTACCTCTTAAAAAAAAAAAAAAGAAAGAAAAAAATTTCTTTACAGGGAACAAGGAAGAAACTATAGTAATCTATTTTTTTAAGAGACAAAATATCGCTTTGTCACCCAGGTTGGAGTGCAGTGGCACACGATCATGGCTCACTGCAGCCTCGACCTCCTGGGCTCAAGCACTCCTCCCACCTAGGCCTCCCAAAGTGCTAGGACTATAGGCATGAGCTACTATGACTGGCCTAGCAGTTCTTTGTTTTCCTTGAGACAGTCTCGCTCTGTCACCCAGGCTGGAGTGCAGTGGTGCGATCTAAGCTCACTGCAACCTCTGCCTCCCAGGTTCAAGTGATTCTCCTGCCTCAGCCTCCCCAGTAGCTGGGATTACAGGCACACACCACCACACCCAGCTAATTTTTGTATTTTTAGTAGAGACAGTTTCACCATGTTGTCCAGGCTGGTCTCAAACTCCTGACCTCAGGTGATCCACCCACCTCAGCCTCCTAAAGTGCTGGGATTACAGGTGTGAGCCATGTGCATGGCCCAGCCTAGCAGTTCTTAATCTAGGTACTGTAATTATACAAATATCATTATGGCTCCCAACCCTCATAAAACCTAACAGTTTTAAAAGTTGCAGGAGTTAATACATAGATAATTAGAATTCAACACAATAACAGAATTTTTTTTTAAAGATTAATATATCTGTATAAATAGCTACTGTATTTGAAGGAGGCTCATAATCCGAGAGTCCTTCATCTATGGTAGCTATTTGTATTAATATACTAGCTTTGAACTAGTTTTCTGTAAGAAAGAACAACATGACAATGGAGGTTTTATGCAATCAGAAATAAGTTTTCTTTGGATGGGCTTTTCAAAACTAAAAATTACAATAATTTCATAACTACCTATCCCATCTCACCAAGAATACCTGATTGAAAAAGTGTGATTCTTACCCTTCATCCCTACTCCCGAGTAAACTTATCTCTGACATTAGAGTTTAAGTATTTATTAACTTCTTTACCTTCTTTCCTTTCTTTTTCTTCTTTTTTGAAAGTTTACTTCCGAGTGTAAAGACTGGCTCTAAAGAGTCCACTATATCAAGGTCCCACACTTCAATAACAGGGGTCATGTTTCCTACAGCAATGTAATTTCCTATGGGAGGAAACAATGCATGTATGATTACACAAAAAAAGACATACAGAACTTCTAATCAAATACGTTACACTGTAGATCAACTGAAAAATGCTTTAGAGCAGTGCTTCTCAAACTTATATGCATATGCGGCATCTGAATATTACAAATGCAGATTGTATTTCAGGTGGTTCTGGGTGGGCAGTTCTAACTAGTTCACAGGTGATAACCATGCTGTGCTGCTGCTGGTCTTTGGGCCACAATTTGAGTAAGAAAGGCTCAATCTCTTGGCCCCAGTGTTTTCACTTACATAATGAGAATAACCCTCCTCCCTTCCTCCTTCATGGGGTGCTGCGGGGATGAAGATCAGATCAGATCAGATCATGAATCGTGAACAAGGTTTGCAAACAAGATGTAAGAGTATAATCAGTGTTTATTAAGCACTGACAGTATAATCAGTGTTTACCTTTATTAAAAAGTACGGACAGGGGCAACTAATAGTGTGCAGATGTGGTTACAAAGACTAACATGAGAACCTAATTACTTGTGACAAGCCTCTTCATCTCGGTTTTACCTTATGTTTTCTAAAACAGGTTATGCCACTGAAATCTAGCTGGTAACATCTCACACATCAGGCCATTTATACAGAGTCTGTATGGGACCTTTACAGTTCTACAGTCCAAAAGGCTTCAGGCCCCGTCCTTCAGCCTGTAGTAGAGCAGCTACCTCCTTACCTGTCTAAAGTCTGGGGATTTATGGACCCCAAACAATAAAGTGATGGTGTGTTAAGAACTCTAACTTCATAAAACAACAGTAACTTCAGAAAATATCAGCAACAATTCTGAAAACATTCAAGAGAATACATAATTTATGGAGCTAGGAGAAAATACATAAGACTGGAAATCACTGAACAACCTTAAGTTTTCTAATTACCGGTAGAATCATCTGGGCTAGGATCAAAATTCAGCCATTCCACACTCAGAGGATATGCAGACAAGAGTATATCATGGTGTACATAAAAAGAGTCTTCTTCTTGATTATAAACTGAAAAGATTGGGAAAAGAGACTTTAATGCATCAGAACAAGTCATCAAAAATCACATCCCACTCAAAAAACCAAATTCTATTAAATGTATGTGAGCCATGTGCTTTAAAGTGAGACATCTGATATTATAAAGAGATTCCAGGCTGGGCACGGTGGCTCACGCCTGTAATCTCAATACTTTGGGAGGCCAAGGTGGGCAGATCACTTGAGGTCAGGAGTTCAAGACCAGCCTGGCCAACATGATGAAACCCCGTCTCTACTTAAAATACAAAATTAGCAAAAATTAGCAAAATTAGCAAAAATTTAAGTCTACTGAAAATACAAAAATTAGCTGGGTGTGGTGGTGCGCACCTGTAGTCCCAGCTACTAGGGAGGCTGAGGCAGAAGAATAGCTTGAACCCAGGAAGTGGAGGTTGCAGTGAGCTGAGATCGCACCACTGCACTCCAGCCTGGGCAACAGAGAGAGAGAGACTCCATCTCAAAAAAAAAAAAAAAAGATTCCAATATCATGACTAGGCAAAAATTCTGCTTGTCTAATACAATCCCATCTTGTGGCATACCCCACAGGAGAAAATGAACACTGACATCTGATACTCCACCTGCATCCTTGTCAGATAAATGGTCCTGTCTTCTAGGTCATTCACAGAAAACAAATGTTCATAAGGTCTCCACAAGAAGTACTTATTTTATCTTTTAATGGTCTAGCTGCTTATAAGCCAAAAAGAACAAACAAAAAATAGCACGGGAGAGAAATAACTCATATTTGGAAATGTAAATGTTTATCAAAAATTATTCTTCTTTAATATTTTTTAAAAAGGTTTATGAAGATGAACAATAGAAACAAAGCTCCCGAGAACATCCTTTTGGAATATGGCAACTAACAGCTCCTTAACATTCACAGCTGTAATGTTAAGCAGCAAAAACACTGTAAAATCAACGACTAAGAAGTCTTTTTAAAATTTGAAACACTGATAAAACAGAATCCACTAATCAGAACCCCTCCCCATATGCTTTTATTAAGAAAGAGGTAAATATATAATAAGTTAAGGATTTTATTTTTAATTCCTCAGATCGCTGCTTCTGGAATTGATCCTGGGATTAGCAGATTTGTGTAATGTTCTATCATATCCCTATGATGAGAATTCACGTTCAAAATCATTAGACTGTGGTCCTACAAAAACCTCAACCATGTTTGATATACTCAGCTTACATTTTACATAAAATTGGTAATAATACTTTAAAACATACTCTTAACCACGTGAGATCAATATTCGGATCAGTTTTAGAATATAAATTTGAAGTTATTCTTATACAGACATACTGGGAATTTGGAAATTCCTTCCAAACCCAAATAATAAAGTATATCTATAATAACCTAACTTAGAAGGAAATGGAAATACAACAGCTTTAACTTCTTTCTCAGCTCCTCTTTGATCCTGAGTTCAAAGGAATGACTCTAAGTTCTCAGGAATGCATAAAAAAATCAATGATGACCAAAAAAACTGTAATAGGGTCTCAATTTTTTGAAATTAGAATTGGTCTTAAAAGCAAAGTAAACAAATGGTTTTCATTTGAAATATGTAAAAGTTCAAAGATATCAAGAGTTAGAAAGAATAACTTCACATTAAATTGCCTGCTATGCATAAATAGATCACAATGAGCCATGGGATAAAATGGGCCTAATCTACAGGCTTCCCACGGACAGCCTTAAAGATTCTGAAGAGTTATAGAAATCCAAGCTAAACAATGGGCGCTGTGATGAAGCAACCTAGAAGATGCCGATAAACATTAAGCCTAAGGGTTTTATTTTTTCAAGCTGTGCAACTGTGTTTCCTGTAACAAAAGGACTTATCAGCCTCATAATCTCTTTGAATCTTCAAAGTTTCAAGACGATCTGAAGACTGCTGGGGGAGGACAGTATCAGGCAAGGATGGACTTGTCTGAAGATATGAATGAGCACAGTGGAAGGGGCATGAAAAACAAAAGGGAGAATCTGTAGTCAGAGTGCTCCAGACATTGTGGAAGTCTACTTTTAGCATATAAAAAACAGATTTTACATTAAAAATACCAAAGTGAGGCAAGCCATTCAATTAATATTAAATCAAAAACAGCAACATTTAAAAATATAATTTAAAAATTCCTATTTTCATGCCTACTTCTGATTACTGCAAAGCTTTGGTTTCTGGCTTTGGTACAAATATTCCTTGAAGTGGGAAAGGTGATCAAGATGTTTTGGTTCCAAAAAAGAAATGTGGCCCTTTGTGTTGAATTATTATGAAGAAAATAAAATGTTTTGCAAAGGGGAAATATCTGAAATAACTATTTAAAAAACATGAGAAAAACCTGTCTATCCAGTATAATCCACATAAAGAAAAAATAGCCAGAAAATAAATTAGGAGTAAAAATCCAAGGTGGCAAGTTATTAACTCAGGGGAATAGGATTATGCATTTTTATCTCCCTAAGAGATGGGGTCTTTCTTTGTCACCCAGGCTGGAGTACAGTGGCGCAAACACAGAATCATAGCTCACTGTAGCCTAGAACTCATGGGCTCAAGCGATCCTCCCGCCTTAGCCTCCCAAAATGCTGGGATTACAAGTGTGAGGCACCGCACCCAGCCTTCTATTTTCATATACAGTTTTACTTCCATGTTTTTTATAGTGGGAGTAGGAGATGAGTGAAAAACAGGCAATCCTATTTGAATAAAAGATTAAAAACCTCTATGAGGCCAGGTGTGGTGGCTCACACCTGTAATACAGCACCTAGCACTTTGGGAGGTCAAAGCAGGATTGCTTGAGCCCAGTTCAGGACAGCCTGGGCAACACAGTGAGACCCTATTTATATATAAAAACAAAAAAAGACACCCCTATGAAAAATTTCCAGGGGACTTATTTCCACAGAAAATTCAGATACCAAAGTGATGTACTGGACTACACATGTCCAGAACAATAACCAAGAAATTGGCCACCTGTGTAAAAGTTAACTATGTAACCAACTTAAGCAAGATACAGTAGGATTTGGCACCTAAAAATGAAATGGTAACTAATTCACTTATTATTTTACCATCACTTAGAAAATCTTTTAGTTAGGAATTTGTCACTTACCATGCACCTCTAAATTGCACTGGTCCTGTTCAGCTCGGCCACAAACTATGAGATTATCACTGGGCTTAATCAAGAAATCTTCACGTTCATATTGTTCCTAAGTAAAAGGAAAAACATGTCATTGGCTAGAAGCACAGAGCCAGTAAGGTTTTTCAAACACTTAACAGCATAGTTAGAAAAACGATGTAAATATTTACTGTATCTTTCAGAGTAACGTAAGGATCTTGATCATTACTCCCGTAGACCGTAAGACCCAAGAGAGATTCACCAAGAGTCTCAGCATCTGTAAGAAAAATTGACAAACTAAAATAATAAAATCGTCATCTTGACAAAAACATTTTTTCTATGACATCCATTCTTGGACTTACATGCAACCATCTATTTTATAACTAACTCTGGATCATCTAGAGTTGGGAACGGAAACTACATAAGAGCAGCAGGAATTTAAAAGCCATTTGTATTTGACCTTTGGAATGGATTTCAGACAGTCTTGGAATTCAGGATCTTCCAATGAAAGAATTGTATTAGGGAATTAGACCCTTTTAGAAAATATGAGACCTCTCTTGAGATTCTCTACTAGCTCCCTGCATTCATGACTGAAGGTGCTACAGAGAGGCAGCCTTGAGGACCTGCAAATAAAATGACCCTAAAACACTGAAATCAACACAATAAATAAGGGTTGCCTGGTCAAATAAAATTGAGAAATGACTAGTTTCAAAAAATTAACCAGGTTACTCTACTGCACATGTTCTGATATGCTAATATGCCTTATAAGCATATGAAAAATGAAATACTGTATGCTTTTTCCACTAAACTTGCTTGAAAATGAAATTGTTCTTTTATGGCACATCTACAATAGTAACAAAGGATAACTCAGGAAAGGAAGATACACTGAATTGTTAGAGGAAGCCACTTTGAGGAGGCAGGACTGATAGGTCTTAAACATCTGATAAGCAACAGAGAAAGCAATTTCTGCTGCATGAGAAAGAGATGATTCTGAATGCCATCTCTCCAGGCTGGGTTAGCTCTTTGTTTCTCTGTATATCTATGGCACTCTGTCCCTAACAAGGTTGGAGCCCATAACCCAGAGTCCAGTGGAAAAAACTATCGTCTACTGGACCGTATCTACAGAAAAGATGCAGTGAAAAGAATGAAGGCTTTAGAGCCAGAGAGTGGTCAAAACTCAGCACCATCTTTAACCAGCTGTGTGCCACCAGTAAATGGAGGTAATGATTCCTTTCTAAGTACTGTGGATAATGAAAAATGAAGTTAATAGTAATCCATAGGACAGCTAGCCAAGGGAACAAGGAAAAAGGAGGAATGAACATCTAGATGGAAAAATGGATAAATGACAATTCAATTCAATTCAGATGGAGTGAAGAAATCAGGGTTACTTCTTGTCTGAAGGAAAAGAGGTACACCACCAATAAGAAGACAGAAACTAGAGATATCAATTCTGGAAGGATGCTGCAAAACTCCCAGCTACCTCTGCAATCCCTTTCTTCCATGTCCTCTCCTCCTCATTCCTAGTGCCCCAAGCCAGGCCCTCATTGCTTCTGGCCTAATTTGTCTTAAGTTTCTGCTCCTCTAAGAGATTCACCCTATCTCCCAACCTGTTCTCCACTGCTGCCAGAGTTAACTTCCTAAAGTGCATGTTCAATTATCATGTGTTCCATGCTCAAAAACCTTTAATGATTTCCTCCCGCACTGAGAACACACAGACTGCTAAGCCTGGTATCCTAAGTTTACTGGGACCCAGTAAGTCTTTTTCCCAGACTTCCCAGCAACTCCCCGTCCACCTTCTCTGTGCTTCACTCATGCAGATCAACCTGCCAAGCATTTCCCCTTCTTTGGGTCTTTTTCCAGGCTGTTACCATCACACACATCAGGTCAAGCTCAACACTGCTCTGGCACTAAAGGCTTCCTATAGTTTGTCACATTCCACTAAATTTTCCTCTTACTTGGCTCAGTTCTACCTCCACAATGTTATCTACAGGGCTCAAACATGCCCCGCCTGAGGCATTCAGGCCAAGACAGCTAATTGACTTTGGTCAATCCCATCTCCATCCAGAACCTACTTCCTCATTTCTCATTGCATGTCCGTTGTTTACTGATCTTCCTGTGCCCAACACAGACCATGTCTCATGTCCTATTCTGCACACACTCCAACCATACTGCTCTTCCAGATACCCCACAGATTGGGTATCTGGAAGTGCTCACCATCAACCCGTATGTGTCTGATTTTTTTAAAACGTTCTATTATAGAAATTTTGAAAAATGAACATTAGTAGAGAGGGCATCATGAACCTTGTATTACCTTGCTTTAACAATTAACACTATTTCCTCAATGTCATTTTCGACCCTTCCTCTCCCCATCTCTGGAGTTTTTCAGGCCAAGGCGGGCAGATCGTGAGGTCAGGAGATCAAGACCATCCTGGCCAACATGGTGAAACCCGTCTCTACTAAAAATACAAAAATTAGTTGGGTGTGGTGGCGTGTGCCTGTAATCTCAGCACTCGGGAGGCTGAGGCAGGAGAATCGCTTGAACTAGGGATTGGGAGGCTGCAGTGAGCCGAGATCACGCCACAGCACTCTAGCCTGGGCAACAGAGCAAGATTCTGTCTCATACACACAAAAAGTATATTATTTTACTCAGCATTTCAATGATACTCTAACACAGATATTTTTAATTGTGTGATTATAATTGCTGTAAGACTCTTTAAAACTTTTTAAATTATTTAGACATGGCGTCTCGCTGTCGTCCAGGATGGAGTGCAGTGTGATTTTAGTTTACTGCAGCCTTGAACTCCTGGGCTTGAGCGATCCTGCTGCCTTAGCCTCCCAAGTAGCTGGGATTACAGACATGAGCCACCATGCTCAGCTCTGCTGTGACTTTCTTACGTAGTATTTTAACCACCAATTTAACAGGTAGTTGCGATTTAACAGGTAGTTGTGATTTTACTTTGTCACAGATAACATTTGTATTAAGAGTTAATTTTTGTTTCAGATCATCTATATTTTGATTTTATAACTTGGAAGTAGCTGATTCTAGCTATCAGGATTCCAGGAGTCCCTTCAGCTCCCAAATATGCAGACTGAGATTTACAAGTTAAATAAATAACTTATTTAACCTGCTCAGTGTGCCAAATGCCTATTTCTCAAACCACTTAGGGTAGCACATTCCAAAAGAAACAAAGCGAGCTTACCCAGCTTTTGTCAGACCGTTTTCCATTTATCTTTATACTTACTTCCCTCAGAAAAGCAATATACATAGTTGTCATCTCAGCTCACTTTATTCCCCCGCAAGGCTTTCTATACAAACTTCTAATTCTAATCTGTCTTCTGCTCTATTTCCTTTTTCTCTTCCCACCCATGATTTTCTTTTGCTTTTTGAGATGGAGTCTCACTGTGTTACCCAGGCTGGAGCGCAGTGGTGCGATCTTGGCTCACTGCAGCCTCCGCCTCCCAGGTTCAAGCGATTCTCCTGCCTCAGCCTCCTGAGTAGCTGGGATTACAGGGGCCTGCCACCATGCCTGGCTAATTTTTGTATTTTTAGTAGAGACGGGGTTTCACCACGTTGGCCAGGCTGGTCTTGAACTCCTGACCTCAAGTGATCCACCCGTCTTGGCCTCCCAAAGTGCCGAGATTACAGGGGTGAGTCACCGCACCTGGTCTCCTTTTCTAATTATCTCCAACAGCATCTCAAAATGCACACAGTAGTCCCCCCTTATCCACAGGGGATACATTCCAAGACGCTTAGTGGTGGTCTAAAACCGCAGATAGTACACAAACCTTATATACATTGTTTTTCCTATACGTACCTAGGAATCAAATAATTATAATATACTGTAATAAAAGTTATATGAAAGCCATCTCTCTCAAAAAACTGTACTTTACTCACCTATTTTCAGACTGCAGTTGACTGTGGCTAACTGAAACCAAAAAAAGCAAAACCGTGGATAAGGGGGCACTACTGTATTCTGAGAAAACCGACTGCAGTTGAGGAAAAGGTATATGGATATAAGTTCAAGCACACCATAGCATTGTAACTACATACAAAAACTCACAAGTGGGTTACAAATGATTAAACCTGATATATGCAATAAAATACACCGTACTTTTTTTTTTTAGATCCTAGATTTGTATCTTACATTAGTGAGTTAAAGTTTATCTTCTAAACTAGTTTAGGAATCATGCTGTCTGCCCAAGTCTTCAACCAGATTATCTTACTGATATCAAGAATAATAAAATCTAAGAGTAAAGCTTTGGAACACCACAAACATGATCCAACATATTAAGCTTATAATTACAAACCAGTAGAAGTGGATACACTCTAACCTGGGTCATCTTCCTCATCATATTTATCTAAGTCGTACTCAGCCAGCTCATCCTCATCGAGCGTCCTGTCATCCTCTGGGTCACCATCCTCCAGGGGCTCTCTTGGGCGTGCCTGGGTGCGTGCACTCTGCATGCCATCTTCTGAAGGACTGCCTGTCTCCTCTTCATCACTGCCACCACCTTCTCTATGAGCACAGAAAGAAAAAGAGAATCACCCAAATGGCACCTTCCAATAACAAGACCACACCTGGTCATCATTTAAGATGCAGATTTCATCTGGTCCTAAACTTAACTGCAATTTCTCCTTTGCCTCAGCAATGAGACGTTTTACTTCTTCTTTACTCAGCTCTACCTGTAAGAGAGCAAAGATTTCATTACAATATGTGTAAGGAAATCATCAGAATTCTTTGAATTAAAAAGTAGTTTGCAAACACATGTAAAATGTAACGCCAAGCAATGTCATCAAGGTAAGAATCAAACATCCAGACTCTACATTAAAAAAATATAGATTTCATAGATCCTTACAATTAAGATCTCTCCCCACCTGAAACTTCAAAATTCATGCTCATTCTACTCTACCTCTCAGTCTTAAAACCCCAAAGACTGGTTTTGGTAAAGTGGCTCTGTGGTACTCCTCTGGTTTTCTTCCAACTATCTCTGACTCTATCTAGGGCACCTCCCTCTCTTCCCTGGGGGCATTCCTTAACAAACCACCCTTAAATTAGTCCTCTGTTTTCTGGTTTCTTGTTTTTTTTTTGAGACAGAGTGTCACTGTGTCACCCAGGCTAGAGTGCAATGGCGCTATCTCGGCTCACTGCAACCTCCACCTCCCAGGTTCAAGCGATTCTCCTGCCTCAGCCTGAGTAGCTGGGATTACAGGCACGTGCCACCATGCCCGGATAATTTTTGTATTTTTAGTAGAGACAGGGGTCTCACCATGTTGGTCAGGCTGGTCTCGAACCCCTCACCTCGTGATCCACCCGCCTCGGCCTTCCAAAGTGCTGGGATTACAGGCGTGACCCACTGTACCTGGCCTAGTCCTCTGTTCTTTTCCCTATTATCACTGCCACATGGTCACTCATCAGGCTCATGTCCTTGCAAAGCTCATTCATTCTCAAGACTGAAACCACCACCTCTGAACTGATTACTCCAAACTTTCTTCTCTCTAATCTTGTATTCCATTTTCCATTTCTCCAACTGCCTACAAGACTTCCCACCTGAATATCCTTTAGCCTAATATTACCAGGTTCAAAGCTGAATTCAATCTCTCTACTTCACAACTGACATTCCCTCACCTAATCAATGCTTCAGTACCTTTTAAAAACACCCCTATCACGGCTGAGTGCAGTGGCTCACGCCTGTAATCCCAGCACTTTGGAAGGCTGAGGTGGGAGGATTCCTTGAGCCCTTGAGACCAGCCTGGGGAACACTGGGAGATCCCCATCTCTACAGAAAATTAAAAAATTAGTCAGGCATGGTGGTACACACCTGTAGTCACTTCAAGAGACTGAGGTGGTTGGATTACTTGGAACCCAGGAGGTTGAGGCTGCAGTGAGCCATGAATGCACCACTGCACTCCAGCCTGGGTTATAGAGCAAGACTGTATCAAACAAACAAAAACACCCCTATTACAACTAAACTGTAAGCTCTCTGAAGACAGAAACTGGCTTGCCATTGTATATCTCAGCACGTAGTTCAGTGCCTGGCCAACGGTGATTGATGCTTAATGACTGATGAATAAATCAATCACCTAGTTTCCACTACAATGCCTCTAGTAATATGGAAATCCTCTTGAGAATTCCATTGTGGGCTAGCTCCGGAAATTAGTTGCTTGATTAAAAGATGCTTATTTGTCCGGTTTATTTATTTTTATTTTTAATTTTTTTTTTTTTTTTTTTTTGGGGGAGGGAGTCTTGCTTTGTCGCCCAGGCTGGAGTGCAGTGGTGTGATCTCGGCTCACTGCAGCCTCCGCCTCCCGGGTTCAAGTGAATCTCCCACCTCAGCCTCCCCAGTAGCTGGGATTACAGGCGCGCACCACCACGCCCGGCTAATTTTTGTATTTTAGTAGAGACGGGGTTTCACCATGTTGGCCAGGCTGGTCTGGAACTCCTGACCTCAAGTGATCCACCTGCCTCACCCTCCCAGAGTGCTGGGATTACAGGCGTGAGCCACCGCGCCTGGCTTTAATTTTAATTTTTAAGAGATGTGGCACGGTCACAGCTCTCTGCAGCTGTGAACTCCTGGGCTCATGCGATCCTCCCACCTCAGCTTCCTGAATGACTGGGATTACGGGCACGAGACACCGCAACTGGCTTGTCCAATTTCTCTTATTTGGTCCAAGTTTTCCGTTCTGGGATTTCCTAAAATAAATTCAACCTCTTTTTCCTATAAACTCCTCAAATATTGGTTCCCAGACTTGTCTGTACATTAGAATCACCTAGGGAATCTTAAATAATTTAGGCTACACTCCAGGCTAATTACAATACTTGGGAGTGGGACATAAACATCAGTATTTTTTTAACCTCCCCAAGTGTGAGATTTTCAATGCGTAGACTCTCTTGGAAATCACTGTCTTCAAGTATTTGAAAGGCTATGTCTTTTTTAATAACTGTTTCCTCCAACAATTTTTTGTGAGATAATTTTCTGTCCCTATTCTATAAATATACACCGAGTGCCTACCATCAACCAAACCCTGGAGAAACCGTGGTAAATAAAACAGTCTGTGCCCAGGTGGAATTTACAACTACTGGGACTACTCCCATCCCTCATTCCTGTTAACTCCATGTCCAAGCCAATCACATTCCTATCACCATCATTATTATCTTGGTCAATTACATTCAAATCAAGCCCTTTTACTGTTTGGTTGCACTTACTCCCACTGACATACTATATGTGCACATGTCGACTCCATAAACGCAGGGACTTTTTCTGTTTTGTTTATGCCTATCCCAGGACCCTGAACAATGCCTGGCCTACAGAAAGCTCTTAGTATCCAATGAGTGAATTAAGTAATCTTCACCTCTGCTACAGTCTTAGTCTTCAACTCCTGTAGGTTTTTCACGTGTTACATTTACCTCTCATCCTCACTGCCACCATCAACATCTCACCTGGATTACTGCAAGAAATTCCCAATTCATCCCCCAGCCTCACGACATCTTAGTCTCCACACCTGTTTTTCTACACCACATTCATCCTCATTCCTTCAGACACGGAGCACAGGAATGGAAAGTGGAGTTTTCATGCTCTCTTCCCACTTATGCTTGAAAATGCATTTGGGTGCTAGTGAAGCTGCGGTGTGGTCAAAAAGCCTTTGGGGGTATTACCAAAACAGCAGCTCACCCCTTTCCGGCCCGCTAAGTCCACGTGCTTGCCAATTTGGGGATGGGGATGGGGATGGGGCTGGGCTTGAGGGTGGGAACAGTGAGGAGGTGCGGCCCCTGACTCCCCAGGCTCAGGCGAACCAGACTCTCTGAACCGCAGCTCTAATCGCGACAATAGGGGCAAAGCCGCCCTCACCCCAGCCAGTCGCACCAGCCAACTCCCCATGTTCTGGGTCCACGTTCCCCTAGCCGGGCGGACCCCCAGTGCCGTAAAGACGCTGCTCCCCTTGTCTCCCAGCGACCAGGCCTCACCTTGTCTGGTGTCTCTTTGGCCACGCCGCAGCGGACCCAGGCCACGCACGTCACCTGGCGGCTGCGGTTCATGATCCTTAGGTCAAGGGCGTGTCAGGCAGGCTAGAAACCCGGCCGCAGCGGGCGGGACCACAGCCTCGCTGGGGCCCAACGCTCTGGTCTCCGCACAGGCTAGCTGCCAGGGCAGAGCGCATGCGCGGGCTCCTACTCGGGCAGCGTTGGCGCTCGTTTTGACGTCATTTTGAGGCGCCGAATGGGAAATGGGAGGGGACAGAATGGAAGCGGAAGCAGCCGGGCGAGGAATCCACGTGGGCTGGGCTGGGCTGGGCTGTGTTGAGTATCGAGAAAAGGCTTTTCAGTACTGCATGTGACGATGCCTACGGGCTTTGTAAAGGCCAAGAAAATATTTGGGACTGTAGGGGTCAGTCAGAAGCAAAGTTCCACCAGTCTTTATTTTGCTTGCAGTTCCGTAGACTTCAAGCTGACCAATTGCAGAGGTTTGTGGTTTGCGTTTTTTAAGGCTTTCTCCAAAAAGAATTTGTCGTTTCATGGAGATCCCACCATTCCATTCGTAAATGTTACTTTCTCACTTTAAAACATTTAGCACCAATTATATACTAAGTATGCGGTACTGATTTAGTATTGGCAAATACAAAGTGCTTGCTTATGTTGAGGTCGCAGTTTTGAGTGCGGTATATTCACGTGATTACTTACCCCTTTGTGGGAGGTCCTATTTCCCTTTTACACCTGGGAAAACAGGGAAAACAGCGATCCTTCCCAAGGTCACACTGCTAGTAAGTGGTGCAGCTGGGATATGAACCCAGGCAGTGTGACTCCCTTGTATTTATGTCACGCTTCTCAGCTAAGATCAGTCATCAGTTAGAACTTGTGAGTGGCTGGACGACTGTAGAATGGAAAATCTCAAACTAGCATCCCAGAAAACGCTGGGTTTTGATCTCTTTTTCTTGGCTATGTGTCTCTGTACTGGTCATTTACCCTCAATGCATCTACCTCTGAGAGAGGCAAGCAAAAGAAACAGGAAGGTGGCTGCTATGGGGAAACAGTGGCAAGGATAAACTGGCAGTACACATGATCTTCCCCCGTCGCATTGTCAAACGGGGGTGTCCACCTGTGGGCTCTATTCGGGGACCTTTTTGCAACACATTTATCTTTATATACAATATTTTACTTGGTTCTCACAACACTTTGTTTTAAAGATGAAGTTACATTCCCCAGTAGTCAAATACTTTCCTACTCAGATCACACACTCAGGAGCTGATACAACTACGAGTTCTGTCACCAGCTCTACTCAGCCTAGTGTCCTTGGCAATCTCCCAGCCTGAGGAGAGACCCTCCCAGGAGTAAATTGCTCATTGTTTGTGTAGGCAGATTTGTTCATTAAGGCTTCTCCTCCTGCTCTGTTTCTGTAAGATGATTCTTTTGTGGTTTCTTTGCTTTTAATCCATTTTAGAAAGATCATATGGCAGATAATATTTTTCAAGGATGGCTGCAACAATATAGTCCTTCACACATGTTTACCTGCAATGTGATCTTGATATTCCTGCATCAAAGCACACCCCCACCCCCAACTTGAATCTGGGTAGTTGTAGGTCTGCTTTGGCCAATAAAGTATGACAGAAATGACAGTTCCAAGGTTAAGTCATAAATGGGATGCAGGTTTTGCTTCTGCACCTCCACACCCACTTCTCCACCTCTACACTCCCCTTCCCCGCCACTGCCCACTGGTAGAACACTAATGTTTGGAGCCCTGAGCCACCATATAAAGTTTGGCTACTATATTAGTCTGTTCTCACACTGCTAATAAAGACATACCCAAGACTTGGTAATTTATAAAGAAAAAGAGGTTTAACGGACTCACAGTTTCAGTTGGCTGGGGAAGCCTCACAACCATTACAGAAGGCAAAAGAGAAGAAAGGCATGTCTTACATGGCAGCAGGCAAGAAGAGAGCATGTGCAGGGGAACTCCCCTTTATAAAACCATCAGATCTCGGCTGGGTGCAGTGGCTCACGCCTGTAATCCCAGCACTTTGGGAGGCCGAGGCAGGTGGATCACAAGGTCAGGAGTTCAAGACCAGCCTGGCCAATATAGTGAAACCCTGTCTCTACTAAAAATACAAAAATTAGCCAGGCATGGTGGTGCATGCCTGTAGTCCCAGCTACTTGAGAGGCTGAGGCAGGAGAATCACTTGAACCCAGGAGGCGGAGGTTGAGGTGAGCCAAGATCACACCACTGCACTCCAGCCCAGGCAACAGAGCAAGACTCTGTCTCAAAAAAAAATACTAAATATAAATAAATAGTTAATAAAACCATCAGATCTCATGAGACTCATTATCATGAGAAAAGCACAGGAAAACCCTGCCCCCATGATTCAGTTGCCTCCCACTGGGTCCCTCTTACCACACGTGGGGATTATTACAATTCAAGGTAAGATTTGGATGGGGACACACAGCCAAATCATATCAGCTACCCTGAGCCCACTATGCTGTGAGGAAACCAAACCACATGGACAGACCACATGTGGTACTCCAGTAGACAGTTCTGGTTTTTGAGTTAACCCAGACCTGTAAATGAGAGTGCCTTTAGATGAATCCAGCTACCAGACATTGATTCACTCCCAGCCTTTGAGTTTGCTCAGCTGAGACTCAGCCATCATGGAACAGAGACAAGCCATCCCCACTGACCCCTGCCCAAAGTTCTGACCCCCAGAATCTGTGAGTTTAGTAAAAGATTGTTTCTAACCACTAACTAAAAAAAAAAAAATCCTTCCACAATTTCTTTTTTATTCTGGTAAAATATACATAACGCAAAATTTGCCATTTTTAAAAAAAGACAGATTTAGGGTGGGCTCAGTGGCTCGGCCTAAATCTACTTGGCCCTCCTTTGAGAGGCCAGCACTTTGGGAGGCCAAGGCAGGAGGATGACTTGAGCCCAGGAGTTTGAGACTGGTCTGAGAAACATAGCAAAACCTTGTCTCCACAAATAAAAAAATTAGCTGGGCATGGAGGTGTGCACTTGTGGTCCCAGTGATGGCAGCAGCTGCTGCCATCATGCCGGCTACAGCAAGGAGGCACAGCTGGGACTGCATGCTCCATGGAGCCGGTGGGAGCCCTGCCCCTTCTGAGTTGGGGCGGGAGCTCCCCGGGTACTGCTGCAGTCACCCAAACTGCAGCTGCAGACCCAGGCCTCCTGCTTTATGGAGCAGGCAGCAGCCACCCAAACTGCAGCTGTGGATCTGAGCCTCCCTGTGCTCTTGGTGGTGGTGGTGGCGGGAGCAGGCAGGATCTGCCCTCCCAGGTGCAGCTGCAGCCGCCTGACCAGTGACTGCAGACCTGGGCCTCCTGCTCCATAGAGTAGGCAGGAGCTGGGGACAGGTGGGATCCCGGCCCCTCCCGAGTTGACGGGGTGGGAGCTTACAGGATGCAGCCGTGGCTGCCCTCCTGGGCGCAGGACCAGGCCATCTATATAGCCTGTGGTCTCAGGGGCCCGGGAAGGGCCCCCAACCCTGTCACTCAGGGCTGTCTGCTTCTACTGCCTGACTTCTCTCCTCTCTTGGAACCTGCTCAGATCTTGGAGCGGGCTTGGGCATGAGCCCCAGGGCCATGAATGGCATCAGGAGGCAGACAGATTCCTGGGCTGCAGTTCCCCAGTAAGGCCTGATCTTCAGGCCAGGGAGAGCCTGAAGGCTGGGGGCCAGCTCCCAGTTCCGACGCCAAGAGTGGGGACTCATGGTGCCTCTTCTGGGCCACCAGGGGCCACCCCTCGACCAATGGGCATGTACTTCCTCCCCTCTGAGGTCCATAAAAGCCCGGGCTCAGCCAGCGCACGAGAGAGGATGGCCAGAGCAGGGCAGAGGACGCAGACTATGGGAGGACCAGCTGCAGAGAGCAGCTCTCCTCTACTGATAGCTGGAGATGACAATACGACTTGCCGGCAGAGAGGAGCCACCCTCTCCAGGGCCTCCTCTCTGCTGAGAGCTGAACGCTCGACTGGCCGACCTGCCTACAGAGAGGAGCTGCCCACTGTGGGTCTTCTCTGAGCTGTTTTAACACTGAATAAAGCTCATCTTCAGCATGTTCACCCGTCACTAGTCTGTGTTCCCCATTCTTCCTGGACTCAGGGTAAGAACTCGGGCAAAGGTGCCACCTGCCACAGAGGTTTCTGGCCAGAAAATCGACACCTCAAAGATCCCATAAGACCAGCTATTCGGGAGGCTGAGGTGGGAGGATTGCTTGAGACCAGGAGGTTGAGGCTGCCGTAAGCGATGATTGCACCCACTGCCTAGGTGACAGAGTGAGATCCTGTCTCAAAAACTAAAAAATAAAAAGGAAAAAAACAAAAAACAAAAACAAACCCTGAGTTGCAGGTTTGGTGCTCCCTTCTTGCAGAGTCCAATAACAAGAATGAGGTCTGGTATAAAAAAAGTGACTTGGCCGGGCACGGTGGCTAACGTCTGTAATCCCAGCACTTTGGGAGGCCAAGGCTGGTGGATCACCTGAAGTCAGGAGTTGAGAGCAGCCTGGTCAACATGGTGAAACCCTGTCTCTACTAAATATACAAATATTAGCCAGGTGTGCTGGCACATGCCTGTAATCCCAGCTACTTTGGGAGGCTGAGGCAGGAGAATTGCTTGAACCGGAGAGGCAGAGGTTGCAGCGAGCCAAGATGGCACCATTGCCCTCCAGCCTGGGTGAAGAAGCGAGACTCTGTCTCAAAAAAAAAAAAAAAAGTGACTTTTAATTCCAAAGCTAGCTTAAGGGAAGAAGTATAGGCTTCCTGCCTTAAGGGTAGGAAGTATAGGCTTCACTTCTGGGGCAGAAAGCTGGGGCTTTTAAAGGAGGATGTGGCATGAATGGCATGCATGGGAAAGGGCAGGCAAATAGGGGCCTATGTGACTTGCTTCAGTGCCTTATCTACCAGATGGTTGAGCTGGTGCCTTCATGGGCAGAATTAAGTTGTAAAAATGGCCCTTGGTCTCCAGATACTCTCCAGGTGAGGGAGTGTTTTGTAGGAGACACCCTGTGGTTGTAAATTGACTGTTGTCTCTCGAGGCAATCTCCTGGTGGGAGAAATTTCCACTCTGGAGCTTTTAAGCACATAGTTAGATAAGCTTGCCCTGTAGAGTGTCTGGTGAAGGGAAGGTAAAAGGTTATAATTGCATTTCTAAAGAGCTAAGTAGGAAGTGGGGAACAGGGGAAAAGGAGAAAAGAGAAAAGAATAATGAAATTTAAAAAATAACTCATTCTCTTAAAAAATGGGGGTGCTTGGTTACAACTCTGTCATCCAAGCTGGAGTGCAGTGGCATGATCATAACTCATTGCAGCCTCGAACTTAACCATTTTTAAGAGTAGTTTAGTGGTAGTAAGTACTAAATCACTAAGTTTTGAGGTCATCTTTTAATGCAGCCATAATAAAGCAGGTGAGAACTGTGCTGTATTTAGAATAAAGCGCATGAACTGATTTCTTAGCAGAGGCTGATGTATTAACCCCTGGCTAGGCTTACATGGGCTCACCTGGTATACGGGACTGGGCTTAGGCTTGAGTATTTGACTCTAGGTCTTTTGCCCCCATGGATTGCCCTCTCATGAGCCAGCTTCTGCTCCATGATGGCCCAGTCCCTGTCAGCTTTGCTGTCACACCCAGCACAGTGCCTGGTGCAGGGTGGGCTCTTGATAAATATTAACAGTTGTTAAATGAGTGAATAAGTTAAATAATAGAAGGTAAGCTAGGACTCCAGTTATTTTGGGCCTGCTCAACTCAGCTTCTTTTGCAGGACTTATTTCTGACATTCTGCCACTTCAGCCCAAGCTGTGAATTCCTTTTAAAAATGAAAATCCCATGGCACCAGGTATGATTAGTTCCTTATAATGAGAATTGAAAGAGATTGAGCTTAAGTAGCTCTGTTTCTGAGCCTTATTATTGGGAACTGATGAACATATTTAACTCGGAAAAGTCTCTTTGCCAGAGGCCAGAAAAAATGTCGTTGGTGGCACGCTGGCTATTCTTAGTTAAGGGTCCTAGAGGATCGAACCCTGGGCCATGCCAGGCTCTTGTTACACCCTCTAGTTCAGTGTCATCTGTACTTTGGCTCATAAACATTTTTTTCTAAATGGCATTGAGTGCTGGGAAGGAAAAGAAGGCTGTGGTACCCTCCTCCCCCATTGTACATTTTGTATATTCTGTTTCTTGCTCCTCCTCTAGCTGACCCTACAATATTAGCTGATAAGGAGTGGGAAGAATGATAGCTACCAGTTACCAAGTGCTAGAGACTTAGACCACAAATAGATTTGACAGTGACAAAATCAGGTGTACAAAAATGAAACTTGATTTTTCTAGAACTGAAGTTAATTGGCATTTTCACAAGGACGAGCGCCATGAGGGTCTTGTTACCAACAGTATTGCCAACACCTGGCAGAGTGCCTGGCACAGCAAATTTCAGTAAATATTCGTTGAATAAATGAATAATATTAGAGTTCTAAACTGAAGTTCAAATACATTAGGAAGGCTAGGCCTGGTGGCTCAATCCTATAACCCCAGCACGTTGGGAAGTCGAGGTAGGTAGATCACCTGAGTTCGAGACCAGCCTGGCCAATGAAACTTCGTCTCAAATAAAAATAACAAAATTAGCTGGGCATGGTGGCACACGCTTGTAGTCCCAGCTACTTGGGAAGCTGAGGCAGGAGAATCGCTTGAACCTGGAAGGCAGAGGTTGCAGTGAGCAGAGATCGATCGTGCCACTGTACTCCAGTCTGGGTGACAGAGCAAGACTCTGTCTCAAAAAAAAAAAAATTTTTTTCAGGAAACTTGCCCAGTGTCACAGAGTTAGTAATCGCAAGATACTACCCCCACTCCTGAGATAGGATCCTGTCTGTCATGTGACACACGTTTTCTAGTAGAGTTGCTCATCAATTCATTCATTCGTTCCTTGGTCTGTCAGGACTCTATTGAATGCAATTGACAGCTAACCAACTCCAATTGCCTTGGGCAAGAAAGAGAATTTACATGCTTGGTAGCTCAAGAACCTACTGACGTAAATAGTTTCCGACATAGCTGGATCTAGGGGCTGAAGCCACTGTCATCAGGATTGGACCTCTCTCCCATATTTTGTCTCTGTCTTCCAATCTGTTCACTTAACTTTAAGCCATCAGCAGCTTCGGGCTTGCTGCATCTTTACTACTTGCAACCTCAGCAGAAAAAGCACTTGCATTTCTCTCTACTTCTCGCTTTCTCATTTGCCTCTTTGGTTCTGGAATGATCACTAGTCACTGTGGTCAGGAGGAGGTAATGTTCTGCTTAGCAAAGCCTGAGCCTCATGCCCAGCCCTGGAGCCAGAGACAGAATTAGGTGTACAGGGAACACAGACTGTGGCAGCAAGAATTCTCTGGAGGAAACCTGGGGTGCTGCTGCAAGGAGGCAAGAAGAACGGTCACCCATGCCATGCAACAATTGTTTTCTTTGCCATCTTTATGCAGGACAGTTTGGGAGGCAGGGAGCTACAAAAATGAACATGACACAGCCTTTCCCTCCAAGGACTTTGTACTCCAATGTAGGATCAGAGGTTTATGGTCGAGGGAAAATTAAATAAGACGTGCAAGCAAATGTGGTTGTGACAGTCTGATTGGTGACTACTTCATTCTGTTCACCATCCAGTTGCTGGGTGGCAGCTGAGGTTTCTGACCATCTACCCTTTACCAGAAACTGCATTCCCTCAGTCCCCTCCCCCTTGATGCCATCACCATCACCACCTGTCAGAAAAACTCCTTTCCATGGACTTGAGTAGTTTTCTGCCGCCTCTAGCTTCTGTGTAACAACTCAATGTTAAAGTGTAACTTCAACCCTATACACTTTCCAACTCAAGTTCTACCTTGGTTTTCTGCTCCAGTCTGTCTCCAGATGACCAGCTGTGTGGTACCAGGGTCACAATCCCAGAAGTGAGGCTGGAGCAGTGTGAACAAGGAGACAGAGAAGAGGGGTGACAGGGAGCCAGATGATGCGGTCTTGCTGTGGGTGGATAGGGAGGCACAGGGCTGTGGGTCGGGGCGTAGGATGATGAATGACACCATTTGACTTAGGTTTCAGGTCATTCCAGCTCCCGCATGTGGAATGCAGGGGTGGGGGTGGTGGGGTGGGCAGAGTGAATGTGGGGAGAACTATGAGGAGGTCATTGCAGTAATCAAGGGGCAGATTCCGATGACTTGGACACGTGTTGCCTGGCTGTGGGATCGAGGGGAGTAGAGAAAGATGCCATCTCCTGATGGGAAAGTCTGTCAAAAATTTGTGGCTACATTTAATCTACCACAGCTGGGAAGACTAACGAGAAGAAGGAGGTGACTGACCTAAGACCACACATCATCTAAGTGTCAAGATGGGGGACAGAGCCTGGGTTTTCCAACTTTAGTCCTGTGTGATTCCTTCCATACCCATGCCACCTCTTTTGGAAGGAAAGACAGAAATGTGTGCCCAGGGAAAAGTGAAAGGCTCCACCAAAGCCCTGGATATAATGAAATCAATCACATCCTTGCCATCTCAAACCCCACCTGATATAGTGTGGCTGTGTCCCCACCCAAATCTCACCTTGAATTGTAGCTCCCATGATTCCCATGTGCTGTGGGAGGGACCCGGTGGGAGATAATTGAATCATGGGGGTGGTTTCCCCCATACTGTTCTCATCATAGTGAATAAGTCTCATGAGATCTGATGATTTTATAAGGGGAAACCCCTTTGTCTTCATTCTCATTTTTGCCCTTGCCTGCTGCCCTGTAAAACATGCCTTTCACCTTCCACCATGATTGTGAGGTCTCCCCAGCCACGTGGAATTGTGAGTCCATTAAACCTCTTTTTCTTTATAAATTACCCAGTCTTGGGTATGTCTTTATCAGCAGCATGATACCCCACTTATGTGGCACTCACAGAGATTTCTGAGAGGACAGGGAAATGGACCAGACTGTTCATGAGAAGCAGAGGAAGGATGGGCTGGGCAAACGTTTTGATCTCTCCCTTTGTGATGCCAGAGGAGAAAAGAGGATCTGAGCATGGTTACTGGGCCCCCCCAGCCAGGCTTTGGCAGGTGTCAGTCACCATGTAGGTCAGGCTGAGTGGACACTGGTCATATGTTTGTCTTCTCCACTAGATGATCTTATCCATCTTAGCATGCCCAGGGACTGGGAGAGAGTACATGCCAAATAAATACTCAAGGAATAAGTGGAAGGTGACTTCTCAGACCTTGTTAAGGATAGGATGGTGTACTTGTTGCATGGCTGTGAGATTCATCACAGAAGCAAATAATTTGTTGCTGGAAGATAATTACAGCTCCTAAGTACTGCATTTAGTGTTGGATTCCCATGCCTGGCACAGAGTGGGTGCTGAGTAAATATTGAATGAATGAATGGATGAGTGAAACTTAATCCCTCAAGTATGAGCCACATTCATGCTCTTCAATAGAAAAAAAATAATAATTAAATTCTTGGGAACCCAAGAATGCAGAAGTGTGGCTCCACCTAGTGGACACTCCAGGATTATGCCTGGACTTTTTTTTTTTTTCCTTTCTTTCTTTTGAGAGGAGTTTAGCTCTTGTTGCCCAGGCTGGAGTGCAATGGTGGGATCTCAGCTCACTGCAACGTCTGCCTCCCGGGTTCAAGCGATTCTCCTGCCTCAGCCTCCTGAGTAGCTGGGATTACAGCCATGCGCCACCACACCTGGCTAATTTTGTATTTTTAGTAGAGACAGGATTTCTCCATGTTGGTCAGGCTGGTCTTGAACTCCTGACTTCAGGTGATCTGCCCGCCTCGGCCTCCCAAAGTGCTGGGATTACAGGCTTGAGCCACCATGCCCAGCCTTTTATTTTTTTTTTTAAGACAGGGTCTCGCTCTGTCATCCAGGCTGGAGTGCAGTAGTGTGATCTGTGCTCACTGCAACCCCTGCCTCCTGGGCTCAAGGGCTCCTCCCACCTCAGCCTTCCCAGTAGCTGGGACTACAGGTGCGCACCATCATACCTGACTAATTTTTGTATATTTTGTAGAGACGGATTTCTAACATGTTGCCCAGGCTAATCTTGAACTCCTGAGCTCAAGAAAATCTCCTGCCTCTGCCTTCCAAAGTGCTGGGATTACAGGCATGAGCCGCCACACCTAGCCTATGCCTGGACCTTGAACATTTTTTTTACCACTTGTTTTGTTCTGTGTCTTCCCCAGTTGTTCCTGCTTTACCCACTTTGGCACAGACTACCGAGCATGGCAGTGTGGCCCTGCAGGTGGGCAGAAGCCTATCTGGAGCCCTGAAATGGGCAAGAAGTTGTAGGGGGCAGAGTGGACTAGATGAGTTGGCTTAGAGCTGCCGATGCTATGCACAGGACAGTGGACCAGGTGTGCTGAGGACTGTCACTAGTTTGCTGTGTGGCCCTGGGCAGCCCACTTTCTCTCTCTCAGCCTCATTTTTATTATCTAGCAAGGCAGAGGCTGAGATCAGACACAGCTGTGATGACTGAGCCCTTACCTTGTGCCCCCGGGGCTAGTTCTCAGATTCCAACGCAGCCTCGCTTGACTGGTGGGGATGATTAGGCTTTAGATTAAAGTAAGGAGCCCAAGGCCTCACAGCTAATAAGGGTCAAAGCCTGGAGTTGAACTTGGATCTGCTTGACTCCAATGCCTGAACCACTCTTTATAGACTTTCTGAAGCCTTTCTATGATTCTACACATCTTCTTGAGTCTGCCTCTCTCCTTATGAGAGGATGTATATGAAAATGGCTAAGGGTGGTGGCCTCTGGAGCAGAACTTTCTCAGTTGAATCCTGATTCAACTTACATACCTACTCCTGAGTTGCGTGACCTTGGGCAGGTCACTCAGTCACTCTCCGTTTCGGTTTCCCCATCTGTAAAATAGGAAGATGACAACAAAATGTTGCCATAAAAGTTTACACATGGCACACACCTGTAATCCCAGCACTCTGGGAGGCTGAGGTGGGTGGGTCACCTGAGGTTGGGAGTATGAGACCAGCCTGGCCAACATGGTGAAACCCTGTCTCTACTAAAAATATAAAAATTAGCTGGGCGGGATGACAGGCACCTGTAATTCCAGCTACTTGGGAGGCTGAAGCAGGAGAATCGCTCGAACCCAGGAGGCGGGGGTTGCAGTGAGCTGAGATTGCACCACTGCACTCCAGACTGGGTGACAGAGTGAGACTCCATCTCAATAAATAAATAAATAAATAAAAAATAAAAGTTTGTACACACTCACGTCACTTAGAATGCTACCCAACATATCCAGTTTTTATGTTTTAACTATACATAGTTATACATATATGTGTATAAACATGTAAGTACTTGTATGTTTTAACTATGATTTTCTGCCTCTGAACTTTTGTTGCTCCTTATGATAAAGCCTCAAAGAGCTGTAAATTTTTATCTTTAATATATTTCTAAGTAAGTATATTTATAGTTACAGAGACACACTGACAGGACTGAGGAAAAGAAAGCTTCCTTCAGGTTGTACCCTACTGTAAGGCAATCCTGTCTCTAGGGCACTGTGAGTTAATATATAACTTGTATAAATATTGCAATTATATTGTGAATAGTACAAGTACATTGCATTCCATTAGTGGGGGGTAATGGGGTAATTTCTTACATGCAAATATTTATATTTCTTATGTGCAAATATTTAAAATAAATAGAAATTTTTATAATTTTATTTTGGCCTCTTTTTGTACTTTTGTACTTTTTTTTGAGTAGATTCCGGTTTCGCCATTTTGGCCAGGCTGGTCGTGAACTCCTGACCTCAAGTAATCCTCCTGCCTTGGCCTCCCAGAGTGCCAGGATTACAGGTGTGGGCCACCACACCCAACCTCTTTTTGCTTTTACAATTGGAGCCTCCGAGGCAGTTCCAAGATGGCCAAATAGGAACAGCTCTAGTCTACAGCTCCCAGCGTGAGCAACACAGAAGATGGGTGATTTCTGCATTTCCAACTGAGGTACCGGGTTCATCTCACTGGGGCTTATAGGACAGTGGGTACAGGACAGTGGGTGCAGCCCACTGAGCATGAGCCGAAGCAGGGCAAGGCATTGGGAAGCACAAGGGGTCAGGGAATTCCCTTTCCTAGCCAAGGGAATCTGTGACAGACAGCACCTGGAAAATCGGGTTGCTCCCACCCTAATACTGTGCTTTTTCAACAGTCTTAGCAAACGGCACACCAGGAGATTATATCACACGCCTGGCTTGGAGGGTCCCACACCCACGGAGCCTTGCTCATTTGCTAGCACAGCAGTCTGAGATCGAACTGCAAGGTGGCAGCGAGACTGGGGGAGGGGTGCCCGCCATTGCTGAGGCTTGAGTAGGTAAACAAAGCTGCTGGGAAGCTTGAACTGGAGGGAGCCCCCAGCAGCTCAAGGAGGCCTGCCTACCTCTGTAGACTCCACCTCTGGGGGCAGAGTGTAGCCAAACAAAAGGCAGAAGAAACCTCTGCAGACTTAAATGTCCCTGTCTGACAGCTTTGAAGAGGGTAGGGGTTCCAGCATGGAGTTTGAGGTCTGAGAACAGACAGACTGCCTCCTCAAGTGGGTCCCTGGCCCCCGAGTAGCCTAACTGGGAGGCACCTCCCAGTAGGGGCAGACTGACACCCCACACGGCCGGGTACCCCTCTGAGACAAAGCTTCCAGAGGAATGATCTGGCAGCAACCTTTGCTGTTCAACAATATTTGCTGTTCTGCAGCCTCCGCTGCTGATACCCAGGCAAACAGGGTCTGGAGTGGACCTCAAGCAATCTCCAACAGACCTGCAGCTGAGGGTCCTGACTGTCAGAAGGAAAACTAACAAACAGAAAGGACATCCACACCAAAACCCCATCTGTATGTCACCATCATCAAAGACCAAAGGTAGATAAAACCACAAAGATGGGGAAAAACAGAGCAGAAAAGCTGAAAATTCTAAAAATCAGAGTGCCTCTCCCCCTCCAAACGGAACGCAGCTCCTTGCCAGCAACAGAACAAAGCTGGACAGAGAATGACTTTGACGAGTTGAGAGAAGAGGCTTCAGACAATCAAACTTCTCCGAGCTAAAGGAGGAAGTTTGAACCCATTGCAGAGAAGCTAAAATCCTTGAAAAAAGATTAGATGAATGGCTAACTAGAATAACCAGTGCAGAGAAGTCCTTAAATGACCTGATGGAGCTGAAAACCATGGAACGAGAACTACGTGACGAATGCAAAAGCTTCACTAGCCGATTCAATCAACTGGAAGAAAGGGTATCAGTGACTGAAGATCAAATGAATGAAATGAAGCAAGAAGAGAAGTTTACAGAAAAAAGAGTAAAAAGAAATGAACAAAGCCTCCAAGAAATATGGGACTATGTGAAAAGACCAAATCTACGTCTGATTGGTGTAACTGAAAGTGACAGGGAGAATGGAACCAAGTTGGAAAACACTCTGCAGGATATTATCGAGGAGAACTTCCCCAACCTAGCAAGGCAGGTCAACATTCAAATTCAGGAAATACAGAGAACACCACAAAGATACTCCTTGAGAAGAGCAACTCCAAGACACATAATTGTCAGATTCACCAAAGTTGAAATGAAGGAAAAAATGTTAAGGGCAGCCAGAAAGAAAGGTTGGGTTACCCATAAAGGGAAGCCCATCAGACTAACAGCAGATCTCTAGGCAGAAACTCTACAAGCCGGAAGAGAGTGGGGGCCAATATTCAACATTCTTAAAGAAAAGAATTTTCAACCCAGAATTTCATATCCAGCCAAACTAAGCTTCATAAGTGAAGGAGAAATAAAATCCTTTACAGACAAGCAAATGCTGAGAGATTTTGTCACCACCAGGCCTGCCCTACAAGAGCTCCTGAAGGAAGCACTAAACATGGAAAGGAACAACCGGTACCAGCCACTGCAAAAACATACCAAATTGTAAAGACCATCAATGCTAGGAAGAAACTGCATCAACTAACGAGCAAAATAACCAGCTAACGTCATAATGACAGGACCAAATTCACACATAACAATACTAACCTTAAATGTAAATGGGCTAAGTGCTCCAATTAAAAGACACAGACAGGCAAATTGGATAAAGAGTCAAGACCCATCAGTGTGCTGTATTCAGGAGACCCATATCACGTGCAGAGACACACATAGGCTCGAAATAAAGGGATAGAGGAAGATCTACCAAGCAAATGGAAAACAAAAAAAGGCAGGGGTTGCAACCCTAGACTCTGATAAAACAGACTTTAAACCAACAAAGATCAAAAGAGACAAAGAAGGCCATTACATAATGGTAAAGGGATCAATTCAACAAGAAGAGCTAACTATCCTAAATAGATATGCACCCAATACAGGAGCACCCCGATTCATAAGCAAGTCCTTAGAGACCTAAAAAGAGACTTAGACTCCCACACGATAATGGGAGACTTTAACACCCCACTGTCAACATTAGACAGATCAATGAGACAGAAAGTTAAAAAGGATATCCAGGAATTGAACTTAGCTCTGCACCAAGTGGACCCAATAGACATCTACAGAATGCTCCACCCCAAATCAACAGAATATACATTCTTCTCAGCACCATATCACACTTATTCCAAAAATGACCACATAGTTGGAAGTAAAACACTCCTCAGCAAATGTAAAAGAACAGAAATTATAACAAACTGTCTCTCAGACCACAGTGCAATCAAACTAGAACTTAGGATTAAGAAACTCACTCAAAACTGCTCAACTACATGGAAACTGAACAACCTGCTCCTGAATGGCTACTGAGTACATAACAAAATGAAGGCAGAAATAAAGATATTCTTTGAAACCAATGAGAACAAAGACACAACATACCAGAATCTCTGAGACACATTTAAAGCAGCGTGTAGAGGGAAATTTGTAGCACTAAATGCCCACAAGAGAAAGCAGGAAAGATCTAAAACGGACACCCTAACATCACAATTAAAATAACTAGAGAAGCAAGAGCAACACATTCAAAAGCTAGCAGAAGGCAAGAAATAACTAAGATCAGAGCATAACTGAAGGAGATAGAGACACAAAGAACCCTTCAAAAAATCAATGAATCCAGGAACTGGTTTTTTGAAAAGATCAACAAAATTGATAGACCACTAGCAAGACTAATAAAGAAGAAAAGAGAGAAGAATCAAATAGACACAATAAAAAATGATAAAGGGGATATCACCACTGATCCCACAGAAATACGAACTACCATCAGAGAATACTATAAACACCTCTACGCAAATAAACTAGAAAATCTAGAAGAAACAGATAAATTCCTGGACACATATATCCTCCCCAGACTAAACCAGGAAGAAGTTGAATTCCTGAATAGACCAATAACAGGCTCTGAAATTGAGGCAATAATTAATAGCCTACCAGCCAAAAAAGTCCAGGACCAGACCGATTCACAGCTGAATTCTACCAGAGGTACAAGGAGGAGCTGGTACCATTCCTTCTGAAACTATTCCAATCAATAGAAAAAGAGGGAATCCTCCCTAACTCATTTTATGAGGCCAGCATCATCCTGATACCAAAGCCTGGCAGAGACACAACAAAAAAAGAGAATTTTAGACCAATATCCCTGATGAACATCAATGCAAAAATCCTCAATAAAATACTGGCAAACCGAATCCAGCAGCACATCAAAAAGCTTATCCACCATGATCAAGTAGGCTTCATCCCTGGGATGCAAGGCTGGCTCAACATACACAAATCAATAAATGTAATCCAGCATATAAACAGAATCAAAGACAAAAACCACATGATTATCTCAATAGATGCAGAAAAGGCCTTTGACAAAATTCAACAGCCCTTCATGCTAAAAACTCTCAATAAATTAGGTACTGATGGGACATATCTCAAAATAATAAGAGCTATTTATCACAAACCCACAGCCAATATCATACTGGATGGGCAAAAACTGGAAGCATTCCCTTTGAAAACTGGCACAAGACAGGGATGCCCTCTCTCACCACTCCTATTCAACATAGTGTTGAAAGTTCTGTCCAGGGCAATCAGGCAGGAGAAAGAAATAAAGGATATTCAATTAGGAAAAGAGGAAGTAAAATTGTCCCTGTTTGCAGATGACTTGATTGTATATTTAGAAAACCCCATCATCTCAGCCCAAAATCTCCTTAAGCTGATAAGCAACTTCAGCAAAGTCTCAGGATACAAAATCAATGTGCAAAATCACAAGCATTCTTATAAACCAATAACAGACAAACAGAGAGCCAAATCATGAGTGAACTCCCATTCACAATTGCTTCAAAGAGAATAAAGTACCTAGGAATCCAGCTTACATGGGATGTAAAGGACCTCTTCAAGGAGAACTACAAATCACTGCTCAATGAAATAAAAGAGGACACAAACACATGGAAGAACATTCCATGCTCATGGATAGGAAGAATCAATATTGTGAAAATGGCCACACTGCCCAAGGTAATTTATAGATTCAATACCATCCCCATCAAGCTACCAATGACTTTCTTCACAGAATTGGAAAAAACTACTTTAAAGTTCATATGGAACCAAAAAAGAGCCCGCATTGCCAAGACAATCCTAAGCCAAAAGAACAAAGCTGGAGGCATCATGCTACCTGACTTCAAACTATACTACAAGGTTACAGTAATCAAAACAGCATGGTACTGGTACCAAAACAGAGATATAGACCAATGGAACAGAACAGAGCCCTCAGAAATGATACCACACATTTACAAACGTCTGATCTTTGACAAACCTGACAAAAACAAGAAATGGGGAAAGGATTCCCTATTTAATAAATGGTGCTGGGAAAACTGGCTAGCCATACGTAGAAAGCTGAAACTGGATCCCTTCCTTACACCTTATACAAAAATTAACTCAATATGGATTAAAGACTTAAATGTTAGACCTAAAACCATAAAATCCCTAGAAGAAAACCTAGGCAATACCATTCAGGACATAGGCATAGGCAAGGACTTCATGTCTAAAACACCAAAAGCAATGGCAACAAAAGCCAAAATTGAGAAATGGGATCTAATTAAATTAAAGAGCTTCTGCACAGCAAAAGAAACTACCATCACAGTGAACAAGCAACCTACAGAATGGGAGAAAATTTTTGCAATCTACTCATCTGAGAAAGGGCTAATATTCAGAATCTACAAAGGATTCAAACAAATTTATGAGAAAAAAAAACAACCCCATCAAAAAGTGGGTGAAGGATATGAACAGACACTTCTCAAAAGAAGACATTTATGCAGCCAACAGACACATGAAAAAAGTGCTCATCATCACTGGCCATCAGAGAAATGCAAATTGAAACCACAATGAGATACCATCTCACACCAGTTAGAATGGCAATCATTAAAAAGTCAGGAAACAACAGATGCTGGAGAGGATGTGGAGAAATAGGAACACTTTTACACTGTTGGTGGGACTGGAAACCAGTTCGACCATTGTGGAAGACAGTGTGGCAATTCCTCAAGGATCTAGAATTGGAAATACCATTTGACCCAGCCATCCCATTACTGGGTATATACTCAAAGGATTATAAATCATGCTGCTATAAAGACACATGCACACGTATGTTTATTGTGGTACTATTCACAATAGCAAAGACTTGGAACCAACCCAATGTCCCTCAGTGATAGACTGGATTAAGAAAATGTGGCACATATACACCATGGAATACTATGCAGCCATATAAAAGGATGAGTTCATGTCCTTTGTAGGGACATGGATGAAGCTAGAAACCATCATTCTCAGCAAACTATCTCAAGGACAAAAAACCAAACACCGCATGTTCTCACTCATAGGTGGGAATTGAACAATGAGAACACTTGGACACAGGGTGGGGAACATCACACACCAGGGCCTGTCATGGGGTAGGGGGAGGGGGGAGGGATAACATTAGGAGATATACCTAATGTAAATGACGAGTTAATGGGTGCAGCACACCAACATGGCACATGTATACATATGTAACAAACTTGCATATTGTGCACATATACCCTAGAACTTAAAGTATATAAAAAAAATAGACTGGATGAAGAAAATGTGGTGCATATACACCATGGAATACTATACAGTCATAACAAACAATGAGATCATGTCTTTTTTGGGAACATGGATGGAGTTGGAGGCCATTATCCTTCTCAAGATAATGCAGGAACAGAAAAACAAATATCGCATATTCTCACTTATAAGTAGGAGCTAAGTGATGAGAACACATGGACATATAGAGGAGAGCAACACACACTGAGGCCTATGGGAGGGTGGAAGGTAGGAGGAGGGAGAGGATCAGAAAAATGGCTAATAGGTACTAGGCTGAATACCTGGGTGACGAAATAATCTGTACAACAAATATTCACGACCACAAGTTTATGTAACCAACCCGCACTTGTAGCCCTGAACTTAAAAGTTTTTTAAAAGGCTTCAAAAAAAAAAAAAAAAAAAAAAAAAAAAGGAAAAGACACTTGTACTGTATTTCCACCATATGGAGGACACAATGAGAAGGGGCTGTCTACAAGCCAGGAAGAGAACCCTCACCAGCAACCAAACCAACCATGCTGGCACTCTGCTCTCAGACTTCCAGCCTGCCTCCAGAACTGAGAGAAAATAAATTTCTGTTGTTTAAGCAATAATAATAATAATAATAATAATAATAATAGGAGCCTCCAAAATGTATGTGACCTGGGTTTCTCTTGACCTCCCAGAAGCCGTAATCTAGGTCAAAGGACCAGGATTAGAAGAAGCTAAAAACCCTAGAAATCCCTCTGAAGGGCCGAAGTGTCAATACCTGAGCTCTGATGTCATAAAGCGCCCTGGGGTGACACAACCGAATGGTACTGGACTTGGCTCTGGAATGCAGCACAATCTAGCTCATCCCAGAGGCTGTTGATGTTGCTTTTCCTGTGGTTGGAGAAACCATGGAGGAAGTGCTGGCCCCTATTCCTTCAATATTACTGTGAATATTCCTGTGCTTTGCAGTGAATGGAGGCTCAACCCCATCTCCCAGAACAGAGCTTCTTAACCTCAGCACTACTGACATTGGGACTGGAGAATTCTGGGTTGTAGGGGACTGTCCTGCACCGTGTAGGATGTTCAGCAGCATCCCTGGCCTCTGCCCACTAGTAGCACCCCATTGCCAGCTGTGACAACCGAACACATCTCTAGACATTGCCAAATCTTCCCAATACAGAGCCACTGCCCCAGAAGAAATAGAAAGACTCATGAGGCAGGTGGTTTGCTAAACTTTTTCCAAGTAATGTGACTAGTCTCCTCTGGTCTGATACTTTAGTGAAAGCCGTGATGATGTTGTATATAGTGGTAGTGGTGTCGGGGGCGGGGGAGAGGTTGGCCTTTTATTATCTGGATAATTGATCAGTCCTTCTTCATGCCATGTTGTAGACAGGACCATGGTCTCCTTTGGATGAAAAGAAACACTTTTTTTGTACTACTGAAAAAGTCATGTTTCATTAATAGGATGACAGGGACATAACCTAAAGGCTGAAATCTTAGGAGTTTGGGGCATTCTGTAAAACTCGATTTCTTATTATTACTTTTATATTCTCAGAGGACATTTCTAAGGAAGACATTTCAAATTGTGACTTTTGCCCCCTAGATGTACCATTCAGAAGTCCCCCTTTAAGCTGTCTTCATCCATCTGGGCTGCTCTCACAAAAATGCCATAGACGGAGTGGCTTAAACAACAATTTATTTGTCACGGTTCTGGAGCTGGGAAGTCCAACATCAAGGCACCAGCAAATGAAGTATCTGGGGAGAGCCTGCTTCCTGGTTCATAGACTGCTGTCTTCTCACTGTGTCCTTCCATGGCAGAAGGGGCGAGGGAGCTCTCTGGGGTCTCTTTTATAGGGGCACTAATCTCATTCTTGTGGACTCCACTCTCATGACCTAAGCATCTCCCAAACATCCCATCTCCTAATACCATCACATTGATGATTATGAATTTTGGGGGGACACAGACAGTCTATAGCATAAGCCATACAAAAACTTCCTTCTCTTTAATCCCTTTCTCTGCTGTTTCCCCTTCGTGGCCCATCTGTCCTACTTTGGGCACAAGCTGGTTTTGGCAAACCTCACACATGTGTATGTGCTTTTAGAAAAAGCCCTTAACCTTCTGTGTCATCATTCTCCAGAATGGAATGGTTTTTGTCTAATGATTGGTAAAGAAGCTATTCATAAAGTTGTCAGCAGAAGCAGGTGGCTGGAAAGGGTGATTGCTTGCACAGTGCTCTAAAGCTTTTTCACAGCGTTCCCCTGGTGAGAGACAGCAGGGGAAAAAAACATCTAATGGGTAAGGTAATTTAACAAACATTCATAGTGGGCTTGAAAAACATCTCATACCTCTAGTCAGAGGGGAAATCATTGGCAATAGATGGGTGCACAAATGACTTTCAGAAAATGCCTCAGAGAACATGGCGTTCTTAAAATGACTTATTACAGATAAATACAAAAACATCTTAAGGATCTTACCTGAGTCCTGACCATATATATATAGATGATCTCTTTTTTTTTTTTTTTTGAGAGTCTCGCTGTGTCATCCAGGCTGGAGTGCAGTGGTACGATCATGGCTCACTGCAGCCTCAACCTCCCAGGCCTAAGCAATCCCCCCACTTCTCCCACATCAGCTTCCCAAGTAGCTGGGACTACAGGTGTGCACCACCACACCCAGCTAATTTTTTATTCTTTTGTAGAGATGGGGTCTTACTATGTTATCCAGGCTTGTCCCAAACTCCTGGGTTCAAGCAATCTGCCTGCCTTGGTCTCTCAAAGTGCTAGGATTACAAGCATGAGGCACCACGCCTGTCCTAGATGGTCTTTTTTTTTTTTAGGTATTGTTTCAAGTATCCTCTGAGAGAGAGGAGCAGAAGAACCCGATACCATCGCAGTGACCTGGGAGAACAGAGCAGTCCTTCTCAGACCTCAGTGTGCTCAGCACTGGGCCTCTAGTTAAAATGCAGATTCCATGGTAGTAGGTCTGGAATCGAGGCTGAGATTCTGCATTCCCAGCAAACTCGCAGTGATGCGGAAGCGACTGTCCGGCTCCACTTTGGAAAGCGAGGAAGTCGAGTACTTATTTGGGGAAAAGCCACAAATGCTCACAGGGATGGAGAAGCAGTGACCCAGCACAGAAGTTACTTACCTTGCCCAAAGTTGCAAACAACAGTGAGAGTGAGCGAGATCTGTGGCTGGCGCTCCTGGTTCCTGAGCCCGTGTTCAAGTCTAGTTGATGCTGTTTCCCTCATTCCAAGTACAAGGAGTAGCTGCTGCACGGTAACCTCCCCATCGGACAATGAAAGGATTTTACGCCCCACTTCAAGCTGCATCCTACCCAAAACTACCTAAGGAGCCATTACCCTTCTTTAAAGGCAACTGCGTGACCACTTAGGAGTGAAATAACTCCACACAATGAGCCAGAACCATCCAACTCAAGGCTGGCATTTCTGAAGGCTTGCACTGGGAGGAGCCCACTCTGCCGCTCAGCCCTGAGTCCACAACCCCAGCTGCAAGTTGCTCAATGTCCTGACCTCCTGCTGCCTCGACATCAGAGCTATTTACCGATTTCCTCTCTTTACTGAAACAGCCACCACCACAACAACAAACTTCTGATCATCTGGGGTTTCCCAATCTGCCCTCGCACTTTTGCTCCCCGAGAATCCAGTGCTGTATGAACAGTGGGAAATGGAAACAATGGAAGCATGTTTCAGCTGAAACTGGCACAATTAGGAAAAAACCACCAACCACAAAAAAAACTAGAATGCCTACATTAGCTTGGGGATTTTTTGGTGCTTTATTCTTAAGACGCTTTTGAAAGGTTGCAGCTAAAAGTAAAATTTGTTTTGGTGGCATTCTCAGCAACAGAAAGCAAAGGAATGTCTTGTCCTCCCCATGGAAGTAAAAAGAAGGAGCCCAGTTGCTGCTCTGCAGAAAGTGGCCAGAGAATTTGCCTTCTCTGTCCTTAGAATGAAGAGCGTCAAGGCAGCCTTCATTTGCAGGCTTTGCAGGACTTTGCTGATATAAAAAGCCTTAGAAGCCGTTGAGTCTTTGAAGTCTTTCTTGACTCTAACAGGAGGCTAAAAGCCAAGTCTCTCGAATTCAGATTGTTCCCCGGGCCTGGAAAGAGACTGAAATCCAGCTTGGTGGTCACCCAACCACACGTGCTCCACCACACCCTGCGGGAACAGAGTGAGACCCGGAGGCCAGCAGACGGCCTTTTGGGGGTGTGTCCCTGGCAAGTGAGGTGCCTCACTGAGTGACTGTTTGGGGTGAAATCAGCCTTTAGGGAACATTTCTCAGATACTTTTCTTGCTTTACCAAATGAGGCTGAGCACCCAGATTGGTGGGACCTTGGCCCAATGAAAGCCAAAAGTCCGAGTTAGTGTATTAGTACAGAGAGAAACAAAGTAAGTATGAAGAAAAAAGTATTTTAAAAATCTGAGTTAGGAAAGGTGCAGACTCAGATAAAAGAAGCAAAATGGGTCAGTCACATCTCCTGTTGAACCCAGTGCCCAGCTGAGCTTGACCATGACAATCAGTAACCGTGGACCCACCTGCCAGAGGTGCCTGGCCATCCTGGGTGGTGGGTCCTCAGTGGCCGTCTGTCCCCACTCCTGCCCCCTCACTTCACATCAAAAGAGTTGGCTTGGCAGCAACTAAGCCCCCCAGGCTGTGTCTGTGTGTCAAGGAGCAGCTCGAGGGACCCCGTCTTCCACACCTCTGTGTCCCCTCTGTGTCCTCAGTCCCATTAAACATTGATGTATCTACATTGAATCCTCATGCCACCTACTATCTCTTTCTCCCCCAAACAATAATCACCAAAAAAATGACATCCAGAACAAGTAGACCGGTCATTACAGTTCATCACAGATACACATGACTAACATTTGTCTTAGCCCAGAAAGCTCTTTCTTCCTCCTTCTCCTTTTTTCTTTTTTTTCTTAAAGACAGGGTCTCACTATGTTGCCCAGGCTGGCCTCGAACTCCTGGGCTGAAGTGAGTCTCTTACTTCAGCCTCCCAGTATGTTGGACTACAGGCACATGCCCCCACACCCAGCTGATCATATTTTTTATTATTATTGTTTTTTGAGACAGGGTCTCATTCTGTCACTCACCCTGGAGTGATCTTGGCTCACTGCAACCTCTACCTCCTGGGCTCAAGCCTCCTGAGTAGCTGGGCCTATAGGTACCCGCCACCATGCCCGGCCAATTTTTTTTTTTAATTTTTTGGTAGAGACGGGGTGTCACTTTATTGCCTAGGTTGGTCTCAAGCTCTGGGCTCGAGCAATCTGCCTGCCTTGGCTTCCCAAAGTGCTGGGATTACAGATGTGAGTACTGTGCCCGCCTTGATCATATTTTTCAAAGCAGTGGAGAGGGGAGGCGCATCTTATTCACTCCCCTCTCTCTTTAGAGCAGGCATTGTAACTGAAGAGGCACCGCAAAGAGTTGGGCTTAGAGGTCAGGTCAGCCTAGGTCCACATTCCCTCTCGGCCACTTTTTAGCCTTGTTGCCTGCACCTCAGTTTCCCTATCTGTAAAAATGGGAATCAAAATTCTTACCATATAGGATTTATTATGAGAAGTCAGATAAAGGCATAAAGAGGAGTACAAAATATAAAGGAATGGAAAACAGCGGCCTCCCGTGTACTGAAAATCGCCCATGATGTTTCAGCCACGTAGAGGCGTTTCCGCGCAGCACACAGAGGCACGGTGTTCAGGCATCGTTTCCATTGCCTCTGGGATGAAATGTGACAACTGGCTGACAGTCACATAGTCACATTCCCTCCCGAAGAGCTCAGAGCAGGAGATGAACAAAATGCTGGGGTCCTAGGGGACTCTGGGGAATGAGGCTGTCAAGAGAGTGCCGCGAATCAAACCGGAGCCTGGTGGATGAATCCTCATACTCCACAGTGGAGTAAGAGTGCAGCCAGTAGGCTGCCCCAGGCTGATGGCTTACAGAGCCACTGCTGGCCTTTGGGGACCTGAGGCTGCTGGGGAGGTGGAATTAACCAATCCATGATAAAATTGGAGGTGGCCATGTCCAGGGCACAGAAAATCCCTCTCTTGCCTCTTGCTTCTCCCTTCATTTTGACAGAGTTATCCCTTCCACCATTACTGCACGAGTGTCTCTCTGTCACCTGTCGTGTTAATGCAATGACATTCCCATACTGCAGGAGGGGAGACTGAGGCTGACAGGAGACCTCACTCACCAGCCACTTGTGCCAAACTGATGCATGACTCATGGGTTTTCTTTGTTGAGTCTGGTTTAAAAAAATGCATATCAGACATGGTGGACGTGTGCAAATTCACATACCTGGATTTCATCCTACTCTCAAAAATGGCCTTTTCCCAACTTGACCATTTTACTGAAATGCATTTTTTTCTTTATAAAAAGAAGTCCTACTTTTCAGTGACCAAATTGCTTCTAGCTACTTTTTCTCTTCCCAGCTGGTAAGGTTTTGTGGACAATTTTTCTTGCTTCTGTATTAGATAAGTAAGAATAATGAATTGATCTGTTGCCTCACAACCTGATGAAGATAAATAGGGTGGTGTGCTGTAATAAAATGCAGCAGTGGCCAACAAATGAAGACTGGGAGGTCATTACAAATTCTACATAAGCTATATCAAGATTGATATCCATTTTCTGAGGCCAAATAGATGATGTGTATCAGAAGGAGGGAACTAATAATGACAACGCCCCTGAGTTGTAAGGAACCTGTAAATTCTACCCTCCCTTTATTGCTTGAATGTCTATCGAGGGGTTGGCTAGCATTTTCTGGAATGGCTCCTGTCATGGAGAACTCACTACTACCTCTTCATTCCATCTTTGGAAGGCATTGCTCTGACTGTTAAAAGTTCTTATTTATACTTAGGTGAAATCTAAATCCTTCAAGGGTCTGTCACTGGGACAGCTCTTATCTTTGTTATCATACTGAACAAGGTAGTTCCTTTTTCTTTTCTTTTCTTTTCGATGGGGATCTCGCTCTATTGCCCAGGCTGGGGTGCAGTGGCATGATTGCTGCTGACTGCAGCCTCTACCTCCCAGGCTCAAGTGATCCTCCCACCTCAGCCTCCAGGGTAGCTGGGACTACAGGATGAACCGCTGCACCTGGCTAATGTTTTTAAAATTTTTTGTAGAGATGGGGCCATACTATGTTGTCCAGGCCAGTCTTGAACTCCTAGAAACAAGCAAACTTCCTGCCTCAGCCTCCCAAAGTGTTGGTATTACGGGCAGAAGCCACCACACTCAGCCTGATTCCTCTTATCTATAAGGCCTCTTCTGCTGTTTGAAGACAACTAAAATTAAGATGGTCACCCAAGTCTTTTCTCCTACAGGCCAAACATCCCAGTTCCTTTGGCTGTTCTTTTTCTTTTTTTTTCTTTTTTTCTTTTTGAGTCTCGCTCTGTTACTCAGGCTGGAGTGCAGCAGCATGATCTTGGCTCACTGCAACCTCCGCCTCCTGGGTTCAAACGATTCTCATGCCTCAGCCTCCAAGTAGCTGGGACTCCAGGTGCCTGCCACCATACCTGGCTAATTTTTGTATTAGTATTTTGTATTTTTGTATTAGTAGAGATGAGGTTTCATCATGTTGGCCAGGCTGGTCTCAAACTCCTGGCCTCAAGTGATCCACCCACCTCGGCCTCCCAAAGTGCTGGGATTACAGGCATGAGCCACCATGTTCGGCCTCTTTGGCTGTTCTTTCACCTTTGGTTACTTTCTTCTGATGAGGCTGCAATTTCTCTGTGACTTTCATCAAGCACAGGGGACATTTGTCATGTTCATGGCTACCCATCATCTTTGTATATTTGTAGAAATCACACAGTACGTTTCCTATCTTCCTAACGTAGCGGCGAGAACTGAAACTGCCAGCCTCCCCGGCAGCTAAGGTGCAGGCATGTGACCTAGGTTCTGCCTGTCAGATGTGGATGTACCCAGTGAAATTTTGATACTAAAGGGCCAACATGAGGAGATGGGAGCTTCCATTATGTAGTGCAAGTGGAGGCAGAAGCACTGAGCTTTTTGGGGTAGGCCGGGTTCCTGATGTAGGAACGACATTGGTGCTTGTGGAAAGAGCAGTGACTGAAGCCAGGTTTCTGGGAACTACAGAAATACCGTTAGTGATTTCTGCTTCCATATCATTTGGTGGAAGCAGTGGCAGCAATGACCTCATCAGGCCAGTTCAGTGTCATGGTTTATAAGTTATTACAAAAGGTTCTGCCTTTAATGGTTTCTCCAGCCTTCCCGACAACTGTGTACATCTTCTAATAGTTTTGAATAAACCCTCTTTCTTGTTAAATGAACCAGAGTTGCTTGCTGCTAGAAACCTTGACTCATGCAGGATATGATCTGAGTGCATAATTCCAGCAGAAAGCCCTCCAGTGCACAGTGGAGCACCATCACCTCCATCATTCTAGCAATCTTGCTTCTATTAATGGAGCCCATAGCTAAATGAACTCTTCTAAGCAGCCACATTACACAGCTGACTTACATTAAACTCACTGGTCAACTGAAACCCTCACATTTTAGGGGCAAGGAATCATTCCTCGGCTCAAGGAATTTCTAGAAGAAACAGACTTCATTTACTTTCTCATGACTTATTCAACAGAAAACACCATCTGAGCTTTTCCCTTCCCCAAACAAAATATTTAATGTATGACAGCAAGTCCCTTCAAGTGCCGAAAATGCAGTCGTTCCTTTCACAAGTAAAGAAAATAATGAGTAATTATGGATAAGATCCTACCAGCTTTTCTTCCCCACCCCCTCATTCCCTATAGCATACAACTGAGAAGTGTCAGGGTCACCCAGCAGCCATTTTGAACCACATACTCCAGCGTCCCTCTCCACTATCAAAGTGTTGTGAAGTGGACAGGGAGGGGCAGCGTCTTTGATTCTTCCCTTGTTGATTCTCCTGGGTGTCCCTGCCACCCCAGGGGGGCTCTGTGAGTGCAGAGAGAAGCCTCAAAACATACTCTGAAAATAAACAAGAGTCTTTTCTTTTCCTTCTGCCGCCAACCCCGAAGGAAACAGGACAAAGAAAAGGGGTGAGGTCACCTTTGGTTACCTTTGCTTAATGCCATTGCACAGAGGTGGGTCTCTTATATTAGGGCATCAGTAAATACCCGTGAAATAAATAAACTTGATTTAGATCAACAACAGACCAGGGAAAAGTAAGGCAGAGTGAGGTTATGAGTAATTCCTTTGCTTAATTCAGAATGTTAGAGCCCTCGACCTAGGAAGACAGAATTACATTTATTTATCTTTATAATTATACTTTAAGTTCTAGGGTACATGAGTAGAATGTGCAGGTTTGTTACATAGGTATACATGTGCCATGGTGGTTTGCTGCACCCATCAACCTGTCATCTAGGTTTTAAGCCCCAAATGCATTAGGTATTTATCCTAATGCTTTCCGTCCCCTTGCCCCCACCCCCCAACAGGCCCCGGTGTGTGATGTTCCCTTCGCTGTGTCCATGTATTCTCATTGTTCAGCTCTCACTTATGAGTGAGAACATGTGGTGTTTGGTTTTGGAAGACAGAATTTCAGTGATTTTTTTCGGATGTATTGTGAAAATATCTCCCCTGGGTCAGAAAGAAAGGCTCGAAATAACTCTCAAGGTTGAGACTCCAGAAAGGCCAGGTGACAGAACAGGTGTCACAGGTTGGTCTGGCAGCAGAAAGGGCTTGAGATGAATCTCTGACTTCCAGACTCTACACCTTTGCTACTCAAAGTGAGGCTCCTGGAGCAGCAGTGCTGGGATGCTTGTTAGAAACAATGAATTTCAAGCCCCACCCCAACCCCATAGAGTCACTTTAACAAATTTGGGAAGCACTGCCCTACACCATTAGTGAGATGTCTAGAAGTCGTCAATTACAGAAAGACCTAGTTTGGGAGCAGCCTGGACAACATAGTATAACCTCATCTCTACAAAAAATGAAAAAATTAGCCAGGCGTGGAGACTCCCACCCGTGGCTACTCTGGAGGCTGAGGTTGGAGGATTGCTTGAGCCTGAGGAGGCTGAGGTTGCAGTGAGCCGTGATCACGCCACTGTACTCCAGCCTGGGTGACAGAGAAAGCCCCTGTCTCTCTCTCTGGTTAAAAGGTGATGGGATGCTGGGGAATGCTACTCAGCAATGAAAAGGAACAAACATTCCATATGTGCAGCCTCCTTGGATGGGTCTCTGAGGCATTCTGCTGAGTGCAAAAAGCCAGCCTCGCCGTTTGAGGTGCTAACACCTGTAATCCCAGAACTTTAGGAGGCTGAGGCAGACAGATTGCTTGAGCTCAGGAGTTTGAGAGCAGTCCTGGCAACGTGGCGAGACCCTGTCTCTAATAGAAAAATTTTGAAAAAGTGATCTGGTAGCAGTGTGCATGCCTGTGGTCCCACTACTCAGGATACTGAGGTGGGAGGATTGCTTGAGCCCAGAAATTCGACACCAGCCTGGGCAACATGGTAAAATCCTCATCTCTACCTAAATAAATAAATAAATAAATAAAAATTGGCTGGGCATGGTGGCTCATGTCTTTGGTTCCAGTTACTTGGGAGACTGAGTCAGGAGGATTCATGAGCCTGGGAGGCAGAGGTTGCAGTGAGCTGAAATCGCACCACTGCACTCCAGCCTGCGTGACAGAACGAGACCCTGTGTCAATAATAATAATAATAAAAACACCAATCTCCAAAGGCCACTTACTATATGGTCTCATTGACATAACATTCTTGAAATAACAAAACTATAGAGATGGAAAACAGATTAGTGGTTGTCAGGGGTTTGGGATGAAGTTGGTGGAGGAAGGGCCAGAGTGATTCCAAAGGGGTAGCATGAGGGAGATCTTTGTAGTGAGAGAAGAGTGACCTTGGTGGTGGTTACATGAATCCACACCTGACAAGATGTCACAGAATGATACACACACATTGTAGCGATGTCAGCTTCCTGGTTTGGATATTGTACTAGATTTATCTAAGATGTCACCATTTGGTTACTCTATATTATCTTTGCAACTTCCTGTGAATCTGTAATTGTTTCAAAATAAAAAGTGAAAAAAACAAAACAAAACCCAAAACCAAAAAGGAGATGGTAGTCATGTAGCAATGATCTGGAGAGATGCCATCTTCATGATAAGATAGCTGAAGCCTCATTCTAACGCTTTATCTGGTTTCCTGCTGGGAGCCTGTTTTGCTGAAGGCATCATTGTGAAATGATGAAAAAGGTCCTTTTTGCTAAATCCTCCTGGTTGCAATCTAGAATGTCCTATTACACAAAATGATGTTCTCACAAGGCTCTAATATAGGAGCGTGGTAAGGAGAGTGTGACAGGTTCCGGTCTAGGCTCACAGGACATCAAGTTAGAAGGAGTTGAGGAAACAGGTCCAGATGGAGAAGAGGCCTGAACAAGGTCACCCAGGTAGCAGATGACAGATTCAGGGTCAGGGGTGAGATGTGGTGCCCAGCACAGAGCCCCTCCATTGTACCAATCAGCCTCTTCCCTTTGTAGCTCTTTATCCCAGAGGTTTTCCACAGCATCAAAATTCAGAACTCATCTGAAGGTTAACTCTGAAAAGCAACATCCAGAGAACGCATCAGTGACATCAGGGCATCTCTTCTAATTGCCTATTCACACAGACAGATAGTCTTTTCAGATTCAGGGCTAAACTTGGAGATGTGTCCTTTCACAGGGCACTCGTTATCTGCCTGCCTCATCAGTGATGGGAACTAAAGCACGATGTGATTGCTGAGTATGAGTTCTATTTTTTTTCTGCCAAGCAGGAAGTTCAAAATCTGTTGAGTTATTTTTAAAGAGGGTGGAAAAAATAGGCATCATAGCAGCTTCTGCAGTGGCCGCAGCCAAAGGCACGTGCTGCTTTATTCAAGGCATTGGCCAGGCTGGAAGGAACGGAGGTGACGTGAAGTTCCACCAGGGAGGTTTCTTGGTGGAGTGGGGGCAGGGATGAGTGTCCACACACTCAAGTGGCAGCACAGGGCATATGGGCTTGCCTGCTAACTTGAGGAGGACAGCAGTCCCAGATTTTTCTGGAGGGATATCTAGCAGTTTGTTTCATTTGGGGTTTGTGGCTACCCTCTCCCTCTCGACAGAGTCGTGGTCCTCAAACCCTGGACTGAGAGTTGGCTCTGGTGGGTGTGGGCCCTGCTCAGCCATTTGTGGGGTCTTGGACCTTAGACACACACCATGGGAGTCTTGTGTCATCCAAGTCACACATGTGAATCTCACATTCCTGTGTATTCTCTTCCAAGGAATTTGGAAGAGTGAATCCCTGCAACTCTAATCTTTTGAAAATATCATGTTTATATGAAAGGAAATCCAGGTGTACTTGGCTTCTATTTGCAAACATTTCTTGATTACTTTGTGTGAAGCACTGTGCTAGGAACTAGAATCACAAAAGAGCTCAGTTGTGGGGGAATTCTCCTATACTCCTCAGAATAAGTAGCAAAACCCTAGAGAATCACAAATCACCATGGGAACCGCTCCTGTAGAAAGTTCTAGAAATGAAGGCATAGTCATTAGCCTTCCTTTCCTTGTATGAATCATCAATTTCCCCTTCCTTCTGCTCAGTCTTAGAAGTTTAGAAAAGCCTTTTGCCTGCTATTAACAGTGTGAGACTCATACAAACTATCTCCTTTAATCCTCCCAACAACACTATTCACTAGTTATAGTGGTTTTATTTTTTTTCTTTTTGAGACGGAGTCTCGCTCTGTTGCCCAGGCTGGAGTGCAGTGGCACAATCTTGATTCACTGCAACCTCTGCCTCCCAGGTTCAAGCGATTCTCCTGCCTCAGCCTCCCTGAGTAGCTGGGATTGCAGGTGCCCGCCACCAAGCCCCATTAATTTTTGTATTTTTAGTAGAGATGGGGTTGTGCCATGTTGGCCAGGCTGGTCTCGAACTCCTGATCTCAAGTGATCTGCCCACCTTGGCCTCCCAAAGTGTTGAGATTACAGGCGTGAGCCACAGCGGCCGGCCACTAGTTATAGTTAAACCCTTTTTTTTTTTTTAAAGAGGAAGGTGAATACTAGATAGAGTAAGCAACTTGTCCAAAGTCTCAAAGCTAGTCAGGGGTTGAATCCAGTCGGAACAGGGTTTTCAGGTCTGTGCTGGAGTCCAGGGCTCAGCAATCAGTGCTGCCAACAGAAGGTGCTCAATAGATGTCTCCCTGAGTGGAGAAACCCAGGAAACTGCTGGCCATGGAGGCTGTGTAGGGGCCAGGCAGAAAGAACTATAAGTGGGAGAATGTGAGCCCTTCTGCGACTATTCATTCATTTCTGACGCAAGGTGGGGGTGGAGGGAGGTGGACAGCGAATTCTGAAGCCAGAGGACTCAAGACTGGTGAAATAGATTTTCTCAAAGAACCCTTTATCCACACAGCCCGATGCTAGCAAAACACTGTGTGATAAAAGTCTTGGTATGACAACATGCAGTCGAATAGCACTTTTTGCCTGGGGCTTTACAGGAAGAAACAACGTGAGATCCAAAAGCAGAATCGCAGAATGGGGAACACAGAACAAAAGCAGAATCACAGAATCTCAGGGTGGGGGAGGTCCCAGAGCTCCTCCTTCAACCCCGCCCCCATGCCTGACTGCATCATCTTCCGGTTTCTGCCTGGGCATCTCCCTGATGGGAGTTCACATCCTGATCTTCATTTTCAGTGGATTCTCCTTCTTTTGAGGAGAATGAATGATATCCAGGTATGGTATATGTAAGACCAATGGCCATGGGGGTGGGCACAGAAACTAAGTCGGGTCCTTGTGTTTCTTGGGGGCGCCTGCACGAACACACTCCTTCCAGTGCCCCATTGCAAATGGAAGGGGCGGAGGGAACCTGTGGCAGGCAGCGCCCCCCCACCCCGCCCCGCCCCACGCTTTCCTCCACACCCTAAGATGCTAATGGGCCCCTGCATGGGCTTTGCTGAGGCCTGAATGTCAAAGCCACCTGTCAGACAAGTACAAGGCGAATGGGGTAGCATGCACTTTAGCATCCTAAAAGCAATAAGTCAAAAATGCCTACTCACCCTGAGGCCACACCGAGGGCGACACACAGTCAAAAATAAACCGACCTTCTGCTTTCCTGGCCTGACTCACAGTTCTGGCCCTGGCACTGGGTTGCTTCCTAGAGAAGGAACAGACCTGGATTGCTAAGCGGGCTTGAGCAGTCATTTCCGGGAGGTGGGGCGCTGTGAGCTCTCTACCGGGCCTCACTGGCCCAGGTCTCCCAGGGCTGGCTGGGCCTCTCCCCAGACCTGCTTGTAGGCTTCTGTGGATTGGCAAGGCGATTCATCTGCCCACATGCCTGGGTTGGGCCCAGGCTGGGTCAGGAGACACAGCAGAGCCCCTGGGGACTTGGTTTGACCTCAGCAATGATGACACCCAGGAAGAGAGCTGCCTGTCCCTCCGTGACCCCCACCCCCATCCCATAATGCTGCCACCATCCCCTAGCATCAGCTCATGCTGGCCCTTGGTGGGGACCCACCACGTGGAGATAACTTGTCTTTCTCATCCCCCCAGCCTCAAAAAGTGTCATCCAGGCACACGAGTGACAGCCAGAACTCTACCCTCTGCAGGCGAGTTCTCTGCCTTAGGCAGTGCTATGGCGGTGGCCCAGGTGGTGGCACCTGTAGCTTCTCTGCCTGATGTAAAAAAGATCACTAGGGCTTGGCTGCCACACCGCCAGCAACAGGAACATTTGTCTTTTATCTAGCGTCTTCATTTCCCTTGACTTTTTCTGCGGGACCACATTGTCCAATCTCTTCACCGAGTGAAGTTCTGAGGCTTGAACTGTTGGGATAAAGAGCTCACTCAAACCACACACATGGTGCACGGCCTGGGAAAATCATTTCTTTTAATGACAGAGAAAGCACACAAATGATAACAGAAGCCCCATTGGGAGTTGCCACTGTACAAATCAATGCCTGGAGGCCCTGAACTAGCATTAAGACATTCACAGGGAAGTCAGCTGAGGTTAAGGAAACATCCACGCAGCATCTCTGAGGATACAGAAGAGGGAGGAGGAAGGTGACAGCCGCGATGCACACGCTGTGTATCTGTAGCTTGGACTCTTCTTCAGGCAGTTCTTGTTTTCCTTCCACATTGGATGGTAGGGGCTGGGGGAGGTTTGCAAATGACCATGTGGAAGAGAGGCCTTGTGTATCAGCCTCGCAGAAGAGCCAATACTGTAGACAGATGTCACCCAGATGCTCCATGGGCCATGCCCATGAAGCGATGTTACGTTGGTCCTCTGAACAATGGTTCAGGGAGCTCGCACAACAGAAGAACAGTGGCTCCTTCACAATCTAGGGTCTGGCGCAACTTCCTGAAGGCATGCTAGGAAATAGGTTTATCAACAAAACTTGGCCGTCCCCAAGGGTAAAAGTCATTCTCCTAGTTTTTACTGCATGTATCTAGGTTTCAAATTAAAGAACGAGAAGAAAGGCAGCAACTGAAAAGTTATCTGGAATACTGTGGCACTTTACCAATCTCTTTTGCTTATGATATATGGCAGAGCCAACGAAACCCTGTTGATATAAACTTTCATTATAATAATCCTATACTGTACACTCTCAGAATACAGAAAGAATCCATCCTATCATACATGTTTCTTCTTTAAAAATAATCTAACATAGTCATACTCTCTGGCTAGTAACAAACTATTAACATCTTCTGAGAATACAGAGAAAACTCTGGGATTAATAGTAAATTCTCTGACGTGCTGCCCCCCTCCCCCCCATTCAGCATCATCTATGAACACATTTCTGCAAAAGCATCCCCAAATCATCCATAACTAGGAAAAGAAATGGATATGTTAGTTTCACCAAATGGAGTTTTAGCTAGAAATGATGGAACGTTTTTACGTTGGCAAAAATGAAGCACAAACGTAACATTTCACAGGTTCGGACCCATGCAAATGCATGTTATGTGGGGTGTTTTCTTCTCACCCCGAAACCACGATTAGCATGCAGGTTGTTTTCAACTATTGAATTAGAGATACTTATTGGCAGTGCACCTCTTTTGTGTAATCATGATCACTAAGGCAAGATTATTTCGACTTGTTTAGAATACCAGCAGTATCTTATCAGATGCATGTTTACACAGTGTGGACCTGTGACTTACTATTTAAAAAAAAAAAAGAAAGAAAAATCTCAAAACACAGATCCCTAAACACAATTTAGTTGAAAACGAACTGTTAAGCTTTTAGAAATATATTTTAAACTACAAGACTGCCCTGTTTTTGTTTTTGTTTTTTTTAAATGAACATTTTAAAAAGTTCCCACCCCTAAAAATTTGCCAAATTATTTCCTCATTATGGGTCACAGCCTCACCAATTTGCTACCATGGTTGACGTTTGCTGAAGCACAGCTACCAAGGTCCTCAATGTGTAATACAATCTCTTCAGGATCGGTACGGTGAAGTCCTCCAACTGTCAACCTGGAACCTGAGTGACCTTTGAAAGGCCTCAATCCATTCATTCGACAGTGGTCCCCGGCAGTGGGTGTTCAAAGGTCCTAGGGGTGCTTTCGGTTGGGGTTAACTTGGTTGTCCAGTTGCCCGTTAAGCTCTGGACCCAGCTGATCTGATCTGCAGACCGGTGGAAAGTCCTTTGTTTTTCAACAGGAACACGTGGGAGCAGTAGAGGCAGCTCCTTGGCCCAGCCAAAAACAGGTGCCAGGTGGAATTTGTCTGTGTTTGTGTAAAGCCAATGCGGCAGGAGAACTGGAAGGTTCCCGGGAAGCATTCGCTGCACTGGGCATTTCAAACCACGGAACCTTTGGAAGATGACAAGTGAATGGACTGAATTCTGATGGCCAACGTCCTCTGTAAGTCCTGGAGCACATCCTGGCCGGTCCCTTCACCATTTTTGTCATACAGGAGCTGCTTGAATGCTTCGTTTTCAATGAGGACCATCATGTTTTTGAGAAAGTAGCCTTCGCAATATGCTGAGAGCTCCGTGACGCCAAGAAACTGTGGAGAATGGAGAGGAAATGGGAGATGGTTATGCTTCTGAAAAGCACCTTTCAGATTATGCCTTCAGAGCTAATAATGGCGCACACCTGCTAAGGAAGACTGGCTGCAGAATGTCTCTGATTCCCCAGCACACACCCATGGGGTGTGACTTTGCAGCTCATCCTGTCAAAGGGCTGGAGTCCATTCCTCCATTCCTTGGCCTCGTGCCAATCAAATCACTTCTCTGGGCCTCAGTTTTCCAAGTTACAAAAGCAAGGGGTGGACTACAGGGGTATTGTGCTCTGCTGTGCCATTTAGGACAGGGATGCATGTAGTAATTCTGTGGTCTCCAAGAGGCTTATAAAGCTTGATGATGTTTATCAGTGAGTGGACTAGTTATCCCACAAATGTCCATATAGATGCACAAATCCTGGAGCTCTGGAACTGAGAGAGATCTTAGCAATCCTTTCATTCTTATTTTTTTGAGACAGAGTTTTACTCTGTTGCCCAGGCTGGAGCGCAGTGGCATGATCTTGGCTCACTGCAACCTCCACCTCCAGGGTTCAAGTGATTCTTCTGCCTCAGCCTCCAAGGCAGGCCTCCCAAAGTGTTGGGATTACAGGTGTGAGCCACTGCACCTGGCTTAGAAATCTTTTCATTCTTTCAACATGAATCCTGCTCTTAGAATCACAGAGTACAAGGCTTCCTGGTACAGGTGAGGGAACTGAGGCTCAAAGTTGCCAATCTGATTCTGAGGACACAGTGAGCACCCCCCACCAGCACACCGGGCACTTGCTTTGTAGATTAGTGTCATTCAGCACATGTTAGTGGAAAATAAAAGCATAATATATACCTATATTGATAATATTTGATAGTATTTATTGAATGGTGACTGTACATCAACCTCTGGCCTATCTCCACACAACTAATTACTAACAAAACTGGGATTGGAGCTCTCATTCCCAAGACCAGTGGTTGGCAAACTATAGGCCTGAAGGCCAAATATGGCCCACCACCTGTTTTTATAAATAAAGTTTTATTGGAACACAGCCATACCATACCATTCATTTACATATTCTTTGGCTGCTTTTTGCAAAATTGAGTAGGTACAAAGCCAACTGTGTGGTCTGGAAAGTTGAAAATATTATCTGGCCCTTGTCCTAGACTCTAATTTTTTCAAGGGCAGAGACCATGTCTAACTTTTTTTTTTTTTTTTTTTTTTTTTTTTTTTTTTTTTTAGACAGAGCCTCACCCTGTGGCTCAGGCTGGAGTATGGTGGCGTGATCTCTGCTTACTGCAGCCTTGACCTCCAGGGCTCAGGTGATCCTCCTGCCTTCTGAGTAGCTGGGACTAGAGGTGCGCGCCAGCATGCCCAGCAATTTTTTTTTTTTGTATTTCTTTTTATAGAGATGGGGTTTCACTATGTTGCTCGGGCTGGTCTCAAACTCCTGGCCTTAAGTGATCCTCCCACCTCAGCCTTCCAAAGTGCTGGGATTACAGGCGTGAGCCACTGCGCCCGGCTCCTCTAATTTCATATTATATTCTGAATATTATATTATATTCAGAATATTGTATTATATTCTGATGAATACAGCTCCTAGGAAATACTGGCTACTCAATAAACACTAGCGAAAAAATCCTTTGGTTTCCAAACCTGTGTTCTTTCCATCATGATGCACTGTTGAGCTTAACCACAACAGCTGAAATTCAGTCTGATGAACCAGCTTGTTCTTTTTCTCAAGAGACACGCTGAAAGGGCCACAAGAAGCTCCAGGGCCTCTTTTCATAACTGAATAGTTTGGTACAGGTTTACTAGGAAAAAACAGATGGCTAAGCCATGCATTTGTGGAATGGGTTTCTCCTCTGTATAAAATTCTGCAGCTGTCTCAAGCGGTTAGATGTAATACAGAGGTAACGTTGTGGAGGTCGTCGTCGACATTTGGAACGTGGCTCTTAGCATCTAAACGCCTGTATTGCCTGGAGTTACAAATGCTAAGTGTTGGTTTCTCTCTTTATCACTCTTTTTCCTAAACTAGCCTCTATTTGCAGCACAATCTGCAAGTCATCGAATCCACATGGTGTGTGGCCGTTAGCGGACTACAGCATACACAGCACAGGGGAAGCAGTGCACAGAAAGGGCAGGGGGCGGCTGGCATTGCACTGCCCTCCAGGTGACTATCACGAAGGGCAGATATTTCTCTTGGAAACACTCCAGGTAGTGGCCTGGACGTCTGAGGCAGAGCTGGTGTCCGTAAAAGCCAAAGCCCTGTCTGCAAAGCATGTCTGTAGGTATATATATATGTATATATGTATGTATGAAAGAGGCAGTTTCTCTGCCATAGGTGTTCTAAGCCTGTATTCCCAGCCGGGGCTCACATTGCATCAGGCGACATTATTAAATCACAAGATATGCTACAGAAGCTGCCTGCCAACAAACTTGAAAAGATTAAAATGGGATTGTGAAACAGGCCTCACTGCCAAGGTGGTAGGCCACAGAAAAGCCACCGTGGATGTCAAGTTCATGGGGCAATTTGAGTGACCATGGTCAAGGAGGAGGGCAGAGGAGCGCAGAGGAGCACAAGGCTAATCAGGCTCTCTGCCTTGGTGCAGAGAAAGAGACCTCTCTTCTGCAAAGTAATCAGTTTAAGATTGAAAAAAAAAAGCTTGTGTCCTGAGAAACCAGATTTTGGTATAATCCTCATTTAACTAGAACCCAAGTGTGTGTGTGTGTGTTTGTGTGTGTGTGTGTGTGTGTGTACAATGTAGACTGACTGTACTTTTTGATTTACTGATAGCCAATCAGAAAATCTTGAGTATCAAGGATTATTGAAAATATTTCCAACATTTATTAAGCCAGACAGTAAACACAGGGTTAAGAACCTATGCTTTGGAGTGAGACAAATCTGGGTTCAAAAGTCTCAGTACTACACTTCTGGGGATATACCCCAAATAACTGAAAGCACAAATTTGAGGCCAGGCGCGGTGGCTCACGTCTGTAATCCCAGCACTTTGGGAGGCTGAGGCTGGTGGATCACCTGAGGTCAGGAGTTCAAGACCAGCTTGGCTAACATGGCAAGCATCTGTCCCTAATAAAAATACAAAAATTAGCCAGGCATGGTGGCGCATGCTTGTGGTCCCAGCTACTCAGGAGGCTGAGGCAGGAGAATCGCTTGAACCTGGGAGGCAAAGGTTACAGTGAGCCGAGATCATGTCACTGTACTCCAGCCTGAGTGACAGAGTGAGACTCTGTGTCAAAAAAAAAAAAAAAAAAAAAGGCAGGGATTTGAACAGATATTTGTACACCCATGTTCACAGCAACACAATATTGTTCACAATAACCAAAAAGTGGAAGCAACCAAAGTGTCTATTGATAGATGAATAAACAAAATATGGCATGTACATACAGTGAAATATTATTCATCCTTAAAGAAGAAATTCTGACGCATGCTACAATATGGATGAACTTTGAGGACATTATGCTAAGTGAAATAAATCAGTCACAAAAAGACACATATTGTATGATTCCACTTATGTGACATCCCTTGAGTAGTCAAATTCATAGAGACAGGAAGTAGAATGGTGAATACCAGGGCCTGGGGGAGGGGAGGAATGAGGAATTGGTGTTGAAAGGGTATAGTATCAGTTTGGAAAGATGAAAAAATTCTATAGATGAATGGTAGTGATGGTTGCACAACAATCAAATGTACCTAATACCACTGAACTGTATACTTAAAAATGGTTAAAGTGGCAAATTCTATGTTATGTACATTTTACCATAATACAGAAATCTCATTACTAGCTGTGTGACCTTAAGCAAGCTACTTCACCTCTCTGTGCTTCAGTCTCCTTATGATGACATGGGACTAGTGTAGCATTTACCTAAAAGGGTTGTAGTGAAGATTAAAAAACAAGATGCAACAAGGCTCTTAGCACAGGTGCCTGCACATTAAAAGGGCTCACTGAATGCTGTCTTAAGCAAGTAGCATCTCACATGCAATCTGATTTTTCGCAACAAGCAATAGGAGCGTCATTCACGTGCACTGTTACTGTCCAGAGCTGTGTGTGATATGGGAGTCATGTGTACTGGGCTCCAGTTACATAAAACAGGAAAATTTTGTTGTAAAGTCCTAAAATAACTCTTCATGGCTGGGTGCGGTGGCTAATGCCTGTAATCCCAGCTATTTGGGAGGCTGAGGCAGGAGAATTGCTTGAACCCAGGAGGAGGTTGCAGTGAGCCTAGATTGCACCATTGCACTTCAGCCTGGGCAACAAGAGTGAAACTCCATCTCATCAATCAATCAATCAATCAACCTAACTCCTCATCTTAACGGGTTTTATTGTTTCTTGCTGGAACTGTTAATGCCCCCTGTGCTCAGCACGTGGAACAAAATGCAGTGGTACCCGGACAAAGTATTTTACTTCTCTTGGGCCCAGTCTCCCCACTGATGAAGTGAGTTGGATGAAATCAGTGGTTCCTGAAAACTGGAGTGAAGACTGGTTTGAGGGCTGATGTCACTCTAGCAGCTTGTTAAAAATAGAGATTTCTGGGCTCCCTGAGGGGATACTGCTGAGGTCGTCGGGGATGGGGGACTACACTGGCATTCCGAAAGCTCCCCCAGGTGATTCTAATTCATAGCCAGGTGTTGGGTCCACCTGATTAAGCAGACGCCAAAGACTTCAGCAGTGCTTACAGCCTGTTCTCAATCTTGGCCACATCTGAGCATCACCTGGGAAGCTTTGAAAGCTGCCTTTCTCCAGGTTCCACTCCCAGAGGCTGACTGATTAGTCTGTGATGGGTCCCAGGCATAGGAAGTTTAAGTAGTCCCCAGGTGATTCTAACATGCAGCTGGCATTGAGAACAATTCTGGAAAGGCGGTTCTCACCCCTGAGCACGCATTAGAATCAGCTGGAGGGCATGCAAAGCCACAGGTGGCTGGGTCCCCCTCAAATTTCTGACTCAGTAGGTCTGGGGTATGGCCTGAAAATGTACCTTTCCGACAAGTTCCCTGGTGCTGCTGGATTGGAGAACCACTGTTCTAGAACCTTAGAAGGTGTCCCTTAGATCATCAGCAGAGACATCACCTGGGAGCTTGTCAGAAAAGCTGAACAGGCCCATCCCAGTCTATGGAACCGGAGTCTGTGACATGAGTCATATGCACGCGAGAGTTTGCGAAGCACTGTTTGAGAACTCTGCCTTTGAAACTTCTGGGCTCCTCCCTTCCTTGTTCTGGGTGGGGAGGTGGAAGGCATCTTTTCTAGAGCAGGAAGCAGATCTTGGCAGAAGCCAGCAGCTTAGCCTTCAGAGAACTGGCCCAGCACCCGCTCTCTGCCCTGCCTCTGTGTTTGCCAAGGAAAAGCCTCCGCGGCTTCAGCGCTCCTGTGTGCGCACTGCGCAGTAATGAGATTGATTACCTTGGCATGGTTGTAAATATCCACACAGTTGTCGGTATTGATGCTTTTCGCACAGATGATCTCACAGTGTCGCTGCAAAGCCTCCAGCTGGAAAAACTTAGCAGCAGACAGAAGCTAAAAACAACAAAAAGAGTCTGTTAGAGGCTGGGAGGTGGATGGAAAGGAGGTAACAGTAAGGAACTGCAGTGGTAAGACAGTCTTATCCTCATCTTCCACAGCAGCGTCAAGGGTGGGGGACAGAAAATGATGCACAAAGGTAACATTAGAGGAAGAGGACAAAGATAGGATTCCGTCGTGGGGGAAGATGGGGGAGGAGGGGAGGACTAAACAAACTCAATTCATACCCATCACAGCAGGAGGTCAACCCAAAATGCCCAAAATTGTTATGTCCAGAAACAAGGGTGAAAATCAGGGTATTATCAGCAAGCTGGATATCGAGGTGGCTCACTCCCTCTGTTGGCCGGGTCTCCACTCAGATGTCGCCTCCTCAGAGGAGCCTCCCTCTACCCCATCTATCTTCCTTTCCTCCTTGCCCTGTCTCACTCCTCACAGTCACAGCACACCAGGTGTGACGTCATGGCTGCCTCCCTCACTAGAGTCCAGGAGGGCAGGGATCTGTGTCAGTTTTCATCACTGCTGTAACCTGGCCCAGAGTACAGTGCCGGCCTAGGAGATGCTCAACAGATGTGTGTTGAGAGAACAACAGGCTTTGGGGAGGGGATGGAAGAGCTAAGAGCAAGAGTTCAAAGGACTGGTTTTGGGAACGGGGACTGGAGGGAGGGCAGGGTGGGCCCGGGCAGCTGCTTTGTATTCAAAACCCTTCTGTATGATTGAAATGATTTAAATGTATATTCCTTATTTTTAGTTAAAATTATTTTTATTTTTATTTTTGTTAAGGCTAGACAAATGAAGCAGTGGGAGTGGAGAAGGAACACAGAAATTCATAACTGGTTGTGATCAATTTGTTGTAAACAGCCGGGTGCAGTGGCTCACGCCTGTAATCCCAACACTTTGGGAGGCTGAGGTCAGGAGTTCGAGACCATCTGGCCAACATGGTGAAACCCCGTCTCTACTAAAAACACAAAAAATTATCTGGGCATGGTGGCAGGTGCCTGTAATCCCAGCTACTCGGGAGGCTGAGGCAGGAGAATGGCGTGAACCCAGGAGGCGGAGGTTGCAGTGAGCCAAAATTGCACCACTGCACTCCAGCCTGGGGGCAGAGTGAGATTCTGTTTAAAAAAAAAAAAATTAGTTGTAAACACCACCGCACTTTTGTTTACAAACGAGCCCACATCCTTGAGAATAAAACCATCAGAGGAGTAGTCCAGGGAGACAAGAGAGTCACTGTGTGTCCATGTGTGTCTGCATTTGTGCATGTTTGGGTGGGGAGAGAGTTACCACAGAAGGTTTCACAGAGTAAGAAGAAAGGACAAGTGGGCCTGCAGTGAATACATAGTCCTAATCACAATCACTATGTGCCAGGCATTGTTCTAAGCACCTTAACAATTTTTTAAGATCCTCTGAAAAACCCAATGAGGTAGATAGTTATCCCCATTTTACAGGCGAGGAAGCTGAGGATTTGAGGTTAAATAACTTGTCCACAGTCACACAGCTCAGAAGCTCTAAAGCCTGGATTTAGACAAGTCTGGCACAGCATCCGTGTTGTAACCACTGTGTGAGGTCTGCTCTTGAACAGTTGATTGTGTCCTGACATCTCTCGTCAGCCAGGCACCTGGATGTCAGCCAGGCACCCTGGACGTCAGACAACTGACCGTGATCCTGGCTCTTTTGCTGGGGATTAATTGGGGGTGATTTTTGGCTTCTGGTTCAAAGTTCCCAGTTTCGATTAGGAAAATGAACAAGATTTCCACTTTTGGCAAGGAACAGGAGAAAATCTTGGCTTTGGACAAAATCAGGCAGAAACAAGGCTCCTGGATAGGCGGGGCTAGAGCTGGTCGAATTACAAGAGGTGGACAGGGGGCGGGGGAGAGTGAAGGAAGCAGGTGTGAGCTGCCTGACTGTGGGATGCTCAGTCTGAGGAAAGCCTGGAGGAGACTGTAATCTGCCCTCCACTTCTGCATCTTGGAAGACAGTGTTGTGATGAGGGATGTTTTTAGGGGATATAATATTTTTATAAGTGACAAGGGAGAAGAAGTCATCTAGGATATTTCCTGATGATATCACTATTAGAGCCTCAGCTGTAGCCTCAGACTTTTCAGTCAAATTCCTTCCCTTCCCTGCCCCGCTACCACCAATGCCAGTTAAAATTGGGTTTCACTCAGTGGCTACTGAAAGCAGTCGGGCAAGCAAGTGCACTAGCACCCCAGCCTGCCAGGGAAGGTCTCTGATGAGAAGCCCTTCCTGTCTGGGAGGACTGAGGAGTCAGGACGGAACAAGAGCCCCAAGTCTTCATCCAAATGAAAACCCAACACGGGTCCTTCCAGACACTTCCTTGCACGCTGGCGACCTCTGGTGGTGCCACTCACCCAAGGGACTTGTGACAGCCACCACCACGATGGATCCCTTACCTCCATGATCTCATTGTTCTTAATGAGCAGTGACTCTGGGCCACCGTAGTAGAGATACTGCATAACCAGCTGGAAGAAAGCACAGAGAACAGTGTCAATGGCAAAGACACATCATCTTAAAACCATTCGGTGGATGTCCCAGCTCAGGCTTAGTTCCTGAGACCTCTAGGACATCCATTCCAAATGGTTGCCCATTTCCATGTCACCAGTGACCAAGAGCTCACTACTTTAAGGGGGAGAAGACTGTCCGTTTTGAACAGTTTCATCAGTCAGATAGTTTGATACCATGTTGAAACTTGCCTCCATATGGTTTCCTACCCCCAGTTCCATGCCCACCCCCAAGACCAAACTAAACAACCCTAAGCTACTGCCCCTCATGACAGCTTTTTCATGTATGCATGATAATCACGGGTTCCTCTCCCATCTCCCACCCCAGTTATGCTGCGCGGAACTGCTGCACACGTGGTGTGGCTTGAAGAGCCTGCACCAGAGGGTTGTTCCCTGCTAACATGGCCCAGTTTGACTCAAAGCCACCTGTTGAAGTCCCAGAAGGTGACTCTGGGATGCCACAGGGCCATCTGCTCCTTATTACAATGTGCCGAGCCCCAAGGCGAAGCCATGAGGGGTCCAGGGTTTCTGTGTATCACTGACGATGTCAATGACGCTAGCCCGGATGTTCTTTATTCATGTGACTCACGATACCCAAACAGCAGGCAAAGTTTCCAGAGCTTTGCAAACTGGTGTCCCTTGAATGGAATGGGGCCCATGGATGTATCTGACTTTGCTATCTTATCTCCTACGACAACTGGGTGTTAATTTTTTAGGTGGTTTGTCCCAGTCCCAGTCTCCTTCACTTCCTATTGTCTTTGCGTGTGTATGTTGGGGGTGGGGGGAGATGAAGTCTTGTTCTGTTGCCCAGGCTGGAGTGCAGTGGCACAATCTTGGCTCACTGCAACCTCCAACTCCTGGGTTCAAGCAATTCTCCTGCCTCAGCCTCCCAAGTAGCTAGGACTACAGGCGCACACCACCACGCCCGGCTAGTTTTCTGTATTTTAGTAGAGACCGGGTTTCACTCTGTTGCCCAGGCTGGTCTTGAACTACTGAGCTCAGGCAATCCACCCACCTCGGCCTCCCAAAGTGCTAGAATTACAGGTATGAGCCACCACGCCTGGCCCCTATTGTCTTCTACCTGCATGCCTGACAAACTCACTTTACCTCCCTGGCTCTCAGGCAGCTGTGTGGGTGAAATCTAGACTGGTTTCCTCCCTTTTTGGGGTACTTGTAAAATGAGCCTAGACTGGGCTGTCCTCGATGGTCCCTTCAGGCTGACAGTCTGTGACCAATATAGGACACCGATTAAGTGCAATGAGCCTGGAGTTGGGCTGCCTCAGTTTCTGATCTGGCTCTGCCACTTAAAAGCTGCGGGACCTGAATTAAGTTAGGCTCTGTGTGTCTCAGTTTCCTATCTGTGGAGTGGGGATAATGTTACCTTCCTCATGGAATTGTGATGAAGACTAAACGAGTCACTGCACAGTACAGGCCTAGCAGGGGCCTGGCACACAGCAAGCCCTCTGCAAATGTCAGCTCTTTAATCTTCTCTGAGACTGAAACATCTTGTCCTTTGTTTCTGCTACATGCTGCCTTGTTCTCACCCAGGCCATCTGAAAGCCTTTGCGACTGGCCTCAGACTGCTTTTTGCATGTGTGTTTAAGTTATTTTTAAAATACTGTTTACAGCTTTATTGAAATTCTTATTTATCATTATTTTAGACAGAGTCTCATTCTGTTACTCAGGCTGGAGTGCAGAGGTGTGGTCACAGCTCACTGTAAGCTCAAACTTCTGCGCTCAAGCAATCCCCCCACCTCAGCCTCCCAAGTAGCTAGGACGACAGGCACGCACCACCGTGCCTGGCTAATATTTTAATTAATTTATTTTGAATTTGAGACAGGGTCTCACTCTGTCACCCAGGCTGGAGTGCAGTGGTGCGATCATAGCTCACTGCAACCTCTGCCTCCCAGGCTCAAGCGATCCTTCCACTTCAGCCTCCTGAGTAGCTGGGACTACAGGTGTGCACCACCACACATGGCTAATTTTTGTATTTTTTGTAGAGACAGGATTTTGCTGTGTCGCCCAGGCTAGTCTTGAACTCTTGAGCTCAAGTGATCAACCTGCCTTGGGCCTTCCAAAGCACTGGGATTACATGTGTGAGTCACCATGCCCGGCCAAAAGTTGCCTTTTATGCTCGGACCACTCAACTGCTTGCCTGCATCAGAACCTCCCACCCTCTCTTCTAGTCCCATGCTTTTGGCCACAGTGTTCCCTCTGCTAGGATGCCCTCCCCTTCTTCTGCCCACTGAGCTCTGCCCGCTCCTTCTGGATCTAGTCAGTGGTCATCTGCAGTGGAGCGGCTCCTCAGATCTCCACCCCACCGCAGGTCACATCAGGCAATCATGCATCATCCTCGATTGCAGTGTTGTTTCTCACTAGAGTCTGAGGGCACAACCAGGTCTTGCCCATCGCTGTATCCTAGGGCCTGGCACACAGCAAGCAAACAGCCTGCAGTGTGCACACCCTGCCCATAAACACGAATCCTCGCCTCTCTGTGTTTGACTCTCCCACCTACCGACTTTGGGCTCTTGGGACCATCTGCTTGTCGCAGAGATGGTGGTGGCACCTGAGGATTTGTGAAATAACACAGCATTGTTTACTCTCCCCTCTCCCACCCTGATGGGTCATAAGCATTTAAAATACCAAGTCAGCAAATGTTGGAATTGGGCCTTATTAAAATCAATTTATTCACCTAGCAGTTTCCATTTATAAAGGCTAAATGAATAACAATAAGAGCCATAATAATGACCGCCCTGAACATTTACAGAGCATTTCTCTAGCACGCGGTCTCATGTAGTCCAGGTGGGGCTGCTGACTTGAAATACTGCTCCTTAGTGGACGGAGATCCCGGGGCCAATGCCATTTAAATTGGGCTGGCCCGGGCTCCTTCAAACTCTGCCGGCACAAGCCTTTCTGCAAGGGGGTGAAACGAACGCTTATTAGGCCGGCGGGCCTGTTCGTGGAGTTGTTTTTCTTGGCAGTTGCCAACCTGCATGAAGCAGGGATTCAAATGGCACCCATAGCCTCGCGGAGGCCCCCACTTCCAGGTGCAGCCTCAGCTGCGTCCGGCCCCTGCCGCCGGCGTGTGATGTTGAACAGACTTGGGGGAGGAGACCCGAAGCAGGCTCATTTACTCAAATTCTTCTGTCAGCATGGACTGAAGTGAGCCGGCCCCCTGGGAGCCTCCTGCTGGGTCGTATTCAGCCCTCCTTGGCCTATTTCAAGCCACAAATGAGGCTTTTCTTCTTTTATGGGGAAAGGGTGGGAACATGGAAAAGTCCCCGGGGCCTGTTAAATCTTCCCTTCCCATTACAGTAACGTGAGTCTAATGTGGCCAGGAAACCTTCCCCTGTCAAAAGCAATTACAGGCCCCGGGATTCCTCCAGGGACTGCCTTTTCCCATGGAGGTCTCGTTCGGTGAGGCTGCTTGGCAAACATTTATTGAGTGCCTACTATGAGCCAAATTCTTATTAGGAACCTCCCCAGTTAGTCCCAGGCTTCACAGTGTAAGCTCCCCCTTCATGAGCACTGGGGGAGCACACATTTTCCAGCTTCCAGCTCACGCTCCAGACGAATGGGCTGGAAGATTCTTTCCTCAGGGCTGGGTGAGTTTAGCGGGGGCCCCAGGTGCCCACAGAAGGGAGGAAGTTAAGAGAACAGGTCTGGGAGTCAGCCAGGCCTGGGTTTGAACCTCAGCTCTGCTAGAAGCAGCAGTGGGAACCTGGGCCGCTTACTCCGCCTCTCTGAGTGCGTGCCCTCATCTGTAAGGTGGGGATTATGGCTACCTCGCAGGGCAGCTGGAAGGATGAAATGAATGAGGGGCAGCAGTGGTTCTCAGAGACAGGTCCCAGAACAGCAGCAGAAGCACCTGGGTTCATGTTAGAAATGTGAATTCTGGGCTGGGCGCAGTGGCTCACGCCTGTAATCCCAGCACTTTGGGAGGCCGAGGCGGGCGGATCACCTGAGGTCAGGAGTTCGAGACCAGCCTGGCCAACATGGAGAAACCCCATCTCTCCTAAAAATACAAAAAAGAATTAGTCAGGCGTGGTGGCAGGCGCTTGTTATCCTAGCTACTCAGGAGGCTGAGGCAGGAGAATCGCCTGAGATCACGCCATTGCACTCCAGCCTGGGCAATAAGAGCAAAACTCTTCTCAAAAAAAAAAAAAAAAAAAAGTGAATCCTGACATGGTGCATATGCACCATGGAATATTATGCAGCCATAAAGAATGAGATCATGTCCTTGGTGACAACATGGATGGAGCTGGAGACCTGAACTTATCCATCTCATGCCTGTAATCCAGCTTCATCCATGTACTGCATCCATGTTCTCACTTATAAGTGAGGGCCAAACATTGAGCACACATGGACACAAAGAAGGGAACAATAGCCACCCACCAGGGCCTGCTCAAAGGTAGAGGGTGGGAGGAGGGTGCTATACTTACTACCTGGGTGACAAAATGATCGGAACACCAAACCCCCATGACACACAATTTATCTAACGAACTTGCGCATGTGCCCCCGCAACTAAAGGTTAAAATGTGAATTTTCACGCCTGCAGAATCAGAAACTTTGTTTGGGGGTGGGGTCCAGGAATCTGCATTTTAAGACATTCTCTGTGTTTTAACAAGCACCCCACCCTTCTCCAGGTATTCTGAGAGCTGCTAATGTGTAAGAAATGCTGTAACCGAGAGCACAGGTTCTCCAACTTGGTTGCACTTTGGGATACTGGGAGGAGGTGAGGGAGACCTCAAAATGCTGATGCCTGGGCCCCACCCCTAGATTCTGATTTAATTGGTCTGATGTATGGCCTGGGCATTGGGAATTGTCAAAGCTCCCAGGGGATTCTAGTGTGCCTCTGAGGTTCAGAACCACTGGCTTCGAGACTTACACACAGTGCTCAAGACCTGAGAACTGTTCTTACTCTCAGCACATTCCCATTTAGAATGAGTATTCTAGAACAATGTCCCCATGCTTTGCTACCAGGCAGGCTGGGTTCAAATCCTGGCTCTATCTCTAACTAGAACTAAGACTTTGGGCACATCATTTAGCTTCTCTGGGCCTCAGTTTCTTCATCTATAAAAATGGGGATAATGCCACACGCAGTAGCTCATGCTTGTAATCCTAGCACTTTGGGAGGCCAACCAAGGTGGGGGAATTGGTTGAGCTCAGGAGTTCGAGACCAGCCTGGGCAACATGCTAAAACCTCATCTCTATAAAAAGTACAAAAATTAGCTGGGTGTGATGAAATACTCCTGTAGTCCCAGCTACTCAGGAGGCTGAGGTGGGAGGATGGCTTGAACCCAGGAGGTAGAGGTTGCCATGAGCCAAGATTGTGCCACTACACACCAGCCTGGGCCACAGAGCCAGACCCTCTCTCTCCCTCTCAAAAAAAAAAAAAAAAAAAAAAAAAAAGATAACACATGTAAGCACAGATCAGTGCTTCAGTACTCATGGTTCCACAAACATTTCCTCATCACCCTCCAAAGCAAAGCCATGGCTGCATCGAACCCAGCTTTCCAACCCAACAGCTGCCATTCAGGAAAGGGCTGTGACCACTTTTCTCTCAGTAGAAAATGGTGCGGAGGGCCTAGGGTGAGGGGACATGGGCACTTGGATGTCTGGAGTATGCCAACTCCTCAGGCCCACCTTGGGGCTCCAGCCTCCTCACTACTCTCCTGACCTCAGGAGGACAGCTCACCCAGGCCTATCTTATCTTTGGAAACTTTTTTTTTTTTTTTTTTTTTTAGATAGGGTCTTGTTTTGTTGCTCAGGCTGGAGTGCAGTGGCATGATTATGGCTCTCTGTGCCTTGACCTCTCAGGCTCAAGTGATTCTCCAGCCTCAGCCTCCTGAGTAACTGGGAATACAGGTGTGTGTGTGACCACCCCCAGCTAATTTTTGTATTTTTAATAGACAGGGTTTTGCCATGTTGATCAGGCTGGTCTCGAACTCCTGGGCTTAAGTGATCCTCCCACCTCAGCCCACACTGGCCTCCCAAAATGCTTGGATTACAGGCATGAGCCACCGCACCTGGCCTGGAAATTTCTTTCATCCTTTCTCCAACTCCTAGTCCAAAGGAACCTATTCTATAGAGTCTTATGCTTAGTGGGGAAGTGGTTTATCGGTTATGGCTTAGAACTACAACGACCCACTTAAAAATTGCCATGATGCAGCAGATGTGAAGTAGAAGGTTTTCTCATGTTGTCCTACTTGGTCTCTGCAAGAACCTGGGACATGGAGGTGATAATGAATGGCATGAATTGTCTCATCGACCCTCTTAGAACTCAATGGCCAGCCTGAGTCTTACCCACTTGGTACTCTTTCCAGGGCTGTCCTTCCTGAATTGAACTGGAGGAGAAACAACTGCCTGTCAGCATTCTATAAACTCTATCCCCAGGTCACCCACATTGTCTTACAAACCCTGGAAGGTGGGAAGACAGCCTGGTGGGACCCAGGGGCCTACACAGCCTTCATGTGCCTGGAGGGTCTTGGAGCTGTAGAAATACAGCTGCAAAGCTGGCTGGGGAGTGAGTGAATTTCTCTTAGCTGCAAGAACATTGTTGCAGAGCAGGATTTATGAATCAGGCATAACTGAAGGAAGGTGGAAAAGAGGAAAAAGCTGCGGTGCCCCTCAGAAAAACCACATAAACCAAAACTCATTGTTCATGGCACGAACTCCCCCCAAACAGAAGGAGACATGCTCATGTCATCTGGCCTTGGACGAAGAAGCCTTCCTTTCCTAATTGGGGTAGATTTAGACTGATGCTAAAATGATACAAATTCCCTAAAAGCACAGCAGCTCCTGATGACGCTGGGCTCAACCAAAGTTTTGGGACTTCGCACATGCTGTTCTCTTTGCCTGGAATGTTCTAACCAGCTTTCTTGAGCCCTATCCTTCCTGTGGCTCACCAACTTCTCAGCCTTGGATGTTTTGACTCATAAGACCTCATCCAGGAGGTTGTCTTTATTTCCCTTGGTCTGAGTTGCTGCCGCACATTGTCTCACTCCTCTAGAGTACCCTACTGTATACTGTAATCGACGAATTACTCAGTCACCGCCCCCCCTCCCCAGACTCTGAGTCCCCAGGAGAGGACATCCTTTATCCTTGTGTCCCCAGCCCTTCGCACAGTGTCAGGCATAGCAGGCAGTTAATGCTGCGAAGATGAATGGATGGAAACGGAAGGGGCACTGTGAGGAGGGGCCAGGAGTTCAGGAGACTGACAGCTCATTCTAAGGACTTCTCCAAGTGGCCAATCCTCAGGCTGAGGATCTGAAGCAACCACCTGTGCCCCATGCCCACCAGCACAGAGTCCAGGCCGCAGCAGGGCTCACCTGAAAGATGGAGTATTTCACATAACCGATCTCTATGCAGGTGCTGTCATTTGTTGGCTTGCTGGAGAGGAGTGCTTTGAACCTGAACAAGGACATAAAAAAGAGATAAAAAGGACTCACACACAAATCCATGGCTCGCACAAATAAAAAACAAAAACAAAAAACAAACAAACAAACAAAAAACTCAGCTCTCCTGACAATAGAAAGACTTTGTTTCTTCCCCTGCAACTCTGAAATATAGCAGTGTTATATCCTTACATTTCTTAATTTAAACCCTCCTATTATACCGTAATCTAATTTGAAGTTAAAACTCTAAAGTTAAAAAACAGTGTTTTGAACAATTACATTCATTCTCCAACTGGTGATTGGAAAAGAATGAGTGCCTGTTAAACCCAGTCCATCTTTCAGGGCCTGTCACGTGGCCGCCACCTTCATGGCATCTCTCCTAAGCCTAGGGCTATGGCTTCACTCCCCGCTCTCTGCTGCCCATGGAACACGCTGTGCTCCACGAGGGCAGGGACTTCAGTGGTTTCTGTCTCTGCTACATCCCCACATCCTGTCCCAGTATGAACCTGACACATCATAGATAATTAATCAATGTTTGTTGACTACCTAATCATCCCCCTTATGGGTGACTTTCTGTCTTGGATTTTCAATGCACTTTCCTGCCCATCAACTAAACTAAAAGCTCTTTGTGGGTAGAGATCTTATCAATGGAACACACAGATAATATGTTTAATAATAAGCTGATACGTATCTGTTTTTTTAAACTCATTTTTGAAATTATAGATTTACAGAAGAGTTGCAAAGATAATATAGAGAGTCCCTGTTTACCCCTCACCCAGCTTTCCCTAATGTTAACAGCTTACACAGCCATGGTACCTTTGTCAAAACTAAGAATCTAACATTGGTACAATATTGATCTGGTTTGTCTACGGTGTCATGACTGAAAACTATGTAAGGGAAAACATATTTTTCTTGCGGTGGCAAAGCAGACATCTGGGGTTTGTGTTTGGTTTTGGTGGGCGGACTGGAGATTCCTGGATGCTTTTAGAAATGCATGGAGTGCTAGTCACACACATTCTCTTAGCAAACTTCCTGGAAGGGAGTTCCATTTCTGGGTTCCCAGTGTCCTTACCCAACTCAGGTACCCCCTGCTCACCACCCAGCTGGGACTCTTGCTATTCTTCATTTTGGCATCATTCTCTCCTGCCGCCTCCTCATTTCAGCATCAATCTCTCCTCTGCCCCAGCCTCACTCCTCCCTGTTCAGGTCTCTGGACAATATGGTTCTAAACTGTCAACCCAATCTCTACTCAAAAGGAGAAGAAAGGCAGTTGCAGAGCTAGCAGAGAGGGTGAGCAGTTCTTCCTATTGCTACATGATACTACTGTCTGTTAACTCCACAGTTAGGGAAAAGTAAAGTCAGGACCTGTGTATTTCAGTGACTTATGCCAAAGTCTGTTCCCTGACATTTGGAGAGTGGCAGCCTCAAGGCTCCTGTGTGTGGGGTCTCAGGTTGTTCACTGCTCAAGGCCGCCTAGCCGAGGGAGCCAAAATCTAAATCCATGCTCTGCTCCCAAACTCGGCTCCCCCTGCCTCCTTTATTTGCCCAGAGGAGAAGGCACCTTGTTCTAGGCTGTTTATGCTAGCAGCTTCCCTGTACTCTTGAATTCTTTATTTTGTTAAGATGATCTGCCAGTTTGGTGAAGAGACCACCAAAAATGACTTCAAAAAATAGTGATAGCAACAGCCAAAGTCATAATGCAGCTGCTTTCAAAACCGATGATACATACCTTGGAGAGGCTGTAAATAACAGCACTTTGTGAGCATAAAATGGTCTTCCTTCTACCAGAAAGGTAACATCAGACATTTCTTTATTGTTAAGAAAATGAGGATCTGGAATTGGAAAGGTAAAAAAGGTAGCTTTAGTGGAAAAAAGGATGAAGTTTAGATTTATCTTGTAGAAGGTGCAAATAAGAGTGAGCAAGGAAATCTTGGTGATAAAATACTCATTGACAAGACAGCAACCAAACAGCAGACAGGACTAATTAGAGGAACAGTCAAGCCACTGAAATTTAGTTTTTCATAGGAAATCCTTATAGCTTATTTGTGATTAAAAGTAGCATTTCCCCAGAGAAGATTCACCTATAGCTAGAGTGAACTTTTCAGGTGTGAAAGGTAATCACCCACCTACCCTGTCTCTAAGAATATGCCGCTCATCCCCACCTCTGCTGCTCTCTCTCAGGGCTCAGCACCCTCCCTGCCCAAAGGAAGTGGTTTAGAAGAGCTGTCCCCTGGCCACTGCATTCCAGGTGATTTAAGTCCAAGCCTTTCTCTCCCGGGGTCAGTGGCAAATGAGCCAGTCCCCTGCCCTCATTTTCTAGAATAAAGATTTGGCTTCTACTTACTGAGCACTTATGATATGCAACCTGGTTGCACATTATCCCCACTGTGCAGTTGAAGAAACTGAGGCACACAGAATTTACAGTGACTTGTTCAAGCTAGTGACTGGTGGAGAAGCTATGATTCGAACTCGGACATTCTGATTGGATGGCCTGCTTGGTTAAACACTAGGATCCTCCAATTTGCCTGTCATTTCAGCCCTTGAGACCCGAGGCTCCTGAAGGTGCCAGTCTGTCCTCAGCTCAGCACTTCTGTCTTGTTGAGAATATCCATCAACACCCCCTGTCCTACGTTTCTTGAATCTTCCATTTCCCTCCATTCCCTTTGATATTACCCTAGTTTGGGCCACATCCTCTATTCCTGGGAACTCACAGGAGCCTCTGTTGGTCTCTCTGCCTCCACTCTTGGCCCCCTCAATCTGACGGCCCACCTCACTGCAGGCGCCATCCTTCCTAAAGCTAGCTCTGATCATGCCACTCCCCTCCTCTGCTACAGATCATTCAATAACTCCCAAGTGCTCCCAGGATAGAGTCTAAACGTCTTAATGAGGTTACTTGTGACTGGGTTTCACTGCCTTCTCTGGCTTCTCCCTGTCAAACTGTGTGTGTGCTTGAGCTATGGGTGGCTCTCAGTTCCCCATGGGTGCTATGTGCTCTCTCCCCTCTGGGGCTCTGCACTCATTGTTCCTTTACCTAAAACACCCTTCCAGCCCCTTCCAAACCTGGCTCATCCCTAGGTGGTCTTCAAGTTTCAGACATACTGATCAGATGCCCTTGGTCAGTAAGCCTTGCCAGATTCCCCCACTTTCCCCAGACCCAGTAGCCCCAGCTGAGTTCCCACAGCATATGCACCCCTGCTGTAGCCTCATCATGCTATGATGTATCCACGTCTGTCCATTTCACACCCTTTCATCTGTGTCTAGTACAGAAAGGTGGTGAAGTGTAATAACAGTATGGATTCTGAGGCTAGAAATCTCAGCTGTGTAACCTTGGCAAGTTATTTATCCAACCCATGCCTCAGTTTCTCCTTCTGTAAAATGGAAATTGCAGTACCCATTATACTCCATCACAGAGTAGTGAGGAATAAACGAATGAGTGAATTTATGGAGAGCACTTAGCAAAGTGGCTGACAAATGAGTATCCCTCAATAGACATGACCATAATACTATTTGTAGAGGTTCAGTGGATGTTTTTTGAGTGAATGAAATAATGCCTTGACTCCTGTTGCAGAAACTTGTTCTAGGAGGCTGCCGAGGACCCGGGGGCCCTTCTTAGCCTGTAGGCCCCTTTGTTGTTGATGGGCCCTTCCCCAGGGGTGCAGGGGCTGTGCTGAAATGAAACCCCACTGCGTCCTCTGGCTGGATTTATGAGTTGTCCTAAAGTATTGAGGGCAGGACCAAGCTCCTGTCTTCCTGGGGGATGTGAACACTCAGCTGTTGGACTCACCCTGTCTGTCTATACCTTGGGGCCCTGGCCTGGCTGCATTTTCCCCAGACTGCTGTAACTTGGACCCAGAATTTGCCTTCCAGATTGATTCTCTTCACTCAGACCCTGAACCCTGTGCTGCCCCAGATGGTGATCCTGGTGGTCCTCCACTCACCTTTCTCTGTCGGTACAGAGCTGCCTCACTTCTTCTCATTTTTTTTTAAAGGCTCTTACTTTAAAAATATCAGAAAAGCATAAACAGTAAAAATCACCTGTGTAATCCCACTTTCTTTAAACATTTTAATTAAAAAACTCCCCCCAGAACTTCTGAAATGATCCAGATAAAGGGAAAAGAGGCTGCAAGGGAAGGCCTGAGAGTTGATGAAAACTCATTTCTTTTTTCTTTTTTTTTTTTTTTTTGAGACGGAGTCTCCCTCTGTGGCCCAGGCTGGAGTGCAGTGGCCGGATCTCAGCTCACTGCAAGCTCCGCCTCCCGGGTTTACGCCATTCTCCTGCCTCAGCCTCCCGAGTAGCTGGGACTACAGGCGCCCGCCATCTCGCCCGGCTAGTTTTTTGTATTTTTTTTAGTAGAGACGGGGTTTCACCGGGTTAGCCAGGATGGTCTTGATCTCCTGACCTCGTGATCCGCCCATCTCGGCCTCCCAAAGTGCTGGGATTACAGGCTTGAGCCACCACGCCCGGCCGAAAACTCATTTCTTCACTTGACTTTCTCTCTGCTCAGTAACCTGCCTCCCTCTGCTCACCTATCACACCCACTGTTCATCTCCAGCCAGTTCCCCATTCCTGCTTCCCAGACTATTAATATCCTCTACTTTCACTTTTAACACTCTCTCCCAGAATTCACTGGGAGGGCAAGAGGACACCATAACACACACACACACACACACACACACACACACACACACACACACACACCAGTGCTCTCCGATTTGCCACAGTCCGCACTACTCCCTATTGTCTAGTGCTGAACCCATTTCACTCATTTATATCACCTGCCTAGTCCCACAGAGATGCTGGTTTGAGATCCTTGTCACTAATCATTCTTGTCTTTTCTTTAAAGCAGGTCCCTAAAGAACCACTATTTGGCAACCTTTAGTTATGCTAGCTTGAGCTGCTGGACTGAAGACACAAAATGTACCTGCTCTATATTCCATTCATTAATAATTACATGATGCTTTTTCTTTCATATCATGAGCTTTGAGTCTCTTAGGTCTGCCTTTTCTTTTCTTTTTGGTGCTAACCCTTGGAATTCTAATGCTTGGGCTGAAAACCAGGAACTTAAATTTTTTTAAAAAAATTTTTTGAGATGGAGTCTCACTCTGTTGCCCAGGCTGGAGTGCAGTGGCATAATCTTGGCTCACTGCAACTTCCACCTCCCAGGTTCAAGTGATTCTCCTGCCTCAGCCCCCTGAGTAGCTGGGACTATAGGCATGTGCCACTGCGCCCCGGTAATTTTTTGTATTTTTAGTAGAGACATGGTTTCACCATGTTGGCAAGGCTGGTCTTGAACTCCTGACCTTAAGAGTAGTGAGGAATAAATGAATGAATTTATGGAGCGCACTTAGCAAAATGGCTGACACATGAGTATCCCTCAATAAACGTGACCATTATAGTAGATGCTCAATGGATGTTGATGGTATTTGATCTGCCTGCCTTGGCCTCCCAAAGTACTGGGATTACAGGCATGAGCCACCATGTCCGGCCCCAAATCAGAAACTTTTAACTGCTAGTGAAAGAAACTTCAGCAAATTCAGGAGGAGAAAATGTTCCCTCCCAACCTGTAGCTAAGGGAAAGCAGATTTTATGCCACTGAAACTGACCTGGCAAAAGTTTGCTTTAAGGATGGTGTCTTATGAGACACCGAGACATCAGAGATTGTTGCTGCGTCCTGGGAATGTACCCCTCACTCTCTAATGTTTGCTACACTCTCTAATGTTTGCTAACTTGACTGGTCTTTATAATGTATTGTCCTGATAACATTTTAATTAATACCTATTTCCTATAAGGGAGAAGTACTTGTGACTTGGGCACATCCCAGTTTCCCCCCACACGTGGTCAGAAAGATAGACAGCCTTTGACTCAGCTGCTAAAATTTTCCATTTCAGCAAAAAGTTGTGTCTCATTTAAATTAACAAGTTATTCAAGATGGGAACAAAAATAACTTTAAAATAGTCCCATGAATTCAGCCTTTTAATTAATCTAAACTGGCTCATCCCTTTCAAATTTTGCTAAAGAGTAGAAATTTCAGTCTTCTATTACTCAGATGTCCTTCAACTTTATTAGGAAAGGGAAACAGGAAGTAGGAAAGGTCCCCAACCTATCTAAGGAAAAGGAATCCTTTATCTTTAATATTTTATAACTCTCCAGGCAGCAGGCAGAGAGGCTCTTCCAACAGAAGGCTCATGTTTCAGGCCTCAAAGCAGCCTGATATTCCTTCTCCTTTCTGTAGGTTGATCAACCCGGTTGCAACAGCCCCAGGATCCTCTGAAAGAACCTCGTGCCTGATGGAAAGGTTTCTTCTGAAAAATCTCAGAAGCTGGGACTGCAGAATGACAAAATTACGGCTTCTGGGCACACCTGGGTTCAAGTTCGAGCTTCACCCCGTACTGATATTGCAGCCATAATGTAGGATCAGTCACAGTGCCTGCCTCTTGGGGTGGCTTGAAGATGACTTGAGATAGGGTAGGTCAAGTGCATGGCTGGAGCCGGCACAGTGAGCGCCTCCCAGAAGAAGAGGTTATTGATACTGTCATGGGACTTCTGAGCATCCAGCCTCTGTAGCTCAGGTATGTCCCCTCATATTTTTATGGGTGTGTGTGTGTCGGGGGGCTTTGTTCTCCTTTTCTCTTATTTCCCTGTAGAAGGATCTCCACTAGAGGAACAGCCCTGGCTCCTCCTCACTGTCTCCCACTCATTCCTTCTTAGTGAGGAAGAAGGACTTTTAGAGGGGGGAGTTTGGGGGACAGAGCTGCCATGTGCAGTGTGGCCTTCTTTCAGGAGCCACCTGTGCAGGGGTTGTGTATGGAATCAGGAGGTCTTCCGCAGCCCCCACTGTCTGTGTCTAGGGGAGAAAGTCCCTTTAATTGGCAAATCTCCTTGTCCACATTCCCAAGGTATGTTCTCCAGTGTCATCACACAATAAAGGAGAAATTCTGATTTCCCCCGGCCTGAATCCTGAACCGACCTTGTTTGCCCTTGAACCCCCTCCCTCCTTTTTTATGGCATTCTTTGGCTCCCCATCCTTAAATCACAAAGCAGCAGCCAACACAGGCCCGGGGGAATCACTCACCCAAGCGTGAGGTCTGTTTCCGTTTGATCTCCGTGAGCTTGGGGATGGGGTAGGGCCCGTAGCAGTGTGTGAAGATGACGCACAGCTGCTGGCTGATCACTTCGTTCTGCAGAAAAGAAAGAGGAGGTCATGATACCGGGGGCTGTGGCCAGCCTCAGCCAAGCTGTGCCCCCGGAATGCATCCCTCCAGGTGATTAGAGCTCACACATTTACTGCACGCCACAGGAGAAATCCTCTGGGGTAGCACACAAGCCGTTTGCACTCACGAGTCCTGGATTTACTTGCTCTGTTTTGTCCACTGTCTATTTCTAGTGGGTTCACTGGTGAAGCTTAAGAAATTTGCAATTAAATACTTTTCTCTGGCCCTCATGATTCGCTACCCACTGGAAAGCAGGTTTTTGTAGTTCATAGAGAAAGGAAAGTAAGGTTTTACCCCAAACCCACCTTTACCAGTACTCTAAAATTCTGGAAGCAATGAATTCTCCTGAAATTAGCAGGATTTCAGGAGAATTATCCTGAAATTAGCCCTTTTGATCCTGTGGCTGTGCTCTCCATTAACGAGACAAATTCTCCTGATTCAGCTTTCGTGTGAACTTGATTCTGGTGCTGAGGCATTTCCGGACCCAGAAGTGCTCAGCTGAATCATTGGCTCCAAACAAAAGGTGGGAAGGAGCTGGTTCCACAACCCCAAACTACAGCTGCCCTTCACTGCTGGGGACACGGGAGCCTGCTTCTCCTTGACCCTCATCGTGCATTGATCTCTTCCCACTTTGCAGCCATTTCCTTTCATTAATCTCCCTCCAGCTGCAGGTGTATAGGAGGAAAAATGAAACACAGCATTTTGTTTCTATTTATTGGAGAAAGGGTGTTGAAACTAGGGGCTCAAAGGGGCCACATTGAAAAATATTTACAATAGATTAAGGAAGAAAAGTAGGTTACAACACAGTTTGTACCAGGTCTTTTGGAAATAAAACCCTCTACAAATATATTTGGATTGACAGATATGTATAGAAAAAGATCTAAAAAAAATAGAGTAGTTACCTTTGGGTGAGATGAGGATGTTTTTTCTTTTATTTATATTTTCTACAACAAACAAGCATTGCTTTTGTAATAAAAACAATAAATATTCTTTTGAATTTTAAAAGATGGGTTTGGGGCCACTAGTGATGTGAGTGGTTCAAGCTGTTCTTAAATCTACCCACTTCATTGTGTTCCCAAGGCAGAAGCATACAGCTTGGCATATAAAAGATAATCCAAACCCTTCAATTAAAGTGGGTAGATCACAGAAGGAACAGTGTCACCTCAGATGTGATTCACAGAGGCATAATCATAGTTGAAGGACAAAGAGACTCAACTTTCAAAGATGAGGCTTTATAACCAGAGGGCATTCAGTGCTCCCCTCACTTAATACTCCTAAAAATAACTGGCTACCAATGGGCTTAATGCAGTTCTTCTCGAAGTGTGGTCCCTGGACCAGCATCACCTGGGAGCTTATTAGAAATGCAAATTCTTGGGCCTTGCCCCAGACCTTCTGACTTAAAAATCCTGGGAGTGAGGCCCAGGAATCCGCATATTAACAAATTTTCTGGTGATACTGACATTCTCTTAAGTTTGAGAACCACAGGTTCCATGCACTGAAATTCTCTCATGGGTCTGACCTGGGCTGTGGGCTATAAATTTGTTTCCTCTGGCCTAAAGCCCTGCCACCCAAAACGTACTCCATAGACCACGAGCAGCAGCATCCTCTGGGATCCTGTAGGAAACAGACACTCTCATTCAGGCCCACTGAATCAGAATCTGCATTTTTAACACACTCTGCAGCTGACTCCCATGCACATTCATGCTTGAGAAGCACTGTGTGGTAAGAAGAATTATGGCTTTCTAGAAGACTGCATGCCCTAATAACCCCTGGGACTGGGATTGTGAACACATTACTTTACATGGCAAAAGCAACTTTGCAGGAGTAATCAAGGTTAGTGCTTTAGTCCATTAGGGCTGCTAACAAAATACTCTAAACTGGGTGGCTTATAAAGTGCAGAAATTTATTTCTCACAGTTCTGGAGGCTGGGAAGTCTAAGATCAAGGTGCCAGAAGACTCGGTGTTTGGTGAGGGCCCACTTTCTCATAGATGATGCCTTCTAGCTATGTCCTCACATGGTAGAAGGGGTGCTGAGGCCCCTCCGGGGTCTCTTTTGTGGACCTACTCACCTCCCAAATACACCACTTCCTAATATCATCACCTTGGGGGTTAGGACTTCAACATTTAAATTCTGGGGGGACAAACATTCAAGAGCATAGCAGTTCCTCATGAGTCAACCTTCAAATAGATTATCCTGGATTATCTGGGTGAGCTCAAAGTAATCACATGAGCCCTTAAAAGTAGAGGCAGAGAAGGACTTCAGAAGGGAGAGGGGAGAACAAGATGACAGAGATCCCAGTCTGAGAAGGACTTGATGCTCTGTTGCTGGCTTGAAGATGGAGGGGCCACATGGCAAGCTTGTGAGGGGACTTAGGTAACCACACTAGGAGTTAAGTGTGACACCAACAGTCAGCAAGGAAGTGGGATCTCAGTCCTACAGCCACAAGGAACTGAATTCCACCCAAAACATCTGAATGAGCTTGGAAGCAATTCTTCCCCAAAGCCCCCAGAAAGGAACACAATCCTGCTGACTCCTTGATTTTGCCCTTGAGATCCTAGGCAGAGAACTGAGCTGGGTCACACTGCACCCAGATTTCCAACCCAGAGAAACTATGAGATAATAAATAGGTGTTGCCTTACGCCTCTAAATTATGGTCATTTGTTACTGCAGCAATAGAAAACTAACACATCTCATCTAAAGTTTATATCTATTGAACTATATTTCATCACCTCTGTAACTCAGAGTGCCAGACACATGGTGGACATTTGATAAGTACTGGCTGATCATAAAAAAGATAAGACTTGTTATCTGCAAAAATGCTTTGTACAGACTGTATTATGAATGTTAGGGATAAGTCTCACTCGTCTACACCAGGGTGTGTCTCATGCATCTTGCTGGTGAATCAGCTCCCATCTAATTAACTCTGAGTGAAGTAATAAAAACCTGTTTCCTGGACTCTTGTGCCCTTCAGAGAGGCCACGTTTTTCTTTTTTGGCAGACAGTGGTGGTGGTTTGATTCGATTCAGGAGGTATTGATTAAACATGGAAGAGGTGTCCTGCAGTGTGAAAGGCACTCTTTTGGGGCCACAGAAGCAGGCAAGGCAAGACCCCTCCTCCGCTGGAACTCACAGTTGACCTCTCTTTCTAACTTTAATGTGTACTGTATCACCTGAGAACGGAAATATAAGGGCTGGCCATACTTGTTCCGAATGGACAATCTTCAAATACGTAACAATGGTCAGGGGGAGGTGCAACTCCCCACTTTTTAGTTGAGGGCATTGCATGCTCACTGCATTCCAAAGAGGACAGTATGGAAAGAGGGGAAGAGAGGAAGATTACAGTAGAGAAACTTGACAAACACTGCCTCAGCCAGGTGGCCCAGGTCAACAATAGTGATAACTCACCTTGATGGAATGTGCCCTTGATAAGATGTCTTTCTCTCTGGGGTTTCCCTCTGAAAAATCCATAACCCCAGTCTAATCATGAGAAAAACGTCAGGCATATTCCACTAGAGGGGCAGCCTACACAATGCTTGACCAGTACTCCTCAAAACTTTCAAGGTCACCCCAAACAAGGAAAGTCCGAGGAACCGCCTCCATCAAGTGGAGCCTAAGAGAAATGACGATGAAGTGTAATGTGGTATTCTGGATGGGATCCAGTGGCAGAATAAGACACCAGGTACAAACTAAGGAACTCTGGCTATTTCTCAAAGAACTACAAATAGAGCTACCATTTGACCCAGTAGTCCCATTACTGGGCATATACCCAAAGGAAAATAAATCATTCTACCCAAAAGACACCTGCACTCACATGTTCATTGTAGCACTATTCATAATAGCAAAGACATGGAATCAACAAAGGTGCCCATCAATGGTGCACTGGATAAAGAAAACGTGCTATGTATACACCATGGACTACTATGCAGCCATGAAAATGAATGAAATCATGTCCTTTGCTGTAACATGGATGCAGCTGGAGGCTATTATCCTAAGTGAATGAAAGTAGAAACAGAAAACCAAATACCCCATGTTCTCACGTGTAAGTGGGAGCTAATCACTGCGTACACATGGATATAAAGTTGGGAACAAGAGACACTGGGGACTCCAAAAGAGCGGGGAGAGAGAGAGGGAAGGAGGCAAGGGCTGAAAAGCTACCCATTGGGCCCTATGTTCACTATTTGGGTGACGGATTCAATTGAAGCCCAAACCTCAGCATCATGTGGTATATCCATGTAACAAACCCACACATAAACCCCGTGAATCTAAAACAAAAACAAAAACAAAACCCTAAGGAACTCCGAGTAAGGTATGGATTTTAGCTCATAATAATGTATCAATATTGGTTCATTATTTATAACAAAGGTACCTAGTAATATAGCCTATTAATCATAGGGAAAAGTGAGTGAAGGGGTATATGGGAACTCTCTGTACTATCTTCTCAATTTTTCTGTAGATCTAAAACTGGGCCTAAAAAAATAAAATCTATTTAAAAAGTGTGGTGGTGCATGCCTATAGTCCCAGCTGCTTGGGTGGCCAAGGATTGCTTGAGCCCAGGAGCTCCAGGCCAGCCTAGGCAACACTGTGAGACCCTGTCTTTAAATTATTATTTTTTTAAATTGGCTGGGCGTGGTGGTGTATGACTGTGGTCCCAGCTATTCGGGAGGTTGAAGTGGGAGGATGGCTTGAGACCAGGAGTTTGAGGCCAGCCTAGGCAACATGGCAAAACCCCACCTCTAAAAATAAATTTTAAAAAACTTCCCACCATGGAAATATGATTATAATGAAAGCACTAGAAGTTCAGGAGAGCAAAGGAAAGAGGGAGAGTGGAAGCTTAAACTGGACATCAGGGGGCTCCCTACACTTTATCCAGTCATTCCCCAGAGGTTTAGGGAATGTTTCCCCATGCATTAAGCTATACATTCATTCATTCATTCATTCATTCATTCATTCATTCTCCAAATATTTATTGAGCGTCTACTAAATACCAAGCACTGGCTGGTCCCCGGGAGTTGGACATTGTGCAGAGGATTAGGGGGCTATGCCAAGTGTTGGCACCAAAGATGCTGCCTTTTGCGAGGCTTTCTCGCTGCTTTCTAGCCACTTCTTTTTCAAGGAACAGAATCCTAAGAGAAAACTCCCTGCTGCATCCTTGAATCTGTTCATGTTTGTGGAGGTGTCTGCCCTGTGCCCTTCCCAGTGCTCCTCCTCCAGGCAGTGGAGCACCAGTGTCATTTGTCCTGATTACCTGGGACCCAAAACGATTGTGAACTCCAGGAGGACCCTCTGAGGATGAGGGGTGGCGTCATTCCTATCAGGTGACTGCTGTCAGGGGGTGAGATCCATGGGTCAGGGGGGTCAGACTGGGATGAAAAGCTGGGTTATCCGATGGGTTTGGTAAGTCCTGGACCAAAACCCAAAGACAATAGAATGGAAGCAACCAAACTTGAGGCTCATTCCATTCTGGAGGTGGGAATGGGTGGTGGTTGTGCTGGGACAGATGCCTGCATTCTCTGAGCAGCACATTTAAGCACAGTGCTTTAGGCCAAAGGGATGACTGGCTGCAGTCTCAGGGCAGCAGGCCAGTTGGTCTTCACGTGCCGAGTCTGACCTGGGAGGCCGGGACGAGTCCAGGAGGATGGGTGGGTGGGGGTGGGGCCAGGCCTGAGGACACAGTCCCTGGTTAGTGCATGTTATTGGCATGCCGCTGGGTATACCTGCCATTCAAGTCTCTCACGGAAAATTCTAGATGTGCAGATGGAGTAAATTCAGGTCCTCTGGACTCAGAACTGTGTGGCCATATAAAAGAACTAAAGGGGAGTGAAGCAAAATTCTTTTTTTTTTTTTTTTTTGAGACAGGGTCTCTCCCTGTTGTCCAGGCTGGAGTGCAGTGGTGCAACCGCAGCTCATTGCAACCTTGACCTCCTGGACTCAGGTGATCTTCCCACCTCAGCCTCCCAGGGAGCTGAGACTACAAGTGTGCGCCACTATGCCCAGCTAATTGTGTGTGTGTTAGTGTGTGTGTGTAGATGAGGTCTCAGTATGTTGCCCAGGCTGGTCTTGAACTCCTGGGCTCAAGAGATCCTCCTGCCTCAGTCTCTCAAAGTGCTGAGATTACAGACATGAGCCACCATGACCGACCTTGCAAAATTCCTAATAGCATGGTTGCCAGGAAACTCTCCTGAGATGGAGTCCTGTGGATTTGGGGGCTGACATCTTTCCTCTTCTCCTTTGACTCCATTCTTCGCCTAAAAAGATGTGGAAATACTTTCTTTTCTTCGGAAAGGAGTACTAAGATTAATCCCAAAGGTCCTTTATAGGTGGCTCAGGCTGGAATTCTATGTGTTGGTAAAAATATAAACAATGGGATGAGATGGCATGGGTCCCAGTCCTGACCCTTCACTCACTAGCTCTGTGACCTTGGGAAAGTTACTCAGCTTCTCTGGGCCTTGGTGTTCTTTTCCAAAGAGGATTAAAAATACTTGCTTGATGAGGTTTCTATGAGGGCTAAAAGATAACGTATCACCATATGCTGTTAGGTTGAACCAAAATAAAGTGCCGCTATTTGATCATTTTTAATCCCTAAACAGCAATTTACCATAGTTGAACCTCATTCCTTTTTTTAAGATGTCATAAAATTCATGGCAGATTTTAAGAAAAGAAAAAAAAAAGCCCTCCTTATTAAACGTACACATCCATCTTTTTTTTTTTTTTTTTTTGAGACGGAGTCTCGCTCAGTCACCCAGGCTGGAGTGCAGTGGCGCGATCTTGGCTCACTGCAAGCTCCACCTCCCGGGTTCACGCCATTCTCCTGCCTCAGCCTCCCGAGTAGCTGGGACTACAGGCGCCCGCTGCCACGCCCAGCTAATTTTTTGCATTTTTAGTAGAGATGGGGTTTCACCGTGTTAGCCAGGATGGTCTCGATCTCCTGACCTCATGATCCGCCCGCCTCGGCCTCCCAAAGTGCTGGGATTACAGGCGTGAGCCACTGCGCCCAGCCATCCATCTTAAGACCTGTTTCAAATGGAGAAATGCTCAATTGTGAAAAAAGCTGTGTCTCAGAATCAAGAGAAAGTAGAATTACTGTTACTTCTGGGGACACTGACAGCAAGCTCTCTGTCTCAATCCACATCAAGGAACTCACTTTGGCTGGGTGCAGTGGCTTGCGCCTATAATCTCAGCACTTGAGCAGGCTGAGGCGGGTGGATCACCTGAGGTCAGGAGTTCAAGACCAGCCTGACCAACATGGTGAGACCCCGTCTCTACTAAAAATACAAAAAATTATCCAGGCATCGTGGCAGGCACCTGTTAATCTCAGCTACTCGGGAGGCTGAGACACGAGAATCTCTTGAACCTGGAAGGCAGAGGTTGTAGTGAGTCGAGATTGCCCCACTGCACTCCAGCCTGAGTGACAAGAGCAAAACTCCGTCTCCCCCCGCCCCCCCCCCCCCCAAAAAAGACCTACCTCTACAGACAGCTCCCTTGTGGAGCAGGCTAGGCTGCATTGTGAGGGGTGAGCACACCTGGAAAGGTGGAGGCAGGTGGAGAGTGGGCTACCAGCCCCAGAAGGATCCCAGCAAGATCCTCAGGCCCTGAGTGCAGCGCTCATCTTACTGCTATTGTGCAGTCACACATCTACTTTGATATGTCCCTTCCACTCATGGCAAGTGATGTGTAGAGTATCTACTTATGGTAGTAATATGTTTCAAACACATTTAAGAAAAAGATCAAGTAAATAATAAATTGCATCGATGGTATGCATGCTTCATGCTTTCTTTAAGTAGTACTTTTTCCAGGTCTGGAAAAGATTCTGACAGCAGGATTCAGATGACTGGGCTGGGAAAATCACTGGGCTAGATGATTTCCAAGGTTCCTCCCAATGCAGATGCTAGGGGCCCATGACTGCACCTGACTTGGGACCATCTTCCCACCAAAAGAAGTCACCATGGCTGCAGGCCATGTCTGCTTCTGCCCTTAAAGGGGATGAAGCTGTCATTCCACAGTGAGATGTGCACTGCAGGGAAAACCCTGAAAGGGAGCTGAGTGATAGGGTGACCTCACAGTTAAAAGCATGGGTTTTGTGTCTGGGTCAGGATCCTGGCTCTGCAGGGTGACCCACTCTTGGGCCATCATCACTAACATAGGAATAAAAATACAACTACCTGCTTCCCAGGAGCTGATGAGTAGAAAATGCCTAGAATGGCACCTGGTACAGTGATCAATTCCATTAGATCCGTGTCCAGGCTTGAGTGCCTGGGGCTGGCCACTTCCTAAGCACAGGTCCTGACCATAGAGAAAAGGGAGGCCAGAGGGATGGTGAAGAACTGAGTGAGGAGAGGGGAGGGAGTGAAGAAATGAAACAAGGAGGTGAGAAAGACAGGCCCAATCAGTTGCTAAACACAAACTTGTCCCTTGGGTCAACAAATTAAGAATTTTTAGCAAACTGTTTTACTAAATCTTATTTTAAAAGGTTTTGAGTACACACTGTGACTTTCCTCTCTTAGATGGTTGGACTGTAGTTTTGTGTAGAACTGGGAGTGTCTCAGTTGACTTTCTTTTTTATAATTAATTTTTGTTTGTTTGTTTTTGAGACGGAGTCTCGCTGTGTCACCCAGGCTGGAGTGCAGTGGCGCGATCTTGGCTCACTGCAAGTTCCACCTCCCAGGTTCACACCATTCTCCTCCCTCAGCCTCCCGAGTAGCTGGGACTACAGGTGCCCACCACCACGCCTGGCTTTTTTTTTTTTTTGTATTTTTTAGTAGAGATGGGGTTTCACCATGTTAGCCAGGATGGTCTTGATCTCCTGACCTCGTGATCCACCTGCCTCTGCCTCCCAAAGTGCTGGGATTACAGGAGTGAGCCACTGTGCCTGGCCTTTTTTTTTTTTTTTTTTTTTTTTTTTTTTTTTTTTTTTG